>NC_052017.1:120217952-120563952 GCF_015832195.1 Motacilla alba alba
CCAGTACCCCACAGCGCAGCCAGGCATGTAGTAGACACTTATTTATGTTAAAGTAGCAGTGATTCCTCCTCCTTCATTTGTCCCTAGCCTTTGTGTCCCTGAATATTTCTGCCTCCAGCACTGGAAGTTGAGCTGCTCAGAAATAAACCAGTTTTTGGGGGGAGAGGAAAGCAGTTATTCCTCGACTTACAACTGTACTTAGACACTACTTCCATGTGGGCTGTGCTGAGCTGCAGGCTCTGTGCCCAGCACAGCTCACAGGAAGGGGCTGTGCTGCTCAAATCCCTTGGCCACAGGACAGACTTGTGGCAAGAGATGGGCCCTTGGGCAGCTCCCTCTAGGTACCACCTGCATGGCCCTGCCTTTAATCTGACAGCACAGCATAAGGTTTTCACAGGACCATCATTCCTGACTATTCCCGACAGGGTTGTCTCCTTGTAAGCAAATCCTGTAGGAGTGTGAATGACCAAGAGGGGTTAATCTCTGCTGAGACTGAGGTCTGCATGCTGTGGTGCCCTTGGGGAACAGTCCTGGTCAATGCCACACCACTCAGGGCCCAAGGTAGCTGAAGGTATGGAAGATTATCTGTAATATTTGCTTCTTAAACCAGCAGGTCTAACAAACAGCATTTAAATGATGCCTTACAAAGTCTAAGTGCCTTTCTTACTGTGATCATAAAGGGCCAGCACCTCCCTATGCAAAACAAGGCAATGAGCAGTTATTTCTAACACAGTAGTCCATCAACAGTACTATACAGATCATTTTTCTGCTTCCTCTTACTCTGGCAGTCATGTCTATATATGTCATTTGCACAGCAGGTATGTGTTCATGCAGATAGACAGGTATGTCCAGTTATTTACTACTTAGTAAATATTATTAGCTATTATTCGTTATTATTGAATTTACTAACCACAGTATTATTTGCTATTCTGCATGGGTAACTGTGCTCAAATAAGCACAATGAAAAAGCAGCACAGATTGTGGCCTTCTGTCCCACCTAGCCTGTTTGTTTTGTGATCAGAAAAATCAAGCGGCATTGGCTACCTAATGTGCCCAGAAAAATAACCTTCATGTATCATTTTACCCTAACACCAAAACATGGCTCTCATGAAAGAATGTTTTCAAAGAAGCAAACTTATAAATTGAGCTAGACACACTAATCATTTTCTGTGAAAAGAAATATTAAGAGTTAGCAACTGCTGAGTGTTTTGACATTCTATTTCCACCAATACCTTCCCATAATTAAGTTCAGATTCCAGAGTTCCAGATTTCATGCCTTTAACTAGCTTTCATTTTTTCCAGCATTATATCTGCTAGTCAAGCTAATCTCACTATAAAAGCAATTCAAATAAATGAAGGATTTCTAAATATTAACTAAACTCATTTCAAGCACAATAATTAGCTTTTTCAGCCATGATGGATGTAAGCAGAGACAGAGGTCAGCACTGACTAGAAATATAAGACAAGTGATACAAAAACCAGGCACTGATCCACAGAATAATTAAAGGGTTTCCTCCAGGTTATTTTGGGGTTTTTTTGTCTTCTACAATTCTAGGTATTGCTGTTATAAAACAACACCATCCACCAGCCAAGCAAATTAAAAAAAAAAAAAACCAAAACAAAAACACCACAACATAAAATCCAACGCAGAATGAAGTGTTAAAACCCTATACTTACCAAATTATCATGATTTTAAAGTCTGGGAAAACGTAAAATAGAATTAAATAAATTGAAATATTTTCCTTAGACAATTCTGAAAGGCTGCTTTTTTTTAACCCCTTAATTTTTCAACATTGCAAGAAATTCAATTTCTAATGAAGAGTAATTTTGAACCAAAACACTCCTTCAGAGTTCATACCCTCAATCCATTTGACAATTATGAGTTGCATAAAAATGAACATGAAATCCATCAAGTCAAGCTTTATTAATAAGGTAACATTTTTCATTGATAAAACATGTGATTAGAACTTTCTGACCCATTTTGGTTCGGTCTTTTCTCATATTACAGGTCATATTTTGTCTCACTTTTGGAGTTTCAAAAGACCTGATCTAATACAGTTCCTCTGAGGACAAATATAGAAAAATGGGGAAAAAAACCTATCTCAGAGAAAAAAGTTTTTCAGATTACAAATTGACATAGTTCTGAAGATAGGTTTCTGAACAGTAAAATAAAGGATTTTTCCTAACTAAACATTGAGGATTAAGGAACTGAGATAGCTGACAAAGAAGAATGGTTAAAAAACCAGAAACCTGAGAATGGCTTCAAGCCAGTTATCGAAATGCAGTCCTTCCAATTTTATATTCAATTTCTAAGAAAAGATTGCTTCATTTTTGATGCCACAGATTCTAATCACAAGACATGACAGCAAAGAAAAGCACTACCTCTCTCTGAAGTTAATGCTCAGCCTCCTCACTACCATGGCTGTTTAATGTGCTTTTTAATGCACATAAAAAATATAAAAGCAGTTTTACACATCTTTATTCTTTGTGATGAGCTTAGGGCACCTGTCTCTTTTAGGAGGCAATTATGCGTGTTTCTAAATAAGACTGCAGACTCTCCTTAACAAAATTTTTAGTTTTCTTTTACTCTGAAATAACCTAGAAACTTAATGAAGATTTAGGACATAAGGATAAAAAAATTAAAATAACAAAGAGTACAAACCTCTGATTGTACATGCCCCGGAAATTATAATTTGCTCTGTAATTGGGGATTGGCTTTGGATCTAACGGCCTGTAGATGGCAGGCTCGCCTCTTTTCATCGCCAGACCATTCAGCTCCACAGTTGGTGTTATACTGCCTGCAAAAAAAACCACTGTAAGCAAGGTGCTTAAACCAGAAATACTGAAAAGCACACAAGCAGGACTGAGCTACAAAGAGAGGCCAACACGATATTTTTTTACTCTTAAATTAAAAAGATGCAACTAAAAAGACATTTCAGTTTCTTTAAAAGATGGGACTATAGATGCCAACTTAATCACAAGCAATGAGAAAGAACATTTAAAAATCTCTCTCAGTGAATTCTCTATGCAGTTTCAGTGTATTAACCTTCACATATGAATGAGAAAGTCAGTGTAATAAACAAGCTGGTTATTCATCTTTCCAAAGTACTTAGAATAGATTATGATACTTTCTGAAAGAACTACAAAGATAATAGAATAATGTGTCTTTCTGCTGAATACCATTAAACAGAACCACAAATAGAGCAAAGAGTCATTGAAACAAGCATGAAGCAACAGGCATTACTGCAGTCATTCAGGAATCTTACAACAAGTTAGAAAAAAATGTTCTATTTGCAAGACTTGAAAACTTAAGACTATGTCTAAGCACCAACGGTCTCATAGGAGTGGATCTAAGAGACTGAGCATACAGCTCCTGGAAATCAGTGCAACTACAGCCATCTACTGGTGACAGAATGCAAAAATAGAAGGCAGCCAATACTTGCACACTTGTATGGCTTCAAAAATGCCAAATAAGCTACATCCAACTTCTTTCTTTCATTTTTTCTTAGACAAAATGTTCAGCTACAGTAATCCCCACTTACAGTGTTGTAAAAGAATCCTAAATGAGCTAAATATGCATTCCAATAAAAAGGAGTTAATATATTCTGAAAATATTTTCATGAGAGATTCAAATAAATTTACCCCTAAAAAAGCTATGATTCATTTTCCAGTCTGACATTGAAGCTTTATATGCCAAATGATGAAAATGTGTATGCAACACTTACTCAAAAACTTATGCCAACAACAATTCTTATAATTTCCAGAGCAAGACATTACTATGAATTCAAATTTTTTACAAAAATACAAAATGTCACTTTGATGAGAAGATACCTGGGCATATACAATACACCTTTCTTGGAGCAAAATTACAGTGTTAAATGATAAAATTTTTAATTAATTCTCCTAAAGCCTATTCCTCTTGTTATCAGATTTTCCCTGTAAGAATATGCTCAAAGCAAAAAAAAAAAAAAAATCTAGAAGCTCGGTAATGTTCTGCAATGTCAAGAACCAAACTCAGGACCTTTTCACAGAGGTTTGAGCCTCCTGCTTTGTAAGCAGCCAAAGTCACAGTGACTGTGAAGGCAACAGGGCAAAACCAGTGTCCTGGGTCTGGAGAGGCAATGTACTGATTTCCAAAGGAGCAAGAGAACGCTACCACACCACTCTCAAACAATCCTTCACGGCTAATGCTCAGGATAATACTCACAAGTTCTAAAGGAAATTTACTCCTGCTTTTCTTTTTCCAACCCAGAGAAGATAAACTGCAAAATTACTTCATTATAAGAAAGTGGCTGAAGAATACATTTTTAAAAGAAGGGGAGGGGCAGACGGAAATTAAAGGGGAAAAAGGGAAAACGGAAAAGAACTGGGGGGAAAGGATTGTTTAAAAATAAAAATGAGAAAAGATTCTCACCACTTGATTTCCTTTACATTAGTCTGAAAGGAAGTTATGATTTTTTTTTCTTTATTGATCTAGACAGAACAGATCACTGAGTATGTGCATGTGATGTGTACCTCAGAAGGTTTTGCATGCACTGAAGGCAACTTGTGGGTAACAGCTCAAAATGAAGGCTGAAAGACACCAGAATGCATTCTTTCTATTATTAAATCAAGTTTCTAAAGCTACCTGAAAGCTTTTTGAAAGCAAAGGTTGCTCTGAAGGAAAAGTCAGCATGCAGGGAAATTACCTGACAAAGTTCTCATGCCAAATCACAGCCTTTTGTTTATGCCAGAGATGCAACTTCACAGGAATAAAATTGGATAAAAAATTGGACTGGATAAAATTTCCAACTTCATTGGAAAGTTAGCTAAAATAATGCTGTGGGAAACGTGTTTTAGTTAATTCAGTCTGGTTTTCTTCTGCTTACTGTTAATCACATCCCATCACTTAGCACACACCTAAGCATTACCTAATTAATATATTCTCTTACAGTTCAACCATTTTAGATATGTGCATTAAAAAATCTTCCATGAAAGCTTACTAGAAGTTCTGCATTATCCAATCATACTATAGCTATGTTGATTTTCATCCTAGACATTTAAGTATCTTGTTAAAATTAATTATTTAGTGCTATAATATGCTGACATGTCAACAAGATCTAACACTCAGAGGAAAATGACATACCTGGATTATTGTTTACATTGTTTTTGGGTGGTCTAGGCGTTGGCTTGGGAAGGGTAGTTTCATTCAATGCTTTGCTAGCAGCAGCATGTTGGGCCTTTTTAATACTGCTTCCTTCAGCTTCCCATGTCTGTTCTCCAAGAGTCAGCTGCACTGTGAACATCTTCAAAGACAAAGAACAGGTAAACACTGGCAAGATTATCACTGTGGATTAGAACAATCTGTATAAAAGCTTCCAGGGCAGAAGAGAAACCGTGCTTTCTTTTCATTGTATTCAACTCCCAGATAACACATCAGATTCTTCCAGAGATCAATGAAACCTTATCAGTGAGCAACAATTGGCCTTTCAAATCACAAAGTAAAATAGTGTAATGGTAATGTCAATTATCAAAGAACTGAATAATATTTAAACCAAGTAAGAATAACTTCAAACTGATCCTCTGCTCTTGGAAGACTATGTACAGTCAGCTATGAAAACATTTCTTCATATATTTGAGTATGTTTAGTCACTTGACTTGTAGAAAACAAATACTAAAAATGCTACTGAGAAAAAAAATCAATTTTGTAATGATTATGAATGAATATAAATGACTACACACTTCTCAAGGCAGCAGAGAATTTGGCCCAGATAGTTTTACAGAGTGAATTAATTTTTCACATCCCCAGATTTCTAAAAATAATGCCTTTTGTTAGGGCAGAGTCACAACTCAAGCATGTTTAAAAAGATAAAACAAGAAGAAAAGAATTATTATCTTTTCTAATGAAACTGCAGCTCTTAATGTAAAATTTATAGTGAGGACAGGAACTGTAAACATCCAGAGTTCAGAAATGGACTAACTGATAAAAACCATATATTTCAAATTCTGTGATAGAGGGCTATTTCAAGTATCCATGCTGTGCAAATTGTGCCAATAAAACTCAATGCATGTTTCAGATATTAAATAGAGTCGATCTTCTGTATGATACATAAATATTCTGTTTAAATTTGAGCATCTGAGAACAAGGGGAGAAAAGCTAGGAACTGAATATATTTGCTATATAATCCCTAGATAAAAGACAGACTTAATAGTCAGACACACAGAGTAAACTAAAATTCACCTACCTCAGAAAACAGACTAATTTACTTGAGTCAAAGAAAAAAATGATCTACATATTAGTATGAGAAGTATATAAAGTAAAATTTTAATTTTGACATCTCTCTAATTTTTTCACTTATTTAAAATTGCTAGATTCATGACCAGGTTTTTAGAGATTAATATGCTGACCAGCCTTTAAATCTGCCTCTACATATACATTTTTTTAGCAAGTACTTGAAAACAAGCATTTGAACACAAGTATGTATGTGTCTCCCAACTCAGCCCTCTGCACATGCACACACTGCATTCAAACTGAACGCTATAAATACATACTGGTGTCTTAATTACAGCCTTGAGTTTTGGCCTACTGTAATTTTCAGAAGCACAATGCAAGTCCCTGTATCACAGCTCCCATTGCCATTTTTACCACAGCAGTCACAACAATTTCCTCATGGAAGAAAGAGAGAAATAGTCTCCTAATTTCACACTCTGTCAAACCCTACCTCTATCTGAAAGCTAAGATGGGTATTAGAGCTAAATACCCATAATTATATAAATTACTTACAAACCTACATCCTTATTAATGAAAAAAAGTTGAAATTTGATTTCTGGATCTGAAGTTTATATATTTTATATTTTGCAAGAAAGTATCAGTACAATATTTTTATAGGAGGAGGAAAATCCCAAATTTAAATGAAAATATGATTAATAATGGCTACTTATCTACCTATAACTCTTAGTGCTTACAGCAATAAATAGGAACTCCAGATGATAAAGGGCTTGCTTAGTAAATTCCTGCCAGTCAGAGCACCTTCTCACTTAACACATCTACCAAAAAAAACTCCTGAAAAAACTCACACATAGAAGTAGGTTTACTCCTTTATTTAAGGAATAAACCTGCCTAAGTCCAAACTCTGGAGCAGACAATGGAACATTTAAGTCCTGGAATACCAGAGCTGACAGTTCTGCTATTGACTGAGAGACATTTCTCACCTGAGGAAATTTCTATTCCTTACACCCAACATAATTTACCTGACGTCCAGAGAGCAGAAATGCAAATGCCACCACGCTTGTGCTTGTTTCCACTCTGCTGTGCTTGTAAGGTCAGTCTCTCTAAGCTCAGACAACTCTTTACTCCTCACTTCTTCTGTGTAAAACCTTCTCTCCTCCTTCCCAGTTTTTGAAGTGCTACATCCCTTACCCCTTTCCCTCTTTTCTGTACCACCATCCACTTTCTTTTGCCACTGCTCCTTTTAAATTTGTGTCCTCAAATGACACTGACATAGAAGGACAGAAGACACGATCAATCCAGCTTACATACTCCAAAATATCATTTATGCTAACAAAGACTTTCTGATTTTTGTTATGATGAAGAATCCATCTGGAGGGCAGACTCCTAGAAACCCTAACTGTTAGGGTTAGGAAGAGCCACTTCTCTCCCAACTGCACTGTTTCTAGTTTTCCATTTCACCCCGATTGTCTAAACTTTTTTCCCAGAGACAGCTAGAAAAAAGGGTATAAAAATTTACCAGCATTTGTGGTCACGACACAGACAGCTGTCTTGTAGAGCATGTCTGAAAATTGTGAAAACCACCAGTGGTCAGGAACAGAGTATGTGTAGGAGAAAAGCAATATGAGAAGCTCCTTGAATGGCAAAGAGCAACAACAGCACTACATCCTTCAGGTCATGCTTCCCAAGACAGATTCAGGTCTGTTTCACATATTCTGTCAAGTATATAATCATATTACTAGCAAGACATGATACTAAATTGCTAAGAGAGGCATAATAAATTTTATTTCTTTCTTTGCTTTTCATAGGTCAAACCCTGCATAATCTTACTAATATCACCCTTGTTCTTCATTCATTTATCTTTTTTTTATCTCACTACACAGATCAAAATTAGACTTAATATCCTGAGTCTATAGAGCACATAACTGTTTTTTTACCACTATGAGCACAACTAAAGGAACGAGGTAAATTGAAAATCTGAAAAATTAAGAAAGTCATTGAAAATCTGGATTTCATAAGTACAGGTAATGCAGACTTAAGTAATTTCACTGATATCAGTTCCTCTAAAAGTAATGGCAAATATATCATAGTTGGGAAAGACCTCTAAGATTAGCAAGTCCAAACTTTGACCAAACACCACCACACCACACAAACCATAGTACTAAGTGCCATGTCCAGTCATTCCTTGAAAATTTCCAGGGATGGCAATTCCATCACCACCCTGGGCAGTCCAGTCCAATGCTTAACCACCCTCTCAGTCAAAAAATTTTTCATTATGTCCAAACTGAACCTCCCTTGGCACATTTTGAAGTTATGTCCCCTTATCCTGTTGTCAGTTGTTGGGAGAAGGGCATCCCCTTCCATCTGTGAACTATTTTTTATCCTACTAAAATTTTAAGCATAATATGAATGTCATAGAACTCAAATCTCCTTACTGCTGAGAAATGTAAACCGTCAAAACCACACCGCAACCAAAGCAATTATTTTTTCACAGAAATGGAAAAAAGATAACACTATAAACACAATAGTGAGAAGTTACAGAAAGCCCAACAAATTTAATATGCAACCTAAAACCAACCAGCCAGTGTACCCTGTGGTGCAAACGCCTCCAGGAAGAGGAAGAGCTCTTCAATTTCCATTTGCAACGAAGGATGCTAAAAGCAGCCCCGCACCTGCTGACATCATTTCCACCACTGTAACACGTTCAGCATCGCCAGCCAGAGCTGAAGGTCAGCGATTTGCATCAGTTCTGCACTAGCTGGCAACATAGGGTGCAACACAGGAACAAGAGGCAAGGGCAGAGACAGCCCATGAGAAGCTGAAACTGTTACTAATCTGCACCCTGGCCCCACTGCCTCATGTGATTTGGCCACTCCAGAAATACTACATACAAAGCACCTACTAATTATGCCAGTGTCTTACTCAGACTTTTCTAGGATTTTTTTCCTCCCCCAGTTTGCTCCTTAGTAGGGAGGAAATTAAAAATTATATCCAAAAATTACTATGAGGATATTCCTCTGTAATCCCCATCATCTGAAAGCATCCTAATTTTTACTTATTAAGTTGGACACCCACCCATGAAGTGGCCGGAATTAGCTGCCAAATCACTAGAAACTTCTATGCTATAATCACATTGGCAGTTTTAGTATAACCCTACACTATAAAGTTGCACAGTAATAAAGCTTGTGCCCTAGAATGCAAGACTCAAAGATAGACTATAAACTTCATGAACAAAAAACTGCATCAATAAGCACTTAAAAAAATTTCACAAATTTGTCATCACCTGCATTACCACGAAACAAATGCAGAGGTAGTTATCTGAGGCATGCTGACTGCGGAGAAAGATTCATGCAGCCTAAAAAGCAAATGCCCCAGAAAGATTAAGGAAGGGTGGTGACACCCTGAAAAGACCTTCATGAGGTCTATATAGAGACCAGCAAATGTAAATTCAAAGATGAGAGACAAGGTAAAGTACAAAATTATCTACAGGGCTTCTGTAACAGAAATACAGACATACTTTCTGAAAACGTGGTATAAAAGAGCAGTGAAATAAAGAACAGGAAGAAAGCCCTTACACTAGAAATGTAGCTGGGTTTGACAAGCACATTTGTCCAAACCATGATATTATCTGTTCAGCATGTAAGGTATGGCTCATCACCTGGAACTGTGACCTTACCTTGGCATGAGCAGGCCCTCTTTCATTCAGAAGCTTATACTGGGGTTGAATTCTATTGAAACGGGCTAACTCATTTACCAGACACATTGGAGTTTTCTCTTTGGGGTTTGCCATGTTATCTTGGAGAGGAGCTGTAAATAAAGAGTCTGTAAAGTTTTTGTGGAGAAATGTACTCTTCACAACTTCACAAAGCTTTGCAAAAGCAGCATGCTTAAAAAAGGAAATATTTTGGCTAAAACACAACTTTTGCATATATGCTAAACACAAAGTTTAAATACCATTTATATATTAATCACATGAAACTATGTAGTTCCCAATAACAATTTTGATTACATGCAATTAAAAAAGCCCCAAAACTATTTCTTTCCAAAATGTCTTTATGAAAGATGACAGTGCAGGAGAACATATGCATATTCTATATTTTCTGTGTCACCAAAGTTTACTGTCAGGAGGATATTGGTTCCTGGAGTTGACTACTCTTTCAGAATGGTTTTTCCACTCTTTGAATCAGAAGTGGGTAGCATAAGAGTTATGAGACAAATACAGTAGATGAAACCCTGAGGTCCCCACTTGTTTCTGCCAGCTTCTTCCCAAAGTTTTAGACTTTTCTCACAATACCGAAGTCACTCTCAGAACACTCACATAGAACACCTCTCCCTTTAAGGATTTAGTTCTGCTTTCTTTAGACTGTTTCACTTTCTGTGGAGGTTTTGCAATTTATTTGTATTTATCCCTAACACACACACACATTTTCATTTCTTGCTTAAATCGTTAGGACAACACTTCTGCATTTTACACCCAGTTCAGCATAAAAACTACAGCGTTTATTAGGCCACAAAGAAAACGCCAAATACTGCCAAGCATTCAGAAGACGTTCTGTTCCAGGGAAGAGAAATAAACTTGGAGACCTTCCTGCCCCACTAAAACTTCTCTATAAAAGATACACTGAGAATTTGACAAAATAGACGTGTTTTTTCCTGAGCTTTTACATCATTGATCAAAACCTCACTCCAAATCTGAGCTCAATAAAGAAACTAAACTTTGTAAACAGCTTATTTAGCCAAAACATTTTTCTACATGGGTTTTCTCCTTTATTTTAATCCTTTTTAAGACCTAATAATCATTTTTTAAAATTAACAAGTCATCAAAAAGATTAATTTGAACGCCAAAGAAAATATATCGGGACCAACTTACCTGGTGAGTTGATCAAAGACACGGGATCCACAAGGCTGGCAGTAGGACTGCTACAGCTGGCAGCCGATTCTGAAATGGATCCATTCATTGAGGATGGCAGACTCAGTGTATTTGTAGCTGTAACTGGCAGGGGTAGCACCACAGGGGCCATGGTGGGTCCAGACAGGTTTGCTGTAGTCTGCATTTTAACTTGTGCCATTGCCTGTCACTGCAATAAATACATTATTATCAGCAGAGCCCTCTGCATTTTGAATGTCCAGAGACTACAGTGCTATTAACAACACTCCTTTTTTGCTCCCGGATCCAGGTCACAAAACTGTCCACAAAAGTCATGCCTCTGCAAACATTACTTCCAAATGGATGCGCAGAGAAACAGAGCTCAGAGCCAAAGAACATCCCTGGAGAAGAACCCACACACTTTGGCTCCAGGTTCTGCTTTTCAATGTTGGGGTCACCCTGCCTGAAATACAGCAGGAAGAATTACTATTCTAGAATCAAATTCTACACAATTATTCTGCAGATGAGATAAGAACTTGACCGTATCTTCAAGAGAGGATGACTTTGCAACCAAATGCCATAGCAAACTTGCAAACTTTTGCCATTGTTTCTCCAATAAAGTGCACCTTAAGTATCAAATAAGGCCACAAGAGAAAATCCAATTTTTTTTGGCTAGGTACCAAACTAGAAAGGGGGGGGGGGGGGGGGGGGGGGAGGAGGGGGGGGGGGGGAGGAGGGGGGGGGGGGGAGGGGGGGGGGGGGGGGGGGAGGAGGGGGGGGGGAAGAAAAAAAAGAAAAAAAAAAAGAAGAAAATACAAACAAACAAGCAAAAAAACCCCAGCAATTTTGCAAGTTGTTAAAAAAAAAATCACTGCTTATTCAGTCAACAGGTGGAGTACTTCAAAATCCTTGCATAAATTACTGGCAGAGGTACTGGGATTTCCTAAACTAGCCTTTAAACCAATGGCTAAAGCATTTACCTGGAATATGCCAGGTACTAATTATCTCTTTTCATCTGCCCAAATTAGTTTCTTTATTGCAAAGACGTGTTCTCAGGCTAGGTCTATATGCATAAACAAACCATGGTCAGGGCACCACTCCATATTACTCACTGAGACTATGCTCCTTGGCAAAATTTGGGCTACTGGCTGAAAACTCCTGCTGCTGCAAAAACTACACAAGAGCAGTTTATGAGCCTGCAGGCATCCCAGGTAATCCACTCAATTAAGAGAGAAACCAGTCATTGTCAGTCATCTGGGAAAAAGGTTTGGGCTTCTCCTGTCCCATAAGGAAGAGGATGATATATTTTACTCAGCAGCATGGACACAGACTGTTATTATTTGGGGTTCATACATGTCAGCTGATCTGTACAGAGTGGATAGAGAGACAAAACCTGTGAGAGCCAACAAGTGGCCTGAGCAACCGGAACTTCTCCCAGCAGCAGCTCTGGTCCTGCTGGCTAAGGCAGAGCAGAGGTTCAGCTCTCATCCATCACAGGCTTACCACTAAACTCTTTCCTTCTTCTGCTGGGGTAATTCTCCCCATTAAAAAACCAAAAAAAACCCAAATAAATGCATTCCACACCTGAGAAACTTTCCAATGGTGGGATTATTGAAATTAATAACTGATATAAAAAATATTGATCACCATCAGTATTTTTGCCCCTGCCCCCCATCCATTAAAAATATCCAAGTATCTTTACTCACAGAGACAGTATTGTTGGATTAAGATCCCGAATCACTCATTACACCTTGGAGTACAAGTACTCTAACACAGTTGCACTAGTATAATGAAAATAATAAATCCTATTACTGTGACTGTGCTTTGGAGAAGAGGTTCAGACTGTAATGCCATTTTTATTACTGAGGAAAGACAGATAACTGATTTAAGTCTCTGGAAAGGCAAAAATAGAAAAAAATTAAAAATTGAGATGCAATCACCTGCCCTTTTCATAAGTATCTTTGGTAAGATACTAATAGTGGCAGATTTAAACTATACACATGCAGTTAGCTGAGATATGTTCTAATACCTCATGTGTTAAAAAAAAAAAAATTATACTCTAAAAATCCTCCTATCACTTCACAGCAAATGCCATACAATACAGCAGTACTGTTAGAAAGGCCTAACCTAAAGACTGAGAAGGTGTAGAGCTATAGAAGTCTTTGGTATACAACATGTCTGCTTCTGATTTTAAATACATTAGTATAAACAGGAATTAATTGAAAAAGATTCTTAATTGTAAGCATTAAAGCCAATAGTGGCAGAATCAGGCTATATGTCTTAAAAATATTTAAAATGAAACCAACATAACATGAAATATCATCGCAATACTTGAAGTTTAAGAAACTCACAGTATTTGCAGCATTTTATCCTATAAACATGAGTATGAGAAAGGCATCACTCATATGGTACTGCATGAAGTACTACCAAACACCTGGTCTTGAGCCCTGCCAGTTGTGAATTACTACTTCAGCTTCCAGTATTTTAAAAGTTTATTCTTTGTGAAAGCAGAACTTACTAATATACAAATAAAATATTATGTTCTAGAGTACTGATGTTCTAAAGGAAGAAATTGTGGGACGGACCTTTTCCTATTAAGGATAAAACAAGAAAAATCAGTTTAAGAATAGTACTGAGGAACTGCAAAAATGAACAAGATAAGGTTTAGGGAAAAAAGACACTAAAAGTGAAGAACATAGGAAATTCAATTCTGAAATCAGAATTTATCATAACATATTGGGTGCTGGGTTGCTTTTTTTAAAAGTTGCAGAACTCCTGCAAGAAACTGTAACTATTTTGCAAATTAACCTGTATAAGCAAAGATGCCAAGGCAGTAATGTAATTGTGGAGACTAACTCTTAAGCAGATGGGATACGGAGATAATAAATTTGAAATCAGATC
This sequence comes from Motacilla alba alba, assembly GCF_015832195.1. Classification (NCBI taxonomy): domain Eukaryota; kingdom Metazoa; phylum Chordata; class Aves; order Passeriformes; family Motacillidae; genus Motacilla; species Motacilla alba. Next base: position 120,231,929 of record NC_052017.1, read on the forward strand.
TAAAAATCCACTAGTAGAGAATGACAACAGAAAGAATACAATTGATATAGTGATGGCATGTCATTCTCACACTACCAGGCAGCCAATCTTCCATGTCATGACAAAAGATGTCAAAAACTCTATGTTCCACCTTTTGTTTACATTTTTTATATATGTACACCATTGTTGTACTGTTTTATAAACAGTGAAGCAAAAACATTTTGGGGCCTTCCAGCCACAAGTACAAACATAATAAAATACACGGCTACATAAAATATAGGACATAGGGGAGAGAGATTTCACTAAGCTGGTCAGAAACTAAATGCAGTTATATAATCAAAATATTTTTACATCTTCTATGCAGATATTTTTGAAAAATCTGGCATATACAAAAGCGATGGTTCATTTAGGATTAAGATAACAAGAATTAAGATTAAAATTAGAAAAGTCCCCACACCCCATTTCATGTGGCTACCCAACTCATATCTAGGAAATTTCTACACCCAAGTGTCTCCAAAGAGGTTTCCCTTCAAGTTCAGCAGTGGTTACAGACACTTGCACCTCTCAGAGAAAGCTGGACTGCACAGCTATGCCTCCCAGCTTTGTGTCTTTACTCAGCTGCCACGTCAAGACACAACAGAAATTACATTTCCCAATGTTTTAATCACACACATCTATCCAGTCAAAGTCTGCAAGTCACAGCACTGCCATTTTTGTAAGGCTACACTGCAGGGCTTATGGTGTCTTATAAGATACTGCAATGGTTTCTCCTCCTAGTCTCACCCACAAAGATGCAGTAGAAATGCAATAGCAAACACATAAAGGGATGCAAATACACCAAAACTGCATTTTACTTCACTTCCTCTTTTGAGCATTTGCTACATAGGCAACTACAAAGGTTTCATTGAACAGTTGGTATTGACTTTCTTAATTAACCATATACAAGCCATGAATTTTCCTGACAAACTAAAAATGATCAAACCAAAATAAACTCACACCAAAAGAACAAAACAAAACTCCTCACATTTGAAAGAGAAAATATTGTTGTAAAATAGTCCATTCATTTTTTAATATATCAGGAAACACAATGTTGTTGTCAGTTGACCATGTCTGTACACCAGGTGACCACAAAACCTGCTCTGTGGCTCACCACCTCAGCTGGACAGGGGAGGGAAAATATAATGAAAGACTTGTGGGTCTAGACAAGTGCATGAAAAGATCACTCACCAATTACTGTCACATGCAGAACACACTCAGCTTGGGGAGATTGACAATAAATTCATTTAATCAAATCAGAGTAGGAAAAGAAGAAATAAAAACTGAATCTTAAGAACACCTTCCTCCCACCCATTCTTTCTGCTCAGGCTTAACTTCACTCCTGAATTCTCCATGACCTAGAAGGACGGCAAATGGGGGTTACAGTCAGTTCACCACATGTCATCTTGTTATCTCTGCCACTCCATCCTGCTAAGGGCAAGACTTCTCATATTCTTCCCCTGCTGCAGCGTGGGGTCCCTCCCACAGGCGACAGTCCTCCACAGATTTCTTCAATGTGAGTCCTTCACACAAGCTGCTTTCTTGGTGAACTGTTCCAGTGTGGATCCCTTCCACAGGGTGGCATCCTTCAGGAACAGAATGCTCCAGTAGGGGCCTGCCACAGGGTCACAAGTCACGCCAGTAAATCTGCTCCAGAGTGAACTTCTCTCGCTCTCCATAGGGCCACGGATCCTGTGGGTCTCCCCCACGGGCTGCGGGTGGATCTCTGTTCCACCATGGACCTTCATTAGCTGCAGGGGCACAGGGCTGCGGTGTTTCACCATGGGCAGCACCACGGGCTGCAGAGGAGTCTCTGCTCTGGCGCCTGGAGCACCTCCTCCCTTTCCTTCTGCACTGAACTTGGTGCCTGCAGAGCTGTTTCTCTCACATATTCTTACTCCCATCCCCACCCTTCCCCTCTCCTCTCCGTTGTGCAGCAACTTTTGCTGCTTCTAAATCTGTTATCCCAGAGACACTACCAACAACACTGACAGGCTCAGCCTTGGCCGGCAGCAGATTCATCCCAGAGCCAGCTGGCACTGGCTCCATCGGACACAAGTGAATCTTCAGGCAACTTCTCATGGAAGCCACCCCTGTAGCCCCTGTTATCAAAACTTGGCCATGCAGACCCACTGCAAATATTTAGTTACATTAGCAGATGCAGAATACTTTTAAAAATTGTGACTATACTTGTATCATGCTAAAAGCACCATACAGCATAAATAATTAGTTAACACTTCTTTTAATTATTATTACTTTTTGTATTTTTCTGGAATCACTTTATAATCTTAGATCTTGTGACAAAAATATGAACTGAATGTTCAGGTGAAATGATTCCTGGACTATGTCACAGTAATTGAAAAAATAAAGACAGATAAAGTAGATAAAATACCACAAAAGGCAGAAAGCATGGACAATGAGTTTTCAAACCAAACAGACTTGTACAATGTGGGAAAATTGAAAAAGCAATATTAGAGAACTGATAGAGAAACTAATGGCCTGAACAGTCAAAACAGAAGGCTGGACTTCATCTGTGCAGAAAGTGAAAACGCACATATGCAGTGGAGTCACCACACTTTCACAGTGCTCTGTCATACAACCCAGAGTACCAAATTTAATCTGTGCACAAGTATGTAATGGTGGCACATACTACGTACTTGTGAAGGACTTTACAAATGGAACAACTCAGGGCCAGCCATTGCTAAGCAAGAAAAATTACTTGACGTATCTTCTGTATTATATAACCAAGAGTTCTGCTTATACTTTCTGATCAGTGTCCATTTTTCACAACAGTATTACACTAATGATCCCAGATCCTTTTCTACAGAACTGCTACCCAGCAAGTTCAAGGCTGTGCTCTCTTTGTGAATCTGTTTCCTAGCTAATGAGACTTTGTTCTTGTCTCCGTTGAATTTTCTTACTAAAAAACCCAACAAAACAGAAAAAAAAAGAAAATACAATCATTTATTTTTTTCAAGAACACAACGAATTTTAATTCTAATATGGTTGCAAGTCTTCTCTAAGCCTGCTTTATAGCATCTCCAATTTAATAAGTGTTCTGTTTCATCCACATCATTAATGAAAACATTGAAAGGTACAGGAACAGCAATCCAATAGACTGAAAGCAGTGTCTAAGCAGGCAGCAAGCATCTCAAGGTTTTTTTTCAGACCAACCCCATTTTGGTTAGAAGCTTGTTAATGTGATTCTTCTATGAAAGTCCCAAGTCACAGAACTCAAATAGTTAACAGCTTCCTAAGGGTTTAGTTTTAGTCTTAGCTTTAAAATTCCATTAAATGCCCTGTTCTTCTTCTATTCTTCTGATATTAATTCATCCGTTCAGTTACACAAAAGCACACAGAACTGCCTAAAGGTAAAATACATTCCTGGTGTACCATTTCTCATATTTATGGCAAATATTTATACATTTGTGGACATTATTATAAGAAGTTCTAAAGAAGTGCTAAGCCTTATGCAATTTCTTTTGACTGTTTATATCTAGCAGCTTATTTGGGGTTGAGAAAAGCCACACAGCTCTGGACTACCTTCAGAGCAGTCTAATTAGAACTTTTGTCTTCTAATATCAAGTAACTAGATGGCCACACAGAAGCAATTAAGCAAGAATATGACTTAAAGCAACAATCAGCAGATGATTATCCAGATTTACTTGCAAAATTTATCTTGTTTGTACATTTTAAATAGCAAACATTAAAACACTAGGCATGAAATTGCACAGGGTTTCTCTGTTTTAAAAAAAAAAATTCTATATTACTGCTGGTCCCCCCTGTTTGTTCTTCCCATTTGCTCCTCCATCTATTCCATAGATTTTTGCCTTATGAGGAGTGGTTTGCCCACAGCCAAACTGATCTAATGACTTGCTGCCATAGCAAGGGACAATCCCATGTCCTCTCCTCCCTGCAGCAAAAAGCCAACACCTTCTGTTCATCTCACTGAACCAGTTTACGTAGCAGGTAAGGAAAAAGACCAGAGGAGCATCTGGTCTGTACAAAGAGGGCCACAAACTCCTGACCTGGAGTGGGTGCAAGGAATTAGCCCTTTCAACTCCTGGTAATCAGCTTAGCTTTGCTGTCAAGCCATACACTGAAGTTCATCTCCTTCACACTGTTCCTCACAAAGCCTGTGATCTCATCCCTGATGATTACATCTTCAGAAACCTGTGGCCTGATTTCTTCTCTTTTACTGTGCCTTACACTACAGAACCTTATTTTCAATGAATATATGAACATAGCTACCAGATAATTGACAGCTAAGTAATACATGGCAGCGAGTGAAGTGATGCCTTAAAAGCATTTTACTTTGCAGAAGTATAAGATGGGTGGGGGAGAAATCACTAACTCTTTTATTTTCATTGTTTTGGTAAGATATTTTACAAGCAAAGGAAGTGACACAGACTATTAGGGAATAATACCCAAAATTTAAGGAGCTACAAGGCTTACAGAAAAGTTCCCCTTATTGCTCAGTATTAAACCCAGTCTCTGAAGACTAAATACCACAGTTTCTTACAACTTGTTTCCTCTGCTCTTGGACTGGAGCAGAAAAGAGTTGTAGATAAAGCCCCAGGAAGGCAAGGAAGGGCCAAGCAGCTGCAGTGAACCGCAGGTCACAACATCGAACCCTACCACACTTTCAGATATTATCACCCACAGAGGACTATCCTTTGCCAACTCTCATGTACAATGAATAAGAACCTTCCTGAGGAAAGGAAGGAAGGTATTTTTGAAAGAAAAAGTCAAGTAGGAAACAGACTAAAAATCTGCAGTCATATTTTTCAACCACTTCCTCAAATAGCAGTCAGTTCAACCTCCTTTTTGAATTACTACACAGAACAGGCACATTAAAACAATATAAAAGGACACTCAGAAAACTGAGGTAGAAACTACTTGATCTTGCACATTTCTTTCATCGTGAAACTATATCTGTTCCCTAGCTTCCAATATGATGTTGATCCAATTTGGTACAAAAAGCATGCAAGTCTCTAAATCAATGACCACATTACCATTATCACAGAATCACATTATGTGGGAGTACATATTATTTATATCTGTCACTGAGTCAATCCTTCTTTAACAACTCATTTTAAAACTGTTTCATGTAAATTTGAAAAGAAAAGTAAAAAGACAAACCAGACAAACAAGGCAGCTAATTATGGGATCACAGACTAAACCTAAAGATTTTCTCAATCAACCAAATGGCCAAACATGGGGACTTTTGCTGCCATTTAATTATGGTGTGTTAGCAACAGGGCAAGAACACAAGTCTTACCCTGCAATCAAGATTGGATTTCTACAACTTGAAATACATAGAATATGTGCCAGAATAAATATAATAAACAAACGTTTAGGATGTAGTAAATTACTTAAACCACTACAGCAAAAGTCAAGTAACTAATACGAAAAATTGGTGATCTACAAAGCCATTTACATGCACAGTACTTTTCACACCAGCACAGTCACCCACATTGTATGGCACAGCTGTACAGTGAGATATGAAGACTCAGATAAGGATTAAAGGCATCTATAATTCAGGTTTACAAATATAAGCAAGGTCTAAATTGTCACTGGAGTAAAAGGAAATACAGCACAGGATTACCATGGTTTACCAAAGGGTATTGGGTTTGCATGGCCAAGCTTTGGCAGCAGGAGGTTACAGGGGTGGCTCCTGTGACAACCTGCCAGAAGCTTCCTCTGTGTCCAGCAGAGCCAACCCCTGGCAGCTCCATGGACGTGCTTCTGGTCAAGGCTGGGCCAATTAGAAACAGTGGTAATGCCTCCAACATATTTCAGAAGAAAAAAAATCCTTGCACGGTGGTTTTAATTGCAGGCAGAGAACAGCAGGGTGGGAATGTGTGAGAGGAACAAGTGTGCAGACAGCAAGGTCAGTGCAGAAGGAGGGGCAGGAGGTCCTCCAGGCACCAGAGCTGGGATTCCTCTGCAGCCCGTGGTCATGGCCATGATGAAGCAGCTGTGCCCCTGCAGCCCATGGAGACCCATGGGGATGCAGGAATTTGCCTGCAGCCTGTGGAGGAGCCCCACACCAGAGCAGGTGAGTGGGTGCCTGAGAGGAGGCTGTGAGCCCATGGGAGACCTGTGGAGGAAGGGGCCCTGCTCCTGTACTGGAGCAGCCTGGCCTTGAAGGACTGCACTCCATGGAAGAGTCACCCATGCTGCAGCAGTTTGGGCATGGACTGTTGCCCGTGGGATGGAGTCATGGTGGAGAAGCTTATTGAGAACTATGTCCTGTGGGAGGGACCCCATGGTGCAGCAGGGGAAGAACTCCTCTCGCTGAGCAGCAGGAGAAAAAGCAGGTCATGAAGTGACTGTAATGCCCATTTCCAGTCTCCCTGTGCTGCTGGAGGAGAGTGTAGAGCTAGGAAAGAGGGAGGGGTAGGAGGAAGGTATTTTTAAGGTTTTATTTCACTTCTCATTATCCTGCTCTGATCTTGTTAACAACAAATTCAATTAATATCTCTAATTTGAGCCTGTTTTGCCCATGATGGTATTTGGTGAGTGATCTCTCCTGGTTCTTATCTCAATTCATAAACCTTTCATTATATTTCCTCTCCCCTGTCCCGCTGTGGAGGAGAGTGAGAGAGTGGCTTTGATGGATGCCTGATATCCAGCCAGGGTGAACCCAGTACAGTCTTTTAAAAACCCAATACACAATGCCAGCTGAGATGTCCTGAGACACCACATTTGGATACCTGCCTATTCCATCAGCTGCTGCTTCAGGAAGCAGACATTCTATCTGAAGACTCATGCCACATCTGACACTGCATGTGGCAGGCAGTTCAGAGAAACCCTGACATGAAGAGGCAATGAAAAAGCAATAATGTGTGTGTTTAAAAAAATGTATTACACCAGTCATCAGTACAGCCAGCAGACGCAGGGAGTTATTCAAGGTGATCAACAAGTAGGCTTCTAATTTAGGATTAGCTAACCACTCAGTGGAGTGGCAGCTGAGAAGCAGACAGGGTAACTTAGTGTCTCAATCTGCACAAGATGCCAAAATACAGGCAACTGAATCCTACCCAAAGTCTACTGCCAAACTTGTCTTCAACAAGTAAGTGATCATGGACGTTACTAAAACTAACAGACACAATTACAGAAGTAAATAAGCTCCCTTGCAGAGACACGTCTTTTTGTAAGGAATGATGGAAAATACAGGGGTTAGGGCACTGACTGCAATTGTGCACATTTGCATGAGCAAGAGTATAAAAACTTGTAACAAGAAACTTAACAGAAAGTGGAGCATTCTGACAGGCAGGAATGCAACTCTTCCCTTGCTGCCCTGGCAACAGCAAGTCTGACATGAAAAAGCTGAGAAAAGAGCAACTCAGGCCACAGTGCATTTTACTGTGTACAGCAAAACTAATGACCCCAGATTGTACATGTGGCTAATTTTCTTTTCTAACAGAGAAATAAGTCAGGTCCTGTGTATACTAGTCTTGCCACTCAAAGACTCAAGGAGAGACCTCGCAGACAGACATCCTAACAGAGATCCTAAGTAGAGAAACTTTACTAATATTAATCTGAAAAAATGATGGGAAAAAGGATTGCTATTTTGTATTAAAATGGTAAGGGACATCAATCAGATTATCAACTTGAAGATTTCAATGCCAGAAGAAAACTAAAAGAAAGCCAACCTCTTACATCAGAAACTGTTTGGCATCTCGAAACATTTCAACCTGTTTATAACCCAAAGCCCAAGGGGGAAAATCAGCCTGGTTTATATAAATGTTTGCTGCATTAAGATAATCTCATCAGAAAGTCTCTCTTAATTTATTGTTCCTGTCCAGAAAACAGAGAAGATGGTATAAAAGCCATGGAAATTTCCAACAGCCAGTACAAGCTAACCCAGTTCTCACAGTGCCACAAATTTTAAGCTCAGAAAAGACTCTGAAACATCCAGACAGAATATTGGTTCAGACACAGCCATCAGTTTGACCCAGCCAAGATACCCTGAATTACTACAGGGAAGAAAATGTGAAACTTCTTCATGAAACAGCAAGGTGATCATCGGGGCATTCTTTGTGGGAGGCCTTCCTCACCCAAGACTCATCATGGGTTGAGGTAGATCCCAAAACCTAGCTTATAAGGTGGCTGTAATGTCTTACAGATCAGAGGCAGGACACCTTGCACCTGAGAGCAAGCACTAACCCAAAGCACAAGAGCTGGCCATCCAGTATTGTAACTCCTCAGCTCTCTCCCTTACTATGACTATAAACCACCTATGACTTCTTGAAAACTGGAAACTTGTATCTCCCCTAGACACTCTGAGATACATAGTCATACCTGTAACAGTTTTTAAAAGATGAAGTGGTCATCATACCATCTTACTCCAGATATAGGTAGCCCACATTCACCTTATGTTAAACACAAATGAGTTAGTCAGCTTTCCTGAAGAAAAATAGCTGAATAAAAGGGAAGCCTAAGCCGCTAGTTTAACAATCAATCATCAGCTTAAAAGTGGAGAAGGGGATTAAGTAAATGAAAAAAACATGACTCAAACTTGACATTCTGAGGCTACAGACTTGTTTGTATCAAAGCTGTAATTGGTTCCTTATTTGTTACATTGGAGTCTAATCTGAGGCGCTTCCAAGAATCCAGTTTCTGATTTAATTAGCATTTTGAAATTTCTCTCCTATATATTTCTAAAAGCTGCAGTTTTTTCCCAATTTGTGCTAACAATAAGTAGTTACATTCCTAAAATCTCCAGTAAGCTTTGACTGATTTTAAATTACAACGTACTCTTACTTGAATTAAAACATCCCTCCAACTTACTTTGTTCTGAAGCAGGCAAAAATTATTTCTTGACTTCAATCCCTAAGTAGAAATTGCATTTTATTAATGGAATTCAGAAAATCCTCTCCATTTTCCTTCACTGCTTGTGACAAACTACTTCTCATACAATTTGAAGTAGCAAATTTGGTGAAGCAGCGGAAACATGCCTTTTTCTTTGAAACTAAGTTACAGCTCCTGCCACCAGCCCGCCTCATACTGCAGTCAGCTGGCTATAATTAACAGCTACAAGATCCTCAGAGAAGGTGTTTTCAGTGGACTAAGCAACAGGTGTTGCACTCTATTGCTAGAAGCAAATAAAATTCTGCTTTGTGTGCCCTTTTTTGTTCTCCATGAGTGTATTTAAACAAAACCACTGTATTTGACAGCTAAAGTGATGAATGCCCACATTGAAGTCTCATACAGCTTCCAAGAACTTGCACCTCCCAGAAACAGTTGAGGTCAAATTGCCACATTCTGTTCCTGAAACATTCCTGGAGTTCCCCCTTCTCTCAGCTCCTCCATAGACAGTTTTTTGATTACTTGGATATAAGATAATGTGGACATACAGTTCATACAGAGACTAGCTCTCTGCTCACTGGGGGACAGGACTGGGACTCTGCTCACAGGCACAGAGTACCTGTGAGATCAGGGGTCCTGCATTGATTTGACAGAGCTTCCTTCCTACTTCAAGTGCAGCTCTCCTCAGTCAATGAATAAAGGTAAAGTAATTCCCAAGTACTGGATTGGGCCTACCGAGTCTCAGACTGAAGTGAAGCACAAAATCTAACTTTTCAACTGGAGAAAATTAATTTTAAAGATGCTGTGTTTAGGGGCAAGGTCATGATCAATTCTAAACATTAGCTGAACACAAAAACCCTGCCACAAATTCAGCTGCAGTACAGAGGCTACACACAACTGGACAGCAAAACATTATTTCTGGAGTTGAATCAGCAAAGATGATACTAAAGTAACAACAAACAACAGGAAGGAAGAATGCTGGTAAAAAGTTTTGTTTCAAATTGAGCACACTGTGAGGGCACAGAACCAGCATAACAAAACCAGGCTTTTTCCTCAAACTTATGTACTAGTGTTTAGGAACACTAAGTAGGAAGCCCCATAAAATAGCAAATAAGAGACCTTCATCTATACAGCTGATGATTCAGAATAACTCATTTCCCCAGACCAAAGGAAGTTATAAACGTAACTACTACAGGGAAAAAATGTAAACAAACAGAATTAAAATTTGGAACTGTCTCAAGTATTTTTATGCAGATAAAGTCAGAAATTAAACAAAAGATAATGCTGGCTTCAAGTGCAAGTTGATGCACTGATAACATTAAATGATTCAAAATACTAGGAAAGACTACCTGGAATTGAGCAAAAGCAAAAAAAGAAGATTGCATTTATTAGGAATGGGAATGCTGTAACATCATAGACTCATGACCACCTAGAGAATGGATGGGTGGATCATGGTCTGAGCTGCCCTTCAAAGGAATGTCTTTCTTACCACTTACTGTACTTTCAGGACTCCAGGGCCATTAGACTCAGCAGGGTAAAGTTAGCTTTTGTGACTCTGGAACCACCCTAAACTAGCTTGAACAGACTTGAAAAGAACAAACTTGCTTTTCAACTTGCAGGGAGCTAACACTTCTGTTCCGTACTAAGACTCCGACTCTTTCCCCTCCAAATCAAACTCAAATTTAAAAAAGAGTACTTCAAAAGGGAAACAGGACCCCATTTTCTAGGATGTCCAAAAGAACACATGCTATTAAGCTACAAACATATGCCTAATACAGTCTAACCCCCCGCAAAAATGAATGTTCCTAGTTAATGAAGGGTTGTGCTCCTAGCCCAAGGGTCAGCCAAAGTCTGTCTAGGTTGCAATGACACACACCAGAAGCTTAGGTAAAGGTGCTGACCCCAGAGGTGTGGAGCAGATCTGCAATCCAGCACAACAGCAAAGACACCACATTCAAAAAAGAGAGCAGGCCTGGAAATAAAACTGCCTCAGCTAACTCTGCTCACCTGAAGTGCTCTGTCCTGTCCTATCTTGGGGATATATCTGGCAGTACCTATGTCTCCCATGCTCCTGTCACCTATGAGATATCTGAGCAGAGGTAAACAATACCAATATTTGCAATGACAGCAAATAAAATCACTACTTTTTGGTGTTAATGTCAAAATTCCTAGTGAGCATAGGATTGGCTTAAAAACCTTGAAAAGATTCCAGTTACTACTTTGTGTAGTGTTTCCAAGAAAAGAAACAATTTCAAATCCAGGATGGGCAAGTTGATGTTTACATTTCTTTTTAAATACTTTAAATAGATTTAATAACTTAGGTTTCACCAGCTACAGTAGCTGCTTGCTCTCATGCCTACTGTAACCTGTGAGTGTTACAAAGTATCAAGAGGCTCGAACTGAAGTGAGATTTGAGGAGAACCGGAGAAGGAGATAAAAGTTTTCCAGGTACCTTATTTGCACTCTGGGAAGAGAAAAGGCCTCCAAAACCACCTCCTCTGGGGAACTGCCACTGACAGTAATTTGTGGAATGGCTAGTTTCAGAAGAACCTCATAATGTAACAGCTGAAGAATTTAATTAAATATTAAATTCTTCTCATGGGACTTGGCAAATACTTATGGTTGCCTGGAAGTCCAGATCCAAAACATCCTCATGAATGGCAACTCCACCAAGTCCGTGGAAAATTGATCCAGTCCTGGCATCTTCAGCCAGTTTTCACTTGCTTGAGGCTCTAAGTAATAAAAACTGGCCAGTTAAAAAGTGGTGAAGAAAAGAATGATGCGGGCCACTCTCCCTTCTGAAGAGGTCAAACCCCATACCTAACCCAGAGGATTCAGCTAAGAGAGAATGTTGAGAGATGCCTCTGAAAAAACAGGGATCTTTAACTGACTTTTGATCCAGGACAAGCTTCTCATTCCTTTTCACAAAGATGAGACAGCTCTAGCTCCCATGCAGAAGCTGGACACACATTTAATACAAGACTAGTAAGTGTCTTGCACTGAATTCTCAGAGGGTCAGAAGGGTTTTCAAGAAAATCCCTCTGGAGTCATTCATTACAATTCCCAGGCCCTAAACAGGTACAAAAGGAATGTATCTTGGGTATATACTCTTGAGCAAAATGCTCCCTTGAATGGACATTGCCTTCACAGATGAAACACTATTCAAAGCAGGCAGGTTTAAATACTATTATACACAAGCCTGAAACAAAAAGCAGAGAAAATAATTTCCACAGTCTGGAAAGAAAAAAGCAACATCATATCCAGGACTGAAGAAGGATCAGCAGAAGGGGAAAAAAGTAAAACAAACATATGAACTAATGGTTAACATGAAATTTTAGATTGCATCTTGTTCTTACCTTGTCTAACAAAGCCAAAGCTACTACAGAGTGTTAATTCATTATTAGTTTGTATCAGAACAACTGGGTATGCTTCTAAGTGACCAAACATTGCCCTCTACCAGGCCTACATTTCCACCTCGGGAACAACATTATGTTGATTTCATCCTTCAAAATGTATCAGTTGCATGGATGTGTTGTCTGGGTGACATGGGAAAAATTCTCCATCACTTGCAGACAGTTACCTATCCAGACAATTCCAGTTACTGATATCAATCTGCACATTTATTACACTGATGTATACTACTGATGTATACTTACTATACTGATTCCTTATATTCGTTTAACACTGCTTTTTTAAACTGGAGTCATTGTAGGAGAAACTGGGAACCACAAATACCTAACAGGTGCAAAAAATAAGCAGTAGCAATAAAAATTAGGTTACTCATCTCTTTTCTTGATCCAACAGGTGACCATTTTCATTACAAGAAACTTTTCAAGAAAATCTGGTCTCCTACACTCAAAACCATTTCTTTTAGCCTGGAGGCAAAACAGCCTTCTCAAAGCTGGCAAGCAGTGAAACTGGAAGTGGAACCACTGTGATCCTTTGGAAGTTTTCAGAAGATGAGACTTTAAACATACCCCTCAAGTGAGCATGTGTTACGATAGTAAAAATCTTAGCAAGCTAACTTCTCCCAGAATCTAAGGATAGGAGGTTAACCCATACTTGATATAATAATTGGCTGGTGGCTATAACCAGGTTTGGTTCTAACTAGTCTAAAAAGTGCCCCCTCCCATCATTTTAATCAGAATATTATGGGGATACAGAAGCATAGTGGAGTCACAATATTAGTAATTAAAATTTTTTAAAGTGCTATTTACTAGGAAAAATTTAAATTTCATAATTTGATTTTATTTGGTTAAATAGAAACAAATTTGTAACATTTTAGTGATGTACTGTATAGATGCATAATTGACTAAACCAAATGCAAAGACTGAGTATGACACAGTATGACATATTTCATTAATGGGAAACACTCCAAAAACTACCAGTTTAACAAAAAAGACCCACAAAACAAAACCAAAACCACAAAACACTTGCTCTTCAGATGAAGTATGAACAATCTTTACCAGTTACAGACATAGATGTGACTTTAGTGTTACACTACCACAGACGGCTTTTCAAAATTCATTTTCACATTAGGAGTTGTGACAAGCAATTTTTTTATTCTAAATATTTTTCCACAACAATGCCTGAGAAGACATCTCTCAGATTCTTGCTGAACTCCTGTTCCTTTAATGCAAACACACTTTGGATAATGGCAACTGTGACTCAATGCTGACAATGAGCAGACCCCATAAATGCAGAGCCCTTGACTTTTTATATATATATACATAAATTATATATGTGTGTTAACTACACTACACACAGATTCCATTTCCTCTCTTCACAGAGTTTGCCATGCACTCCCACCAATTTCATTCCCCCTCATTTACTATCCTTTCCTTCCTGAGCAAAACTGTCAGCCCAGTTAGTTCCCTGACCTGCCTCCACAGGACCCCTGCCTTGTGCTTTTTATGCTCCTCAACCAAATGGAACCCCCTGTCTTTCTTTCTCTTCTTCCTTTCAGAGGAGAGAAAATTCAAGAACTATTGTGAAAAATACAGGCTATGAGTGATCCAAAGATTAGAAATACAAACCAATAAGTTCTGGCAAAAGACAGGCCTCTTTTCCTATAGATGTTGTTGCTGGTGATAGGAAATAAATGTAAGCAGTGGAAGGAAAAGTGAAGCTCTGGTGGCTCATTAACAGAAGTTATGTTGTTTCAGTTATCCTGAAAAAATGCAGTGTTAGGTCCTTCCTCAGCACATCAGTGATACATGCATGAGGAAATATATACTTTGCACCCTGATCAGAAAAAAATCTGTGTCCATATCTATTAAATATATGCCAAAAAAAGGCACTAAAACCTACACACTTACTTTATAAGAACAGGTCTCCAATGGAATAATACCATCAGAAGATGTATTTTGGGGTGAAGGACTGGACATAGTTGATGGGAGTCTTTCAGTGTTTTCAAAGACTAACAAATCAATAGCCACATATTTTGGGCAGGTCAAAACAAACTGTCTAGATAGAGCATGACAGGTGCACCTTTCCTAATGGCTAGAGACCCAGTCTAGGAATAGGAGGATCTGCTTCACTATGGCTTGTTGGCTAACCTTCCCAAGGTCATTTGTCATGACACTTTACAAATAAAACACATAGTATTCGATTCACTTCCCACATTCACACCAGGGTAAACCAGAGTTAGAGTGAAGTCTACAAAGCTGGGGAGGAAATCCAAACCTTTGCCAAAGAAGAGGCTGAGAAGAGGCTGATGGTGTTAAAGGCTTATTTAAACTTGATCCAGTCATTAAAACACCTCTGATCAGGTTTTTCTGCAAGTAAAATTAGAAAGTTTCTTTACAATCTACTATCTTAAATCAGAATTTAAAATTAGTCAAATTTATTATTATTTTTATGTAATTCTTAGGGAACAAGGTCGGTTGAGCTGGCAAAAAGATACACAAAGACTTTGGCCTCCAAGCTGAGCAGCCTGAGCAGAACCCAAGCTGAGTAATGTGGCTGAAAAGTTGTCTGCAAAGAAAAGAAAATCTGAACTGTCCTTTCCCCTCAAAAACTACAAACAAGCAAGTAGCCTTAATCCTGTTCCTAGCTGGCAGCAATAGGAATCTTCAAAAAGACTGAAGGAGCAGAAATCTCTCTCTCTGAGTTTTTTTTTTAGGTCAAAGCTAAGGTTCAGCAGCTGGAAATCAGTACTGGAAATCTTACACTGCTGCTGACTTTCTAGAAAAAAGATTTCATTCAGAAATCTGACAGTCTGGCACTGTTTATATAAGCAGCAATATCACAACAAAGCCTATATAGAACCTCCTAGTAGTTAGCAAATGGCTTAAATGCGTTAGTATTACTATCACTGGTGTAGACTGCTAACCTGGAATGACCACACAACCTAGGAAGACCTTATTCCTGTGCAGCTCGATGCCACTGGCAAGCACAAGTGAGATACACCAATGTATGCTCCCTGACAGAAGCACAGCTCAACAATCCCGAGCTATGGCAGAGCAAACAGCCTTCCTTGTGCCTTGCTACACTGCAGTTACTCATACACATCCCTCAGTACTGTTCAAGGCAGTATTGCATGCAAGGAGAGGGGCTACAACAGCAGCATTTTATCTACTCTTTTGTACAGCATAAACTTTTTTTAGTACCATGGTAGTTGCACAGGGAGCATTCCAAACATGGCTTGAGAAGTTTATGTCTTCGTATTCACAGAAACAGCTTGCTGGCCGTAAGGCAACACCAGCCAGATACACTGCAGGGAAATTTTTTGCTTGGGTATCACTGACTTGTCAGGTGGGACCCTGAGCACTACAAAGCAAACAGCTTTGCTGCAGGATTCACCCTCACAGAAAAGCCCAAGCAGCCCACGCTTCTCCAGGAGGGCATGGCTGTGACTTCCAGGCCTGGCTGTAATCAAGATGAACTTTTTCCCACTAGACACCTGAACACTGGGAACACGCCACCCAGCCCCATGAGAAGCCTGGACTAGGGAACTTTACAGCAGTGTGTCCCTGGGTCCCACCTCAACGACGGCCCCCAAACCCTCGTGCGGGGCGAGGGCCGGTAAACGGCTCTGCCCATCGCTGGAAGAGATGCCGACATCCATTTTGGGAGTGGGAGAGCCCAGCACTGATGGCAAAGTTCGGGGCCCTGTCCGAAGTTTGGGGGCAGCGCAAGACGTGCACAGAGAGAGCTGACTAACACACACGTACAAACACACAGCGGCTGAGCTGCGAGGTCCGCGCCGCTGACCGGGCGAGCGGCGCCGGGCGCCCCTCGCCCCGCCGGCGGCGGAGCGGCCACTGTGCGCCCCCGAGGCCGCGCACCGCGACAGGCCCGGGCGGGACACAGGAGAGGAGCGAGTTCGGGTCGCACAGAACTCCTTCCCGGGGACTGGGGCAGGGCAGGCCCGGCGTGGTCCCCGCCGGTCTCGGCCCCGCCGCACGGCCCGGCCGCGGCCCGGCCTTGGCGCAGCGACCGCCGCCGGCAGCCGGATCTGTGTGCGAGGAGCTGCGGGAAGCTGCGGAGGGGATCCAGAGGGGGCTTCCCCGGCCCCCGGGGGTGGCAGCGCTGCCCACCTGTGCCCCCGCCCGCCTCCTGCGCCCCTCGTCGGGCGGGCGGCTGGCGGCGAACGGGGGGCCCGAGGTGGATGGCGGGGTCGCCGCCGCCGCCCCCCGCCGGAGCGGAGCGGAGCGAGCCGGCGGCGCCGTGGCGCAGAAGCGCCCGCACGGCCCCGGGGAGGCGGGGGGCCGGCGGAGCCCTCGCCCGGGAGCCGCCGCGGCGGCGGCAGGACCGGGAAGCCAGGACGGAGACTAGGACATCGCGGCTGAAGCCGCCCCCTTCCCTCCCTCCCGGTTACCTGCTTCCCGGGGACACTTTGGAGACGCCTCCAACATCGGCAAACACTAAAGAGAACTGACCCCGCCGCCGCGGCGGCCGCCGCCGGCCCCAACCACTGCGCCCCCCCCCCCGCCCTCCCGCCGGCGCCGCCGCCCCGCCCCGCCGCCCCCGCGCCGGGCGTCGCCCCCCACAGCTCCCCTCGGCCCCCCCTCGCCGCCGCCCCCGCTGCGCCCGCCGCCCCCGGGGCGCTCCCGGAGCGCTCCCGGCGCCGCGCTCCCCCCGCGCCCGCCGCGCGAATGGCCCCGTCCGCGGCTCGGCCCCGGCCCCGGCCCGGCGGCGCGCAGCGCCCCCAGCGGCGGCGCGGGGCCCTGCGCCCTCCGCCCGCCCCCAGCCACGGCAAGCCCCGGCGGGCCCCGGCACCCCGCGCTCAGCTGCTCCCGCCGGGCCGGGGCCGGGGCCGGGGCCGGGGCAGGGCTTCGCCACACGGCGAGGCCTCGGCACCGCGGAGGAGGAAGCCCCAGCCCGGGGAGCGCGGAGAGCAGCGGCGCGGGGGATGTGCCGCTCCGTTAGTGGGGTTGAGATCGGCCTGGCGAGTGTGCTCTGCCCACTCTCAGATGCTCCCGAGAGCCGCTGTCAGTCCGCACCGCTCCTTGCGCGCCTGGAGAGAGAGGGCTGCGGGCAGCGAGACTTCAGGCAAGGAAAAAGGCTGGCAGAAATACAGGGACAAGGGGGCAGCCACCGCAGCACACCAGAGAAGAGGCTTGATTTTATTTCCCCAATCTGCTGTTACTCAGCTCACTCTAGCTTGGACCACTAACTCTCCGACGTTATTTCACCTCTCACCTTTCACCTCCAAGAGAGCTGTTTTTAGAGAAAGGTAAAAACTCATAAAGAAGATTTATGTTAATATTTTCTTCTGTCTAGAATTAGGGCAGATAACTGATGCAGTTGCTGGGAGCTGCCTGGAGGGAAACCGCAGGAACGAGGGCCAGGGCGTGCAGCTGTGGAGGTTCAGCCATGGAGGTTCCACGGTGCATCACTGAAACCTCCTCCTTCCCCAGGTGGGCACAAACTCTCCCCTCCTTACACACTGCCAGGGCTTAGCCACATAAAACCCTGGGATAAGTTGCTGTTTCTATGCCTTTCCAACCAAAACGAATTCTCTTTGGTTTTGCCACTTGTTGCCATGTTTCAGGCTTGCGTATCCCTTACAGAAGGCAGAACTAGACAGAAAAATGTAAAAAAAAAAAAAAAAAAAAAAAAAAAAAGCAGAAACAAAAAAAGCTTATGCAAATTGAGATTAAAGTCTAAAGTGTTTCTCCTTTCAAGTAGAAATTAATAGACTAATAAAAGGGGAGAAATCAAAGAAATCAATTTCTGACCATCTGTAGCATTAAAAAGATAACATTCAAATCTTTATCACAAAGTAATCAGAAGTTTATTGTTCATTAGTAAAAGATTTCTGAGTTTAATCCACAATCTATCTAATTTATTTTGTAAAAATCTGTTTTCTTGACTGGCTCAAGTAAAACAAACCAAACATTTTTAAATCTATGCAAAAGCCAGGCAGAAGCATCAGAACTTGAAGCAATCATGTTCCTACCTGATTTGCAAGACTACAGTAACAAAATTCATCAGGCTTAGAACAAAACTAGAATTTTTGAGGGGGCAAAGATCTGTACCTTTTTGCTACACAACTAAGTTTTAATGAATCTTTTTATGTGAGTTATAACATTAGTCATAGCAAATGTAATTTAAAAAAAACAACAGATAAGTCAGGATTAGAATGAGTCTAGAGTTCATATTGCAAGTATCTGCTATTACATGAGAATTATTTTTTTTAATTATTACTTGACACCAAGAGTCAGATCAGTTCTGAGCAAAAAAAAAAAAAAATATGTAACCTGACACAATTCCCAAGCATAGTGGAGGAACACTGTAAAAGCACACAGCCCAAGTGAATTTTCGTAGTAAGCTTGCATACTATAGATAATTTACACACCAAATACACATCATGACACCTAGTGGCAGAGCTGCATTGTGATTATCTAAGTGATAGCAAGATTTTATTCATACTAACAGAACACTAGTATGACATTTATAACTTGTTGAAACACATGTTGGGAACTCAGCATTTGCTGAGAGTTTTATACATACCCTGTATTCAGCAATGGTAGCTTGTTAATCCTCCCCTTCTCATTCCTCCATTGTTTTGTTTTCTGATTCCTTACCTCTTAATTTAAGAACCGAGGACAGAAATACACTGTATAATACAATTTCTTTTGTAGTCTTCTGATATAATGTAGCAATGGATAATAATGCAAGTACTTTTCATTCAGATGCTACAAATTTTTGCATGAGTAAAGTTCATTCAGATGCTGAACTGTGATGGTGCTCTCCATAGAAGTTTGTGGGGTTTTTTTCATTTGTTTGTTCTTGATTTTTTCTTTCATAATTTTATGTCATGTCATTTTTACTTTACTTAGTATGAGTAGTTTGAAGAACAATCCTACAGCATAGCACATACTTAGCATCGGCGCACCCAAAGAAAAACGCATCTAATGAACGACAGCGTCAAATTACGAGGGGGGTTGGTTTTGTGAACTTTCTGCAGGTGTAATTCCAACAAGCCTCTAAAATCTCCAATCTCTGCTATTATTTCAGTAACTAACATTTTTATAAAATTGCTATTACTAATCAGCTAAAATTTTAATTTAAAAACATATCTTGAGATACATGTATCAACTCAGAAGTATCTTGATATACATCTTGTGGTGCAAACGGAATGTAGCTGAAAGAAAACTGAATACAGAAGAGCAGATTTTATCCCAAAACTTACCATGTAGATATACATATTTTATAAAACAAAGGTTAATATATTTTATAATAATTTTAAGTCCATGGGTGTATTTTCCTATATGATTGAAGCTTTATTTATATGAACAACTAAATTGCATTACTAGTCACTTCTTTAAGATTTACTGCACCCTTACGTTTAAAGGTCTTTTTCCTGCTACTGCTGAGGTACAGTATAAAGACTAGTCAGTATCTCCAGTAAAAGTGGCTTAATAAAACCTAAAAACTTCTCAGGTTTTGAAAACAAGATGCATAGTTTGTATGTACTCTTTCACACTACTCCGTTATTAAATAACAAGAGTGTCACAACTTGCATAACAATCTAGTTTCAGCATGCAAGTTGCTAATAGGAGTGATTAATTCAGTGTGCAGTTTGAAAATGACAAAAAGCCACATTAATGCCTAAATGCCTGCATAAATACCTAAGTGGGTGAAAGGATAGAGTTATTCTATTTGGTCTGTACACATGAGTGCAGGACACTTGAAAATACTTGGCCTTGTCATTTTAAACCTCAGATTCAGAAAAAAATAAATCAGCACTTTCACACTGACTTGCAAAAAATCATAATATTCTAATTTTTCCTAATATATTTTATTATTAGAATTGTAGTTTTAACAGAAACCATCAAGAAATGAGTTTCCACCCCTCAATACACTTTAGTGTAACAAACCAAACCAAACAAAAAATAAATCCCCAAAGAAAATACCCAATTATGTATTTAAGAAGTAGGAGATTGGCAGAACTGATTGGAAAGGAGTTCTGAAGGTCTGCTCCACCACCCTCCCTGCCTCCTCAAAGTAGTACCAACTTTAAAGCTGGATCTGACCTTTGAGTTACCTAGTTGCTTGGTTTCCTTTAGAAAACTTCCAAGACTGGATAGTTTACAGCCTCTTCCAGAATTCTCTTTCAGAGTATTAGAAAGTTTCTTTGTACCTGTACTATTTATTTATTTATGAACTTGGATGATATTTGATACTAAAGTTGAAACCATAATGAAGCTAATAGATTGCTCATAAAATACCAATAAGAAGTGAATAATGCATTATTTACATCAGTCATTCAACTGAATAAAAGCCTCTAATAGCTTACTACCAGAAGAATGAGTCACTTAATTTTTTAATAATATTTTTTTCAATCATTAAAAGCAAAACACAGGAGTTTGGGATTATATTTGATTAAAACCCAGTATTATTAATGAACTTACGCCTAGTCAAACGACTGCTCTCCCCAATTACAGGTGCAGAACTGTGACTATAAAAGTAGATCTTTAACTATACTGCATGACAAATTACTAAACCAATTTATCACTAGGCAGTACATGGAATGAGAGGCATGAACAAACCCAGAAAAAACAAACTACAAGTAAATACTGTGAAGAGTTTTCTCAGGTAATGGAAACCATTTACTTTTCATACTCCAACGAGGACTCACAAGCAATGAATTTTAACAACTCACACTAACACACTGTTTTTGATGATTCATGTCTAAAATTTGAGTTCCCTAAAACAGATGAATCACACAATCACTTCAAGAATCTAAATTAAGAGAACTAGAACTTGCACTTATCAGCATATATTGAATTCCATCACTGTTGGTATAAGGACATTGAGAAACCTCTAGGTCCTCATCCCTTTAACAAGTATCATTTTTTAGAACACAAAGTGAACCCAACCAAAAAAATGCGCTGATTTTGCAATTACCAGCCTTCATCTAGGTATCCTATCATTAAGGTATCAACGCTTTTTCTTTATTAATTGACCCACTGCCCCAAATTTAGATTGCTTTGCAGGTAGCATTGTATTACCCAGCAATCACTTGCTGCCATTGCTTTCACATGTCCATGCTGGGAACAGTAAAGCCATGTGTAAATGAATGCTGTACCCTTCTAATAGGGTGAAACTTTGGTTTCACTAAACTAAAGTTTCGCTAGTGAAACTTTAAAATTATACTGGTAAATTACTTCAAGTAAGTATTAGAAGTTTTACTGTACATTCAGAAAACTTCTTTAATTATCATAGTTCCTGTATCTGGAACTGCATAAAAGATAGCCCCAAGCCCCTAGTTTTAATTTGTACATTTAATTTGTGACAGATATTTCCACAATTTTCCATTTATTTTTGACACAAAGTACTGTAAAAGCTTTCTTTTATAAGGTACAGCCATCTCACCTTATAACTACAGAAAATATGATGTTGTATATTTATGCCTATCTAGTTAATATGTATAGTTACTGCATAAACTTTGTGTATGTATATGCACAGATACTTCATACAAGTTCATCACCCATTATGAACATTGGAAGCTTCTCAAATATCCTATGTGATTTCCAGATTAAAAAAACAACAAAAACAAACAAACAAAAAAAAAAACCCCAACCAAACCAAAAAAACCCCACCAAACCAACAAGATTTGGATTACTTCTTTAAAGCACAGAGCATAGAATGGAGAAGAAAAGAAGAAAACCAGGAAAATTCAGGTCAGCCACGGATTCACATCTCATGACTACAGCAATGAAGACTAAGGTAACTACAGTTTGATAAATCAGCAAGAATAATAACAGAACTAGCAACCTGAAGATCAATTACAAAGCACACAGACATTTAGAAATGGCCCATTTCTGCATTAGTAGGCATAGCTACCTGATAAGGCTATACTGGCTTTGCTCAGGAGAGAAGTATGGAAAGCCAAAGTGTAAGTACAGGTCAAGGATGCAATAGAATTCAGTAAGATGAAATTCCTGTTTACAAGCCTGGGGTTTTGGGGGGTTTTGCTTTACTGATAGCATTCTGACTACATAAAAGGCCTTCAGACAAGTCCAAACACAATGCTATTTCCTGATAGAGTTGTATGAGAGGATCACACACTTTCTGAAATGCTTTGGATTCTCATTAGTGCCTCTCAGTGCAGGCAAAGATTACAGCAACACTTCAAGCATAATCAAAGTGACACCAGCAATGTGACGAGTTTGTACATCCGTGTCCATACTAGTCACATTTATCTCCAGTCATGCTCATGAGAGAATATACCTGTCACACCTATTGCCACCCTTACAAGCAGCAGATTAGATCCCAGAAAGAGCAAGGATTAGGCCTTTTACATCTTGAAGCTAAGGCCACTGTTGGATGTGAAAATTAAGTATTTTGTTTTTCTTTTATCAAATGTGTATATAAATCAGTAATACACTGGGTTCCATAGTGAAATTAAAGTGTAGCAAAGAATCAGATAAAACTGTTGCAAAACTTTCATACCAGTCCGTAAAGATGCAGAGTCCTGTAATTTGTTTATGCTTTGTCTTAATATGGCTTTGAAGAATCAAAACATTGTCAGACATGGGGATGTTTCCCTAACTTCTATGAAGGCATGTGGGCACTGTTAGTGTTTAAACTTTCAGAGAAATTCAGAGATGTACAGATCTGCCACAGACCTTGCCTTTTTAAACTTTTTTATTTATTGTTCAAGGTAATAGATTGGTCCTATTCTCTCATTAAATGAACACTGAAATTCTCAAATTATGTGAGGGTTCACTCTTCCTCAAACTGTCAAATTCAGCAACATTCAACTATCACAAAACTAATACTTTTGGTAAATTATTGGATGGCTGGGAAAGGTCTGGCTCAATGATGTGTTATACAGCAACATTTTAGCAAAAATATCCAGTTAGTGCATTTGTGTCGATTATCAAAATATCCTAGAGCTTCTGTAACTCCCAAACCCCCGTTGTCCTGGCATAGCTAGGACATAATGGTAACTAATGATTTGGTGGAAGTGCAGGATAAGGTGGTAGAGTTTTATTTTATCATACGTGGGAGAATGTTGCACTGACTGCTCATTTAAAAAATTACAAAGTTAGAACTGCTGTAAATCTTACTGTCTACTGTATTGCACCTTCATATAGCAATAAAATTTAGTCCAGTTTTTTTTTTTTGTCCATTTATGTACCTGACAATATTTGTGCTTCATTACAATCAGTAATTTATAATTTTGTCATCAGACTCAAAAAAATTTTACTAAGAGGTAGGGTCCTAATTTTGGCAGGACCATAAAACAATGTGAAGCCAAACAACTTTAACCAACTTCATCTAATAGTGATATGATTTGTCTCACTCAAAGACATTGTTATACTATTTTTTCATTGCCGTCCTCTGAGAAAGTCAATAGTGCTTGTTGCTATAACATGCATAATATACAGCAAACTTCTTGCAGAGTAAACCTCTTGGAAATGGGTGAAACTGAGGACTTCAATTACACTTGATGTAGGTGTAACACGCATGGATTCTGTATTTTCAGCTAATGTCATACCTGCTGCTTACTCAATTACACTCCACCTGTTTCGAAGCTGTCTTTTGTTATAGCCCCTAGAAGCAGCAGGAATCTTGTTGCTTTAAGAGCTGTCACTCAAAAAATTGAGCAAACTGAAATGAAGCTTGTGTCTGTTGGCAAGAGATAATACTAACAGTGGATTGGAAGCTTTGGTAATCCTCTAAAAATAAACATCATTTGAGTGACAATGCTGCCAGTTGCCCTTGCTTTTAGTGTTTCCATTCATGAGATTCTATACTTAGAAGCATATGTGGGCAATGCTTTATTACCATTCCTATTACCACAATAAGCCCTTTATGTCATATACTGAGTCATGTTTGCAATACTGGTAACTCCTGAACCTTTCTTTTTCTGGGGCTGGGAGACGGGGAACCCTTTTTTCTATATGAATGCTGGCTACAGACAATTTCTCTTTTCTGCTCTTGCAAGTTGGCTTCATTTAAGTCTAAGGCAGCTCTTGTTCCAAGAGAATAATAATTTAAGAGATTATTGGTTTAATACAGGTTTAATTTACTGTATAAATCCTTAAGTAATTTTTTTACTTCTCCAAAATGGTAGAACAGGTCCTTTTCAACTTGCAGAATTGTTGTGGCAGAATTGTTCCACTGTCCCACAATAAAAGGTAGTTAGCAGTGTAAGTGAATAGAGATGGATGGGAAGCAAACAAACTATACTGGTTGAATTCTTTGGACTAGTTGTGTCCTTTGATCTCTGTATCTGTATCAGGTAAATTGATTGTCAGTACAAGAATGTATTTACAAAAAAGAAAAACAAAGTCAACAAAAAAAGCCCCTTAGATTAAAAAATTGAAAATTGAAAGGAACATTTTGTAAGAATTTGTAAGACAAAAACCAGCAAGTTCTCACTTCCTTTTATCCACATTATTTTTAATGCAGTGTCTTTGCTCTAAAAAAACCCATAAAGAATGAAAATGTAAATGTTGATGGAATCTTACTCTTTTAAATGAAAAGCTGCAATTAATAAGGTGTTTGATACTATATAAAGCAAGGTAAAACATATAAAGATTGATAGACACTGAAATAAACACAAATAATGCAAGGCCTAAGCAAGATTAGTACCCACTTTTGTATGTACCTACACATATAACTACCGTTAAGACCAAACACAAGAAATAAACTCTATGACAGAGAGAAACAGTATTCTGGTGCAGACCATGCAGGAAGGTTCCTTTCCAGAGGCAAAATTTTGCCATAATACTTTGCAAATATAAGAAAGAAAGAATTAAGTAAATGCTTTACCATGTGACAAACTCTCAATAGTGACAGGATCCATTTCTCTCTTAAAGCACCGGTGCATTAATAGCTGCCTTGAAGAACATAAAAAAACCATTTCACCACAAAACAGTATGGAATCACCTTATGCAGAGATCACCCACAAATTTTACAATTAGATCTTTGGTTTACACAAAGAAAATCCTAAGACATTAGACTTGGTGTGCAGGGATGCTCCAGACTGAGCTGGCTGGCACAAGATAATTTTTGTTATACTTACCCAGGTACATCCAATACTGAATTAAAAGTTCAGATGGATTTACATTTCAGAAATCATTCAAGAAGACCTAAGCTATACTATATTGCATGCTACAGTACTAATGTAAGGAAACTTGCCTTCTGGGTATTTATACCAATATCCAAATGATAAGCCTTTATAATGTTGACTTCCAAAAAGTGTTGCACAGAAATGAGTTTAAAAACCCTCAACATTACAAGGTAGCTGATGGGAAACATAAAGAAGTATATGATGCATTTAATTGAATGTAACAACAACCCAGAGAAGCTTTTGGGGAAAAGAATTACAGGCTGTACAATATTCCCCAATAGCACCCAAGATACTAGGAAGACATAACTAGTGCATAGGTATTACTTAGTCTATTCTTACAGACTAAACAAAGGAAGCTAAGAGAAGAAATTTTCAGAATTATAAAACACATAACTACTGTATTCAGTCTATTTTCCACCTGCAAGACTTCAAAATCTCTTGTCAGGCACAGTATGAAATCTACTTTGCTGTTTATTAAGGTTTCTGGTAAAACTATTGCAATAGAAAAAAGAAACCTATTACCTCAGTTCATGGAGAGGACTATCCATTCTCTTTTCCTTAAAATAGAATCTCACAACAAACTGCCACTGATAGTCATGTAGGACCTTGATCCTTCAGTTGCATCATGACCACAGTTGCATTGCATTTGCCCTTTTGCAGCTTTGGAGAACTTCATAACATAAGAAATATAGATTGGTGCAATTACTGATGTCCTCTTAAAAGCAAGCAAACAATCAATCAACAACAACAAACAAAAAAAACAAAAAAAACCACCCCACAAAAACACCACCAAAAAAACCCCAAAATCCCAAAAACACCATGCCACCAGCCACTGATTTTTAGAGAATCTTCAGGATGCTATCAAACTTAAAACTTCAAGGACTGATTGCTGCCCTACCTAGTGAGCAAAGCCTATGTCCATGTGGTATCCTTATTGTTGGTCAACACAGTTTGAAGGAGCATTTGAAAAATCATTGCCAATACAGGACTGTCTGGATTATTATTATTATTTAAGGAACACAAAGTCGCCTCTTATTCCAGCATAACGCTTAAGATAGTAGTTACTGCCTGGGGCAGATGACAACACACAGACACGTATGAGATTAAAGGAGTTATAGTCCAAAGCATGATACAGGAGATACCAATGCAAGATGATGCCCCCAAATTCTCCCCTCACCTCAAACCCCACAAATTTAAAACCTTATGCAAATCATAAAGCTTGATATACTGTAAATCCTCTAGAGATATGACAACTTATCTTTGTCACTTGTTTACTTAGTTATGTATACATTCTATACTGCATCTTCCAAAGTTCTGATCTTCAATAAATTGTCTACACTACATAAATAAAATGTACTTTATTCTGTGCATGTGAAACATAGCTAACAATGTTTTCTGCAGACATATGGACAGTTTAGAGAAGGAAAGACTCAAGAGCTATTCACACTTCATCACCAGTCAGACCAGCAGCTGTCACACACTCTTCACTGACCCAGCATGAATAAATACAGATAAAAACCACCAGGTTTCATCTGTTCCTTGAACAAGACCTTCAGAGAAAGGGATGAAGTGGCAACCACTGTGGTTTTCCCTTGAAAACCTCCTACCAGAGTGCAAGAGTCCCATTCTTGAAGTATAGAGACTCTGAGACTTGGGACACAAGTGTTTTCTGTGTTAGATGACTGTAAACATACCTGGCTTTTTATCTAACCACAAGAACATTTTATTTGTAACATTATTGCCTTCTTTCTGGAAAATAACTGGCATTTTCTAAACAGTTTCATGACATCTGTAACTATATTTGACTAAGGTTTGACAACAGTGATCTGATAAAAAGTTAACTAAAAATATCCTCACAGAACAATGACTACAGACTTGCTACATTTAAAAAACCTAAAAACAAGACAAACAAAACAACAAGAAAAAAACACCCACCAAAACACAAAAAGCCACCCTGTTCCTGAGCACTAAAACTCAAGGCATCTAAATGCAGAGGTAACAGATGGCTTGAATGTTTTGGAACAAATTCAGATTTTTTTACTGGAAAACAAAAAATATAGGAGAGTCCTCTCCCATAGACTGTTATAGGCAGTTCAGACCTCCAGCTCTCAGGCTTCTCATACCACATTACTCAGCTTCTGCATAACACAAAACTGCCAATATTTTACATAATATTTTATTATGCAGAAAATTCTAAAGATACAAATCCTGGTTTAGCCCCTGCCTTCCAAACCCCAGCTACACAAAGCTTTCAATTTTTTTGCACTAGCTCTGAAACTATTGCTTATGCAGCAAGCTGATCTAATTTGCTAATTGAGAAGACAGATTTTCACTTTTTCAAGTTGGTTTCCTATTGGTTTACCATGTTAAATCATCTCAGTGCAGACTCAAGAATAAAGTTAGATGCAAGGTAGGAATGTAAATCATTAGACTGGAAAGGAAGGAGTACAAATTCCTCTTTCTCTGGTAATAGCAGAAACCACGCTTGATTTTATCTTTAAGGATTAAATGCCCTGGAGAACTACATTAACAGCATCCAGATAATATTGTAGTCCTGGGAAGAGAAAGGGCCCAGAATGTCATCTGAACAGACTTAACCCTGACCTACTTGGCACAAAGCACTTCAAAGGGCTTGAAGAAAACAGCTTCCCCAATTGCTGAAGGCAGGACAAAAGTTTTAAGGTCTTACCATGGAGATTTTAAATAACAAAAAACAGGCCAACATGAGGGAAGAACTGTGGTCAGTGTTACAGGAATTCAGGTCGTAACATCTTTCTTTGAGACCAACATTTGGTTTTCAACTCTTCACTGGACTCCTGTGCAGAAGAGTCCCTTGTAAGCCGCTCCTTCACCAGCAGAGGTCAAGAGAAAAATGTCACTTCAAAAGACAAAAGTACACTGCACATAGCATGTATGCAAAGTAGAGGGAATTAATTGCAATCTAACCTACTACTACTGACTCATACATTAAAGCTCCTATGAAGTACTGTATTAGAGACTATGGACACAGGCTTATAAATCCAATCTCTAGACTTTTATTCACTGCGCGGTCAATTGATTTTGCATTTAATTTTTGGTTTTTAAATACAAAATAATTATCTGAATGAAACCTATATGGTTTTGCCTACATACTTAAGGACAGAAATTACTATGGAACTTCAATGTTACTGAAATAGACTTATTTTGTAATTTTTTTTTAAAAATCACTTATGGTAGCTGCAGAGAGAATGTGCTACATTGAATCAGCTGATCAAAATTCATTTAACACTATTTTTAAAAGTACATAAAATCTGCAAGAAAAAGAAATGAAGAGTGAACAGATTTTCCTGCACTGCTATATCAGTAAAATGAAATAAAAACAGAGACTAAGTATGTTCAAATTTGTATTTCTGAATTATATTTTATAGTAAAAGGTGGCTCATGATATTTCTACTCTTCCAAGTTTATAAAGGTACTTTAAAGCCAGGTTTGGAAATTTATTATTAGTCTTAGAAACAACAGCTAACAAGTACCTGCCACACGAACCAAATCCAAAGTCTCTCTTCCCATGCTGCTGTGTGACTGCAGCTGAACATGGAATATCACTAAGACAGCTTAATTCCCCTTATTCAGTTCAACACCCACCTATTCAGGTACCACTGCGTAAATCCAAAGTGGACTGGGTGATACGGATTAAAAGTTACTGGTTTTAAAAGAAAATTCATTCAAACCTGTTCTTTAGAATGATCAGGATTTGTGAGCATACAAACACAACATAATGCTCAACTGCTCTACCAGAGGAGGCAAAAACTGTATTGACTTCCTCCAAACCTTCAAACTCTATAGCTGCATTTTTGGAAATCTTTTAATTTAATTGGGGTTTAATTAAGGGTTTATTTCCCCCTCTCTTTTTAAAACATCATTAATTATTGACCTGGAAACTTTATGGTCTCCTTAAAGCATACTTTAAATACAGTTTACATCTAAGGTTTTTGTCAGACTTCCAAAAAAAAGTAGTAAATAAAAAAAATCAAACATTTAGAATAATCTTCATTATAGAAAATACATGAATTTTAAAAACTTAATTTCTCAGAAAAATACATGTTTTAGGTATGCAGTGCCTTGCCTTTTACAAAGCAGAAGACATCATCTTTTGAAAAAAAGAAATGTACAAAACTGAAAGCAGTTGTTGGTATGAGACAGAGATTTGATGAAACAGTTCTGACAGATGCTGACAAAATAACAGAAACTCTCTTCCCACCACTGCAGGCAAACAAGAATCCTGCATCTGAAACCTCTCATCAAGTATTTTAAGTGCTTGTCAAATGGCAAAAAATAAAAAAAAAAAGATAACTATTTGCTCATCTGTGAGAAATGAAAGTATTTCAAATGAAAGCACCTTAGTGATTTTTTTTAATTAACTATTTTTTCCAGCTGTTACAACAGATACCCTCTGGAGGATGAGGAAACACCTTGCTGTTATGCAAATTCCTCCTCTGAGATGCATCACAACATTTCAGAATTATTGGCAGCTTTGTCTTAAGAGTGGCTGAATGTTAGGAACTGTGCTTCTGCACTGCACCATGAAAAGGTCCACACGTATTTCCATTCAAGGGTAGTAATCTATTTTAAAACAAGAATTTATTGTGTTATAGTATAAAGACACTAAACACAAAACAAAATGTTTAACAACATGAATATTGACACAAAATAAAAGCAAAATAGTGTCAAGCCAATTCTGTAACTATTCCATGTGAGAAATTCCGAGTGAAAGAAAGTTACACACACAGGGTCACCCTTGGGAAAGGACGGCACCACCTCCCTCTAATTCAAGCCCTTTTTCAGGACATCATAGCATTGTCAGAATAGTTGCATTATCTTGAGGGCTTGAGTGGTATATAAGCTTTGTCTTGGCCCTCTCTGTATAGGGGAATTTACTCACAGATCTACAAGAGAACCAATGAGGCATTTCTACTGTAAACTATAAGACCTGAGGTACATTCTCTTCTAATCTACCTTGCATTTTCTTGATCTAAACAGAGATATATTATAGGAGGTGGGGGTTTATTAAAGAGCAGCATAAATTTGGTTATTTAACTTCACTATAATCCATGTAACAGCACAGGTCAATAAAATGCACAATGCTTTGCACTACAACAACCATCTTAAACAAAATACATATGGTATGTCATGAAAGCTTCTCTGAAACCATGTATTGTCATTTCCCAAGCCCCTAAATGAAAAGGTAACTGAATCTGAGATGTATTTAAGACATTTCTTTAGACATTACCTGGTCACATTAAGGTCTCTTTCCTGTGGACTATTTTGATAGGATCTACTATATGAACCAGTCATACATGAATTTCTCAACTGTTTCAATTCATACAGAGCAGTGAACAAGACTATACAGATTAAGTATCAGATTACTGCTCGTTCATATGAACCATTTCCAAAACTAACTACTTTGATGATCTCACAACAATAAAATTTTGCAAAACAAAAAGTTTAGAGCATAAGTATTTCTTTCTGTAAAACGACTTTTTTTTGGCTCTTAAAAGAAAATTAATTCAATGTTTCCAAGGCTCATTGTGAAAATATATACACACATCAAATTTATATCCAAAGCTAGATTTTACCATTGAGTTTTAAAGGCCAAGATATTTTCAGTACAGTAGGAAAAAAAAGCAGTTCCTGAAGTATATTGTAGCCTCACTTCACTGCCAGTATCTACAGTTCTGATGCTGTACAAAATACTTCTCTGAAGCAAATCCATCTAAACTCTATCCACCCTGAGTTAAGCATCTTTTTTTAAAGTGTTTTAAACAACAGGTAACAGAGAAGTATGTACAAGGCTATAAAACATCAGTTATCATACAGCAGATTAAAAAAAAAAAAAAATCAGTCTTTTCAGCCAATTTTCTAGTTTTTATTGTAGTTAGTCATTGTGGATTTGGTTTAGGGATTTTTTTTTGCTTTTGTTTGTTTTTACATCAAGCTATTACTTGATTTAGACATTCATGCATTAATTGCTTGAATTTTTTTTTTGAGTGCAACAATAAGGCAACAGTAAAAAAAATTATAGAAATTTTGCATATGTGTAAAGGTCTTTAGTTTATAAAAGTGCTTCCTAAAAAGACAACCTAATTGCAGTATCAAAATATTACAGAGTGCTGAGAACAACTGTCATTTCAGTAAATGTTGCTCCACAGAAAAATGTCTGATTTTAGGCTTTCCCCCCATTTTTCGGTGAAGAAAAGCCTGGAAAAATTGGCATGGCTACGTGGGACAAGCAAGTTAAGAAAATATACTTTAGACTAAACTTAAATAAGAAGGTCCACACTTTTTTGTGAAAACTTTAAGCCTCTGTCAAAAATGTATTTTTTTTCTTTTTATAATACAGGATTAAAAGACAAGATGATGCTTACAAGATAAAGAAATAATTTACATGAAAATATCTTCTGACAAAGCTTTTCAATCAAAATATTGTTTTGTAACATTCAAACATGACATACAACACAAAAGAAACAGTGAATGCAAACAAAAATGTTATATGGATTGCTTTCGAACACATAAATAAATGAAATATTGGTGTAGGCAGTAGGGCTCATGCTGATGGCTAGCAGGAAATAACAGTGTGCAATCTATTTGGAAAAAGCTCTAAAGTACAAATTACAAGCCCAATTACGGACTGCAGCAAGTTCAGTTATATCACTGCCATCCTCTATCTTCAAAATAAATTCTTGTTTAAATCACTCATACCCTAAATTACTCATACCTTTGCTTCAGAGATATGAATAACTATATACAAAAAGTAGTTTTATTTCACCATAGGGATAACATTGTACCTCTCTGCCAATGTCACTTGAAAAACTGCCCATGTCAAAACAATTTGACAGCAGATAAACAATTTAATAAATACGTAATGATCTTATTACAGTCCTTCAGGTAGGCATGTTAACTCATGCTGCTAGTTTTGTGGTCACAGTGCATAGAATCCAAATATAAAAGAATGGGCTGGATTTCAGGTAATTGTCAATCCCTTGCTTATATTCCAAATATATCCAAAACTTTCACAAGCTCAGTCATATGTCAATCTTTTTTGTGGCAGGAGCAAAACCTTTCCCTGGTACAATGTCCATTGCCGGCAATGGATGCACCAAAACCGCCAAGGAGCTCAGTGTTATTGCACAATATATGAAGACCTGGAATTCTTCCAAAAGCTTAAAATAAAAATAATGGAATTATTCTGACATTTCTGGACACCTGCATTAATACTGTATGACTAATAAAAGCATGTCAGTTGCATGGACTGAACCAGCGATCAACATGCGCCCAGAATGCACACTAGTAAAAATGCAGTCAAAGGAAGTAGTCTTCATTGCCTATAGGTCACTTCCAGTCAAAGGTTAAAGTTCAAAGACTGAATGATCAAAGTGCTCATTTTCTCAGTAGGACTATCTTCTGCTACGAGGATCACAAAATGGTGGCATCAACATGTGTCATCTTTAAAATAAAAGAAGAGCATTTATGGAAAACATATAAACATTCTAATTCAAAATTAGCAAGGTGCTATAGGCAGAAACAATTCCTAGCATAGACAGTAACATGCAGAGGAAATACTCTGAGTAATTCTGTGATTTTGTTCAACTACGACTTGGGGAGAAAAGAGAGTATCAAAAAGTAAACTTCCAAAATACACATACACCCCCAAAGACATTAGTATTAGCAAATACACCATAAAAATGACAGTCATTTCCATGCTTGATATTTAGAAAACCACTTGCCAGGAAAACAAAAAATCAAATATGTTTAACATTTTGCACCCTTGAAGTACAGCAGATCCACAACAGTCATCTAATTAACACATCCTTTAATAAGGAATATATAGGGATAAGACCCAGCAGAGTGGGCTGCTTCTGATGCATTTTCAACCCTTTATATGTGCATGTGTGTGTGTGTGTGTGTTTATTTATCAAGACTCAACACAAAACAATAGCTGACAGATTTATGCAAAAAAGTCCTAAAATAATAATCCTAAAATCTTAAACCTGAAATTAAATTACATACACTAAATTTTAGATACTGTGATTAGACAGAACATACTATAAAAATGCACGTTCTATACCTATATTTTCTGCATTACGCTGCATATTAATGCTCTCCCTTTTAAACATTCTCCTTCACACATCAACCTGTGGTACATTTGCACCTGCTAGCAGTAAATATTGAGTTGTTAACAGAAAGCAAAGTTACTGTCTGCTTATTTTTAAAGAACTTACTTGCAACCTCCCACACCTAAAAAAATGTAGCCTCATAACATTCTACATTCTCATGGGAAAATATTATATCAAAGCTATTACTTGTAAAAAAGCTCTTTAATTTTTCAGTAGGCTACTGCATATGTAAAATAAAATGAACAAGTATGCAAAAGAGAGAGAGAAGGGATATTTAAATGGTATACTAAAATCTTAGACCAAATATCAGAGAAAATACTTTCTACTTAAGAAAAAACCAAAACCAAACCAACCTCAAAACCCAAAAGCAGCAAGGAAGTGCTGGTTGAAAAAAAACACCATTGCCTTTTCCTTCCTCCACACCTCACCCTCCCCCTATAATAAAAAAATCTACCTCCTGAGAACAACAAAGGAAGTCAACAGCTTAATGAAACAGATTTCAGTCTGGATGCCCAAATAAACTGTATCTGGAAGACCCTCCTCTGTCTTTAAGACATCATGAGCAACTCTCAGATGGAAATTCAGCAGGAAAGTCAATGTGCAGCTGAAACAGACATTGGGTAAGGTAGACAATCTAGAAGTATTTTCAGTTATCAAAGATCAGGAGCTTTAAAACAGGGCTTGGGGGGACATCATTTTGTAGCAAACAAAGCTCCATAACTCTGCTCGAGGAATACGTTGCTGTGTTGGGGGGGGATGATATGACATTAAAAACTCTGTATTAAGATGAATGCAGACATATATTTACATGTCAGAATATCTTTCTAAGTGCCACTTGATCACTCTGTGCTCATCTGGGTTTTCTTTACATCAGCTCCCAGGGACTATTTTGCTCCCAGGTAAATAAATTCCAGACACATACTGGAAAAAGAAAATTTCCTTCAAATGCCTGTATTAATACCTATGACAGACTTCTTCCTATCTCTTCAAAACACAGAGCTACTATGTCACATTAAAGCTAAACCAGTCCAATGGGCAGCAGACAGAAGAAATGGCAGAACCACTCTGCACCTCCCTCCACAGGTTGTTGTATTAGCATTGGCATTTAATTTCTCACAACAGTTAGCCTTGGAGAGCTGGTTTTCTTTCCTGGGTGGGATTGTTTTTTCTTCTCTCACTTTTTCAGCCAAACGTGGTTCAACCACAAGATTAGATATACGACACTTCAGCTGAAGCATGAGCAGAAAATAAACATGACAGAAGCATCTTTTCACACTTCCCATTTTACTGTAACATACCTTTTTTTTAAACCTGTTTAGAAAACACTGACAATTTAAAGATCATGCCTTGGCAGTCTTGTTCTATGTCCACATAGGAGAAACAAAATTAAATGAGAAAAGAAGCAAATGACACACACAAAAATGGAAGGGAAAATACTAATCATTTATGAAATTTTTGTCCTGTGGACATCAGGAATATTTCATTTTTTCATGTAAGAATTCAAGGTGGTGGGGAACCCAATGAATTTTTAATCAAGACAGTATGAGTTACTTAAATGAACTTTCTTTCTCCTGCCTCAGGTTGGTTTTTAGGTTGTTCCGAATTTGAGAAGGGGTAAAGTTTTCTGACTTCCAGAAAAAAACCACTGCATAATTACTTCATAGTAACTAAAATACCCATTCAATGAACTGTAACTTGTGGTTTTGAGCCATAATAATACAGCAACCTTCAGAATCAGTAATTCAGATTTCTTTTCATACTAAGTTTCTGTTTTGCTTGTTTAACACAAATAGAATTTCAATATTAAGAAATAAAAGTAATATCTGCAGACTGTTCTGCTTTTACAGATTTCTATTCTAAATCAAAATGAGACTGGTACAAATTAAATGCAGACAGAATATATTTTAATCGCAAGATAAAGCCAATAAATGGAACTTTACCTGTTTCTCTTTAAAAGTAACTAGCAAGTAAAAATTGAAAGTTCACAAAAATTCTCCCAAAACTGCCACGTAAGAGAAACAAAAGCTAGAAATGGAGAAGCACCAAGCACGTTACAAGAGCATGAAAAGAGAGAGAGAAAAGAAAGTGACTGCTGAATAATCTGGTGAGGATGAAAAATCTATCCTTGTGTGCAATATGATTATTATTCTTAGAGTCAACATTAAAAACAACCACATGATGGTCCCAAGTTTCTTTGATATACCTTAATCTCATGGCATACAGCAATTCTCTTACTGTACCTGAAACCACCTTGTTTTGGGGTTACAATTACTGTATTATGAGAAACAAAGTTTCATTCTGTTACATTACCATATGTCGAAACCCCATGGGTCTCAGCAAGTATTATGAAACTATCAAGTTTTTCTTGTTAGGCCATCCATGGGCTTTTAAGAATCTTAAGAATTTTAAGGGTGAAGACTTTGGAATTTGCCTCTCCAGTTATGAACTCTTACTGCCTCAAAATACTTGCTCTAGTTTTCACTTCAGGGACAGAACCAACACTGGAGTGAGGAGGCCATGAAAAACTGAGGATGTCTTATGGTGGAACCTTCACCTGCCTCTGCAGTGATGGAATCAACTGTTTTGCACTACACTAGCATGGAGTATTACCTTCTCTGACATATCCCTTCCCAAAGTACTTGCGCTTCCAATGACTACTGTTTGTACAGAATTTTCCTATGGAAAGCAAGGAAAATATTGCTAACAAGAGGAGAAAAACAAAGAATGGCCCATCTCTATCCCCTTCTTCTCTCTTTCCTCACCAATGGAGTGGATAAGACAAGCACATACAGCCAACTGCAGCTCTGGGTGGAGGATGACAAATGCTGAGGCAGAAGAAAGAAACCACAAAGTATAAAGCAAGACACAGAACACATGGAAACAAAAGAAAAAAAACACAAAAGCAAAAGCAAAGCAAACCCCAAACCAAAACCAAACAAATTAAAAAAAAACCCAACACAACACTAGCACTGCAGACACTAGAATTTTTAATACACTTTTCTTCTTCTTTATCGTGTCCATGGAGAATCTTATTACTATATTATTGAGTATTAGTTTTTAGGAGCCTTTAAAGTCAGTCAACTGTCCCATACTGGCAATTCTGATTGAGAGTGGAAATCTATCAAAACGCATAGCTGTTTACAAATACATAGGTATCTTTCCAACAACATAGAAGTTTTTAAAATGTTAATAACAATAACAAAAAAAAATGTTTCGAGCAAAACCTAGTTTCATCATGGACTTTCCCCAATCCCAAACTTTGTACTTGTCATGGACTGATACACTTTATAAGAACTTTCCTTGAAAGTCAATCCTACAATTTAAAACATGTTTAAATTTCCACCAGGAATTATTCAAATGTGATACAGAAAAAAAAAAACCCACAGCTGAGTATCTCAGAAACAGGATTTAAATAACTTTTTCAGTTGAAAAAAAAAATAGTTTAATGCTTTGAAGATATTTATCCTATTTCCCTACAATTTAATTGTCTTCAGCCTGAAAAGGAGTTAAAAATTTCTGGTCCTAGTTAGATACTTACCATGATACCACCATTTTGTTTTCTTTGGATTCTTGTTACATGTTCTTACATAAAATGAGTTATCTGGAGGTCGCCTCTGCAACAAAAGAAAAGACCTACAAATAATCAAACAATCCTCATATTGTAATACATGAGCTATTTAATAAGATTACGAAAGATTACCATGTGAATGCAGTGAAAATGAGGTAACAGGCTGGACTAGATCTTTTTGGTGAAGAAAAATCTCTCAAAAGATCCAGGTAACAAATTCTTACTTGAGATACTCCAAGAAAATAAAGTAGTAAAAAATATCATACAGTTTGGTAACAAATACGGGAGGGGAAAAAAAAAGGAAAAAACCAACAAACAAACAAAAGAAACTAACTCACAAGAAACAGCTGTTGTTCAAAACACCCCCCAAAATTAAATTCCTTTGCAGCTTTGAATCTAATTCTGATGCATTACATCCAATTCCCATTCTAAGGCTCAGCTTAGAGTGGGTGAAAAAATTATTGTAAGTATCTGTAGCTGATCATTATTACATATTCTTCAGTTTTCTTCTTAAGTGTCATCATTTACAAAACACATAGGATAGAATACAATACAAAGCCGTTTTGGGGTGGTTTTTTGACTACATATATGACTAGGACTGACTGGGATGCAAAATAATTAGGCATGTTTGGATAGCACATATGGACAAGCTCTGACCACATTTAACTTCCACAGACAGCCCTCTGCGAAAGAAACGGTCAAAAGTGAAAGGGCAATCTCTTGACAAAAAGGTCTCTAAGGTATTAGTGCCAAAAAAGCAGCTTAGCACTATTTACTTCCCTGAAATGAAAACTATCATGTTCATTGAAATAGCACAGATGCAAAGTTAGAAACATCTGCACTAAAGACATTTCACTAGTCATTCCGCACTGCCTTTAGAGGAAGGATAATTTTACCAAAATTGTCCTAAAGCACGACTGAACTTTGCAGTTAGTTCAACTGGAAGGGTTCCATCCACTGCTCTTTTCCAGTAATGATATATAAGCAGATTACCATGAAAACAGTGGCAAATACTTACTGCACTGTTCATTTTGCAGTTCTAGTTTAATATTTCTAGTTTAATATTTTCTCAGGAGTAAAAATGTAGATACAGTAGTTTTGCCTATTTCAGAATTTGAGAAATGAAAATTTTACTTTGTAAAGTAGAAAATTACTAACTTTTACTTATTCTACTTCAACAGTGCTAAAAAAGCCCATACCTTTTCTTTGCAGCTGGAAAGCATGCTAATAATGCTAAGACAAACAGATTGCACTGAGAGGGCTGGAGACCAGTCTTCTGTTAGAATGGATAAACAGATATGACCATTGCTATAAACATGAGGATGAACAGGGATATTGTCTCCAGTAAACATGACCTAAAAAAAAGAACAAAAATAACTAATTTATAGTCCCTGTTTTAAATAAAACTGAATTGGTTTGGGAAACAACATAATCTTATCTAAGAAGCAGGTCTGCCATCTTCACTTATACTAGGTAAGACACTTCACCACGTTGGGTTAATTCAATTTTGGAAATTATTAAGTGAAATGTAAAATAATCAATGGAAACCTAAATAGCTAGAGAAAATGGAGTTAAATAAATGGTTAAATATAGGGGATTTTCTATTAATATTTATACAGCATAAAAAATGCAAAGGTAACAATGTAAATACTGCAAAATCTTGCAGCCTCAGTCTTCCATGTCCTAAGGAATACAGCTGTCTAGCCAAACCACTGGATTTTAATGACTTTATAAGCCACCAGGTTATACCCCAAGAAGCACAACAAGATTCACAAATGAGTATTTTTATAAACCTGGACATAACAGAAATAAAATTCTGGACAACTCATCCAGGTTCCAGCATGAAGAATGAAATTAAAATGAATCAATCTTATTAACTATAAATAAAGGATTTGTGAAACCAAAGTATACCAAAGTTTACCAAATAGGAAATATTTTTAAAACATTACTTGAAATAGAAAAAATGTTATTTGACATGGAGAATATGGAAGAAAAGCATTTAGAACCTGAACTCCTCTCTATTAAAATATACTATCACAGTGAAAAAAAGGCTAGAAAAGCAATTTTGACAACTCCTGCTCCTACATCAAGTTTTTGTCAAAACATATCATTGGTTCAAGACAAACAGAAGGAGAGTAAAAGTGAAATCTTCATATCAGTATTATACTCCTGAACTCCTTTTCCAACTCCTTCTATGCAATAAAAACATAAATCTCTACCACTCATAACTGTAATACCCAGCAGTTAAGTCTTAAGTGTTTCTTAAGCTATATAGGTATGCATAAAAATATGTAAACATGTACACACACACACCCACCTCCTCACTGATGACAAGCAACACCTTCATCATACAGGAAACTGAAATTAGAGAGTTTAATTTATCTGCAAAATGGCAGACAGGTTTCTAAGGCATAAGAGAAACTGGATGCAGAATGATCTTTCAGAGGTTTTTAAACTGGTATTTCTTAAGCATTGAAGGGCTTACCTTCATAATCCTGTAATGTATTTCACTTGTAACTAATATCCTGTTTTTACATGACAACCTTTTAGGTAAGGTAAAGAATGCACTCTATGACAGACAACATACATTTAAAGGCAGAAAACATCCAAGTGATTAAAGCAGCACAAGTGAAAACTGTCAATTCACAGTAATTAGATTTGCAGGAGAGGTAATTATGACCAAGAAATTGTAGTGCAGAATGACCCTACTGCACAGCAATGTTTGAAAAATTGAAATTCTAGGCATTTAAAACAATCCAGTATCCAGTACTTAAATTTTTAATTGTTTTCCGTAAAAAAAACTCAGCGTAGATGTATGGATCTAATTTACTGCTTTACAAAAAATTGCACAGAGCCACACACATAAGTTGGGTAATGAAGACAAACAACCTGGAACCAAATTAAACTGGCTACTCTCTTGTGGATCACCTATAATTAGTACCTTGCAAACCTGATGAGGTGCAGAAGTACAAGTAGCCAGTTTGTTCTGTAAAAGACTGAAAGTCAGCGTTCTAGTGCTTATCATGGCACCTAAAAATATGTTTTTATGGCTTAAGTGTCTCTCACAGCTCCATGCTTCAGTTTTAACACCAACAAGAGAAGCTGCAGAGATACTTCCTAGAACTCTGAGCTGAAACAGACAAGACAAGAACTAAGACACTCTTGCTTTTCTACTTCCTTTTTCAGAAAAGCAGGGGTGATAGGTGGCCACTACTCTTATCAGCCATACTTTGAAGTGCTTCCCTCAGGTAATGGAGGAATCAATGTACACAGCACATTCTGCAGTCTCTAACACATTCCACTGTTCCTTCAGCTCTCTAGGTTGTCTTGAAAGCAACACAGTATCATATACTTCAGTTATAACACTATGTGCAGGTCTCTCAAGCACGTCGTGTATCTAGGAGAATCCCTATCAGAAGTACAGTATTTCTTCAGCTGTATTAACAATAGCAGCAGACAAGATGCAAGAGTCTTAAAAATCAACCAGAAAAAATTATGTTGAAAGTAAGAAGGGATGAAGCAGCAGTTTATTGTTTACTTGGCTCCTGCATCACAGTAAAGGGGATCTTCCTACTTTACCCTGTATTTCATGACATGAATATCAACATCAAAGAAGCCTCCAGGTTACACTAATTTCATCTGTTCAAGCAGACATCAGAGTCCTATACTTCACTGCAGAATCATTTGTAAAGAAAAGGCACCTGCACAATGTGTTTAATACAAATTAAAGTAAGCAAAGCTGACATTAGGCTATGTGGATAATACAATACTCAGCACACGTCATACAGCTGTAACCTGAAGGTAGCAGGAAGAGAGAAAAAAGGCAGCAGTTACCTGAGGCGAATCAAAAGGATACCGACTACTAAACTTAAATAAAAGCTGAAATTTTTCCCCTTCATAGAGTGTTCCTGGAGCACCTTCCATGTCTACAATCCACCTAAGGAATAGGGGAAAAAGCTGTTAGCACCGTGGACTAACAAATTAATACTTGTCCTCCTGGAGCACTGGACTAATCAAATCAAATGTCAATCACAGCCAGACCATCTAACTTCTTCTCTAACACTGCAACAATCACAAAGGTGAGCAATACATCAAGCTTGTATTTAAAAGAAACAAGCTTGGTGTTTTGCATACAGGCACACACAGTGATGCAAATTGTAAATGTAATTATGACTTGAACTATACACAGACCGGTCAGTTCCCAAGATATGGCTGCTAATGTGAGACAACAAAGCTGGGAAAAAAAAAAAAATCCCTGCTTGAAAACTTAAAAGGTTTGGAAGGAAACAAGCTAGTACACATTCTCTTTTGGGTTGTTTTACTTTTCTGTCAAGGAAAATTCAATACAGTTTATTAAAATAAAATCTGTAACCAAGGGGAAAGCGCAAAGCTCATCTTGAACTTGCATCTGTGGAAAACTCAGAAATTAAATACTATC
The DNA here is from genome assembly GCF_015832195.1 of Motacilla alba alba. Lineage (NCBI taxonomy): Eukaryota > Metazoa > Chordata > Aves > Passeriformes > Motacillidae > Motacilla > Motacilla alba. The sequence continues at coordinate 120,273,460 of NC_052017.1, forward strand.
TTGCAGGTAATGGAACCAAAAATAGAAAAGTTAATAGTATAAAAATTAAAAAGGTCCCAGCAAATTAAAACAAAATCCAAAAACAGGGTAATTTGAATCTGTAATGAAGATAACTCAACATACCAGTTTCTTTCTCCTCTGCTTCTGCTCCTTCCACCATAATACCATTACAGTAACTGACCGGTGGAATTGCTGGGGGAAGAGGGTGGTGTTGCATGTGGGGGTTTTATTGTTGTTGGGTTTCCATTGTGATTTTTTTAGCACAGCCAAAACTAGATGCTTTGCATATTCTTCAACACATACAGCAACATTCTGCTATCTAACTTTCATGATTTTACAGTTCTGTTGACCACTTAATACCATCCTTTGCAACATCACTTTCCCATTTTTGGGTTTTTTACCTTTGATTGAGTTTTACAGATCTAAGGTAAAGAGACTACAAAAATACTCAGATATGGTTTACATCAACTCAAGGAAGGCAGATGAGATTTTGCAGAACAGCAGTGTACTCAGAAAAGTCGACATCTCCATCTGGCAGCTCTGATGATCCTCCTGTAAGATATACTCTCCCTCTGTATTTAAGCCATGCACATTTTTCATTTTCCCTTCTGTCACTCTTAGGCAGTTTTTTTGCTGGTTTTATTATTGTTGTTGTGCTTTGGGTTTTGGCATTTTTTTGAGAAAAACTGCTAGCTCTCACACCCTTCAAGAGGAATGCATCTTCAACAGTAGCACAGTGGCTATACAGTGAGGCCTGCTGAAGTACATTTCATACTTTAACTTTGTGAAGATGCCTTTGATTTTATGAATCTGCACTCCAGATCACTTATCTCTTCTTATGCCTTCTGCTTTTACATTTATACACACAGTGCAGCAATACTCTTTAGATTTATTGGTTCTTGTGATCCAGAAATTGCACTTCCAAGTTTTTTAAATAGTTTACTTTACTAAGTAGAAGATAACTTTGCCTGGGCATTGCTCCTTTTATGGCCAAGGAATCAGTAGAACCCATATTTCCTGAATGCTTTACAGTTTAGCCTTCTCAAATTTCTACTCCTTGTATATTTAAAATAAAAGATTGCTCAATGTTTTAAATGACCCAGTTACATCATGGGATCCAATTATTTTATTCAACATCTTTAAAACCCAAGCAAGTATTGCTACACAAATTTTTAACACAACCAATTCGAACTGTAACTTGATTAATGAACTCAAAACATGCTACCTGCTACCAAAAACGCTCAAAGAGAAAAAAAATATCATTTTACTTTTGACAAGAAGCTTCTGAAACAGCGATAGTTTCAAATCTAGCACGACAGCAATAGGAAGATTTTATGTACAAGGTATTGAAAGGTATAAAAGTTGTAGAGGGCAGAAATTATAATGAGGTAGTATTCTGCAAACAGATATCCTTTGCAATCTGCTCTAAACTTTGATTTAATACTTTTTTGTTGAAATAAGTGGATGCCACTTACAATATTAGACTGACTCATTTTTGCAGAAAACTAAAAACCGCTATTTCAGTTTTAGTCATATTCATCTGAATTTCCACAAAGGCCAGCATAATTTAAAAAGCAGTGAGTGTTTAACTCATGCTATATGTATATAGCAGTATATATGAGTCTCAGAAAAACCTCATGTAACATGGTATGAATGCCACCACCCAAAATGCAGATGTGAAAACACCAAAATTCAGCTCTTGTTTAAGCTGCTCCATCAATCAATCACATAGTCCAGAACTTAAAGTCTGAGATCATACTCTCATCGATGTTTACATGTGCTCAGTTTTTAACATTTCTCTAAAATCAAACCAAGAAAGTTATGAGAAAAAAAATGTCAACACAGCTTGAATATTTTGAATTTCCATCAATTAAAAACCAGATTAATACCAAGAACAACCCCTGTCCATTTCAACGGACACAGAATATTTTACCATGTTTCTCTTCCCATTTCACAAATCACTGAGAAAGCCAAGGCAGGGAAAAAAGTACAAACAAGTGTACCCAGACAACTTTGCTTTTCAAGAAGTTTTCTCCACTTGCCTTAGAGAAAGAAGGTAATGAAAATTAACAGCTATGACATATATTCTATTCAAATGTCACAGACCTCTAAAACAGCTACTCCATTATTTCAATCAATCTAGAAGAGTTTGAGGTTAGTAGCTGTGAAAGATAATTAAATTATTTTATTCTAAAACATGCGGAAGCTTTTACTAATTGACAGTTTGTTAGACAGGAAAATGCCTAATAAAAATGTAGTAAATTCACTACCCTGTTTCTGAAAGTGTCCAACACATTATGGCAATATGCTTACTAAGAACAATGTTTCATTGCCTAGACTAAAAGCAAAATTCACAATGTTACTTGGAGTAAGTGGTGGAAGTGTGAAGAGAACTGCTCATTACTTACTCTTTTCAGCATGATAGCAGAAATAAAACAGTATATTTACTTACTGTGTAATTGAATTTTGTACACTCTTTTCATCTAGAGTCATTCCCGGAGGTGGATCATTTTGAAATGCCAATAGTTCTTTTTGTAATCGTTTCTATAAAGAAATTGTATGGAATATTTGAAATACTAAATAAAGTTCAACAATAAACATGCACACTTAAGTACATTTCATCAATGTTTGAAACATAAAAGGAGTTTTACTTGACAATTTAAAAATAAAGTGAAATTGAAAGGTCAGAAAGAAGGATGACTTTGCTCCTAGAAATTCAACTGAAAAGACATAGGCAAAATAAGTTACAAGCTTTAAACTTACTTTTTGGGTAAAATACAGTGGCACTTACATTTGCAACACTGCAAAGGGAAGAGCTGTTGTGTTACAAACTGCAAGGAGGTATAAATGAATTTGTTGTGTAACAAAAACATCTGTTAGAGCTTTACCCTTAGCAACAAACATTTCATATTTACACAATATCATTCGATTTATAATTAAATCTACAAGACTTTAACAGCACAACTTCCTCCTCTAAGTAACCTAAGACATTTCCATTTGGCATCTGTGCAATCCTTTGCCGTGTTCTAAGTCATCCCAGAGGACAGAACAGAAAACTGAACCAAGACTATTTGGATTGCACAACACAAATGGAAAACTTTACACTAACTGCATCTTAGAACCAACAGAGTCATAGCACTTATTAAAAGTGTTATGGCAGTAGCTCGGGTAATTCTTGCCTATTTTGACAGAGATAAATTGGCCACTGCAAGAAGGTGTTTCTGCAACAACTACCAGAACAGTTTCTTACAACCTACTACTGACCAAGGGAGAAGCAGCCTCTCTGCTGTCATTGTCACTGCTCTCAAGAGTCAATTTTCTCCATACAAAGTTACATAATATGTTTTGTCATTTCCAAGCCATCCAGATGGTAACAAGTTCAAGGCTTTCTCATTTCTACCGTCCTTTTCTCCTGCCAACAATTTTAAGGTTACTATCTACAAGTTCACTTCAACTTCACTACAAGTGAAAATTATTTTATACTCCAAAGGAATAAAAACATATAGTTTGGGGACTTAGTACCTCATTTCCATTCAATATCCAATTTTTTAAAAACACAGGTTTATCACACACTTGTACCTGTTTTCCAGTGCTTAGCAGAACTTAAAAAAATTCCCAGGGGAAAATAAAGTGTAGATTTGTCAACACAGAAATGATTCAGTAATCCCATCAAATATATTTGAAATCAGACTACAATAAATTCAACCAGACAACTCATAAAGAAAATGCCCTTATACATTCAAAACTTACATTCTGAAAGTACTGAAATAACTTTCTGTCTCTATCAAGCAGCCCTAAAAACTTCCTTGGAATTCTATATTGCAAGTTCCTACCTGGCACTGAGATATAACAAACAAACTGAAAACCCAATGCTAACATTTTCATAAGCTGTATACATTACTCACACATAAAAAACCAGGACAGAATCCTAGTGTTTACCTTCTTCCTTCTCCTCAGATTAAGAAAACACTAACAGTGTTTCCAACACCACTATTATGAATTAAAATGCAAAGGAGCAAAGTTGTGAGACCTTTTACAAATCCTTAATTTGAATGGCAGAGATGTTTTGAAGTCAATTCTCTTTCTGGCACTTCTCCAGACAACCATCAAACAAGCCTCAAAGGCAATCAACCTGTGTACATTTCATCATGTAGAGAAATATTTTAAAAGTTCAGAGATGAGAACGTTTGACAACGGAAATTCAAGCTCCCCTAAAGAGGAGATTTGGAAACATTGGTTACAAAATAACAAAGAATATATGTATATAAGAAGAGCAAATAATTCAGTAGATTCGTTTACTTATACATGTAGACCAACTATACAGCTTTGTCTTTAGAAAAAGGAGCCTAAAACACATTTTGGACTTTAATTAAAATCAGAAACATTAAGGTATCAGTGTCTGACAGTAATTTGAAGAGACAAAATTCTGTCTGTTGTGTATCCTAAAAAGAATTTCAAAATTACCAACACTTAAAATATTATCTAATTTCTAGTTTGCACCTTTGGCTCTTTCTCCAGCAACGATCTTTTCAGTCTAACACAGACTCAGTCATGCTTTTGTCCATATCACTAGTGCAAAAATATGCTCTGTTTCATAGGTTTTTAGTTCTCACATGCTATGTTTATGGTCTTTTCTAAACAAAAAAAAGCCAGTAGCAAAAAGAAAAAAAATAATTAAAATATATACTTGAACAACAGAGTACCACAGAAGTGCTCTGTTCCTCTGATCCGAAAACATTTGCTGACACTGGCATGAGGGCCTGTCCATTCAGCACAAATAATACATACAGACAACATGCTACTTCTCATTGTTTGCAATTCAGAACAAAATTCACAAAACATATCCCAGAGAAATAGCAAGAAATACTATTACACTTTGGGTCAAATGTGTCACATCAAACAAATCGTATTTTTAAAGAAATTATTATTTCCCAGTTAGCCAATTCAAGTAAGTATCAGCATAATCCAGAAAAGGAAAGTCAAAGAAGGTATAACTCCTCCCATCCATAAAAAATCCTGGACAACAGCAAAAAACTGATGAGCAGAAGGCCATGGTACTCAACAGGATTGGGTTTTTTTTGCCTCAGTCTTCAATGGCAACCTCTCTTCCCACACCACTCAAGGGGATGGACAACAGGAGGGAATGAAGTCCCTCCCACTTTAAGTAAAGGTCAGGTTCATGACTACTTGAGGAACCTGAATATAAACAAATCTCTTGGACCCAACAAGTGGCATTCCAGACTCCTGAGAGGAACAGGTGGATTTAGTTGCCAAGCCACTTTCCATATTTGAAAAATCACGGCAGTCAGGTGAAGTCCCAGCTGACTGGAAAAAGGGTAAAAAGGAGGACACTGAGACCTGTCAGCCTCACCTCTGCACCTGGGAAGTTCATGGGACACATCCTCCAAGCAGCTGTACTATGACACATTGACACATGCAGGACACAGAAGGATTCAGGACAGGCACCACGGCTTCACTGAGGCCAAGTCCTGCCTGACCAACCTAGTGACCTTCTAGAATGGAGTGACTCATCAGTGGACAAGGGAAGGGCTACAGATGCCATTTATCTGGACTCCTGGTAAGACTTTGGCATGGTCCCATACAAGACCCTTCTCTCTATGTTGGAGAGAGATGGATTTGATGAGTGGACTGTTCAGTGGATAAGGAACTTGTTGGAGAGTCACATCCGGGGGGTTGGAATGAAATGATCTTTACAGTCCCTTCAAATCCAAACCATTCTATAATCAGTTCCATCTGACCTCTATTTGCAGCTCGCAGTGGAAATATCAATACAAGAAAAAAAAAAAAAAATCTATGCCATTCCCACATAAAGCTGAAAAGAGCAAGTTCAGTAGAAAATGAATGTGTTATCTATGAAGTTACAGAAACTCAATAACCCAGAAAAGCAAGACTAACACTGTCAGTGCTATAATGAAAACAGTTTATAGCAAATAAATTTATCACATTGAAATAAGGGACTCCACAAAAAACCCCTATGATTATCTATTAAGCATAGGAAACTCCAGAGCAATTCTTTTTAATGGTAAATTCCTAGACACAGCTCCTCACTGGATAGGGAAGGAAGGGATTTAGAAGTGAAGAAACATACAACCCTTCTGGATTTGTTCTTGATTCAGAGCAATATCCCTAACAAAACCAAGTTTCAGCAAAAGGCATTATTTCCTTCTGCCTTACAGGAACCTCTCTAATCCTATGTCTGCCTAAAGAACCATTCATTATACTACACCCTGATGGATTTTATGTATCCCAGCACTGCTCCCTCCCAAATAAAGAGGCTCTCACCCTAGAATTATTCAGAATAGAAGGGCAAGAACTGCTATTAGAAATGGCAGAGAACTTATTCATTTTTCTTTTCTCCAGCTATACTGACTATCTGGATAATTTGCTTTGATATTAAAGATCAAAATAAGTATCTTGTAATAAATTCCTGGATTTCTCCAGTTCTCAGTGACAGGAAGTCTGAAAGTGTTAAACAGTTCAAGTGGAAAAAATGCTTTTAAAGATTTCCTAAGTATTAACCTTGCCACTAGAGACAGAAGAAAGGCAGTTTATATATGAAGATAATTACTTCTATTGGGCGAATAGACACACATTTAAGATGTGATTTATGCCCATTATTTGTTGGGGTTTTTTTTCCCCAGCTGGAATAATAAAATATACTCTATATTTCAAAACACTCTACTATTCCATTAACCACACCATAGAAGTTAGTAATTCCTAATCTGATGAACATATCTGTGTATCTTTAACAGGCCTTCACCACACATCTTCAAAATTTGGGGTTTTATTAATCAAACATCAACTCCATTATTTCTGTACAGAATAACAAAGAGCTGCCTATAGACCCTTCCAGAACATGAGAGTACTCCACTGAAACTGGAACAAAACTGCAGAGGGCACATAGGGCCTACTGACCAGAATTCATTCAAACAGTGAAAAAAAAATGTTTTAAGAGAGAGAATAAGTAATATTTAGAAAATAAGCTTTAAATCAACTTCTCTGGTGAATGCATTCCAGTGTTTCACTACCCATGGTATAAAATGTTTCTTTGCTATCTCACCAAAATACCTCACGTTCCAATTTTTATCTCTTGCCCTTTGTCTTCCCATAGCGGCTCTGTTTTCCCTTGATAGCTTCCTATTATGTTGTTGCAGGCATCAGCAAGATCTCTCATTTGCCTTCTCTTCTTACAGCTGAAAAAACCCAGTCTCCTTGGAGGTCACACAGTTCTGCCCCAGCCATCCTGACTGTTATCTGCTGGAGTCACCCCAGAACCCCAATGTCTGTCCTGTACTGCAGCTCCCTGAACATAGCACTCCAGATGAGGTCTCAAGTACCAGAGAGAGGAGAAGAATCACTTTCCTCGAGCTGCTGGCTCGATGCTTGCACCGACAGCCTGATGCACAGCTAGGGATATTGAGAAAACTTGAAGCTATTTTCCACAGATATTATGAAGGACTATTTTTTTTCTCTCTTTCTTAAAATAATTTGTCTTTTGTTGTGTCTCATCAATATAGAAACTGGATTATCAGGAGACTGATCTAGTTATTAAAAAAAGCTCTTAAATGAAGCCCTTAAAGACCAGATTCATACGGTTTAATTAGGAAACTGAGTTCCTCGTCACCACAGTAATTCAGAAAACATCTAAAGTTTGAATTTAAAAACTTGAAATTAATTTCTCTTCATTGTTGAATAGTATTTGCTGACCAAAAAGGTTACAAAGGACAATAATTTTCTTACAGCAACACAGTCTAAACACCTATTCTTAGCTTCAAGACTCAAATGTACTTTAAAAAAACATGACTCTGGTATATCAAGCCCATACACAATAGCTACAAAAGACACATTGCAACTGCAAGATTCTCAAATCAAGCATTTGAAAAGAAACATTTCAGCAGTGGGAAAGCCATTCTTGTATTTGACAGCCATGAGTGCAGAATTATTGTTTTTGTTTTCACAAACATTCTAGAAAATTAGCAGCAATATACATGGGGTGACAAAATATAACAGATTAACACTTTTCAGACAATTTTAACTCTCATTCGTAGAATCTGATAAAGTTACATTTAAAGATACTTCTCCATCTTCCTAACATAAAAGGAAGTTGTGCTAAAAGCCTTCAACATTTTTTCACATCACTTTATCTCTTGCCTCTACAACTGGAAGAATTTTCTTTACAGTAAGAGATCTATGTAGGTTGAATGAATTATGGTCAAATTACTCCTCTTAGGCTTCATGGACACAAAAGTGTTCTTTCATTTACTTCAAGTCACATTGCACCTTTCCCAATCTCTACTCAAGTAAACACTTTCAAGCCAATGCAGAGTGCCCTCAAAATACTCTTTGGCAGGTTCACTCTGTTCAACAGAACCAAACACCCTCTCTCAATCAGACACCCAGTCTAAACAACCAACTACGACTTTGATAACTTGTGGTCTTTATGGTTTCAGAAAAAACAGAATCCACATGATTGATACCACATTTTTCTTGTGTGCTTATTCAAATGTCACATCAACATACGTGGAAAATTCTTGCACAGTCAAAATACAGCTACTACTCCTCTTTCACACAATACAAGGAGAAAATCATGTTAATTTAATGTGATTTTTTTTCTTAAATACATTTGGCTAATAGTCTTTGCTAATTGTTGATTGTTTGCTATAGGTATCAAAGACTATTAGGTCCAGTGATTTCCAGCAGTCAAATTTGCACATAATAGTAGAAAAACAAAAGTAATATTTATCATCTGGAAACTCACTCAAAAGAATTGTCAAAAAAATCAAAGATTCAGTTGCTTAGACACTTTTAAAAAGCAAACCAACCCACACAGCTAAATTTTAATTACTGACATAATATTCAGTGTCTAAAAGATATTGAATCTGCCCTTTTTGTTTCGCATGCTTTGTCATCAATTCAAGCATTTGTCACCTATTCTTTGCCTTGCTTTCATTTTCTATTTACAGGCTCATCCCTTTCCTCATCTTTCTAATGATTTATAAGAGCATCTTTTAATGCTTTTCAAACACACCAATTCAAAACAATGAATCGTGAGTAGATTCCACTCTTACATGCTTATCCTTTTAACAGGAATTACTTAGTCTCACTTTTCTCTTCTATACAAAGCCTCCTCAATCTTCATGTGCCCTCATGGTGCCACTTTGACTTTTACTATTATTCTTATTTTTTTCCATATTGAGACAGCTTGGTACCAGACATTAGTATTTTTGTCTAAAAACCTGTAGCCCTTCAACACTCCAGCTATATTACGATGTGCCTAACTAAAGTCAATACTGCAACTGCTTTCAGCTTTTTCCTCACCATGAACGAGGAATACTTTTTAAATCAAACTCAAGTTGCTTTCAGCCTCTCAACCAGCTCCTTCAAGTCAAAATAGAAGCTAATGCAGCTATTCATGCCTAAAACAACCCCCAAACAGATGTTTTCCATACACTGATATACTCTTGGGAGCTGTGCCTGCTTTACTGTCCTTTTCACATCACAGGACATTCTCTTCAATGTTTCTGCTAATCCATCAAAGGATTTCATACAGAAACACCTTCCTGCTTGTCCACTTTCTCTTGAAAGGGACTGGAAGAAAGCAGGCTGCAGACTTATAGACATGAAGGATGCACACGTAATCTAACTTTGACATTTTCCTTATTTTTGAGAGACAATCTTATGCTTAAACATTCTTGTAATACAACTTTAAAGCAAACCAGGACTAAAATGTATCAAATTGATAAAAACTTTCACAACCTAGAGGGAAAAGGAACAGCTGAGTAAGAATACCAGAAACCCAAGACTGGTTAACAGCACAGTTCTTCAATAAAGGAATAATCACACTCCTTTGCAAAATGCAAAGGAGTGACGTAAGCAGTAGTTTATAGAAGTATTTTCAAATGGAAGTCTTTGAAAGATTACATATTCCTTACTTATACCTATCTCTACAGGAGAGGATGAATCAGGGATGAAATCAAAGAACACAGCTTAACACTGATCCAAGCATCACTTCCAGAAGAAGTTTATTCAAGTACTTGAGACATGACTGACATAGCAATGGTTTGTATCCTGTTGCTGATTTTGTCAAACAGAATTTGTGCAACTCCTTCAACAATCCTTTACAGATTTTCTAAGGTATCAAACCCTGTGAGATTTCTTACAGCATATGGAAAAAAGAACACAAAATCAGCTGGTGCCAGTGGAGTAAAATTCGTGACAGCTCTCTAGACGGCTCACAACCACCTTGATCATTTCTATCCTGACAGACAGCACTCACTGTCTGCCATGCTTCAAGTTAAATGTATGTCTGAAGCCAACAGCTTCTAGCAAAAATACACACTCCTCTTTCTCCAAACTGGCACGTATCTAACTTGGTCACCTCTGGAACTGGGAAGACAACATCTCAAAAGCCACAGCTGAATTCTCACTTGAGTTGATTCTCAGTGAATCACACAAAGAAGCAGGCAGGGCCTGCACGTAAAAAAGATGCAACACATGAAAAGGGAGAGGGGGCAGCAATATAGGACAGGAAGAAATGTAGAGGTTTTCAATACTAGTATTTCAAAACCAGCCCTAGAAACAGGTAGTTTGGTCAGTGTGTACAACTGAGCTGGATATTATAGCACATAAATGCTTATTAACAGATACAAAATTATTTCACTGGTGTCTGTGTCCCTGTTCGCTATCTCAAGTGTCAATAACCTATATTCCTAAAGCATATCTGGCATCACCACCATCACATTGCCCAAAAACAGGGATTTTTTTTTCTGATTCTACCATAAACAAGGGACACCCATGGACAGAAAGAACAACAGAGTTTAACCACAATCCCTCACAATGAAGTAATGCAAAGGTATCTTCTTTACCCACCAAGAAAACTTCCTGCTCTTGTAGGCATGTGAAAATCACCTTTCTCAACACCTTTAGAAGGGTGTAGCACAATATCAGGAGTCTATTTTCAGTTCTAAGCCCATTGCCAGAACTCTTAGAACAGCTTTGCCCCTCCCTTGGAAAAGTGGAGCACTGGGAGTTAAAGTTTAACAAAACTAAGGGCAAACAAAAAGAGTGTGTACAGTGTACAGTGTAGAGTGTACAGTGAAGTTAGAGGGGTCACTACCAAGTACAACTTACGTACATACAGCTGACAGCACCTAGGCCAAAAAGTGAGTGCTGCTTCAGGTAACATTTTATTCTTCATAACTGGAGTGGGAAAAGTGTACATACAGTGATATACTGGCTGTTGATTAGCAATAAAATATTAACACATTAATCCAATCAAGTTTGAATGTATGCCCATATTCATGGATTATTATTTCCTAGGAGTTGAAATGACAAACTTTGAAAACATAAATAATACAAAGAAAATAAAATTGCAATTCTTGAATACTTCACTTTTTGGTGTTTCAAGAAATGCAGCACAAAATGTGCAGTGTCTTAAATCAGCAATATCTTACATGAGTAAACTAAATTATGCGCTAACTTAGTCAAATACCTTACCTACAAACAACCTATTTCAGTGATCTTCTTTTTTATGGAGAAATAAAGTAAGAAGGAGAAAAGCTGAGTTGATTAAACCCAAAGCAGATTTGCAAAAGACATGATATATTAAGGGAAGTGGTAAGAATTTGGTAGAAAATAGCTAGGGGAAAAGCAAAACTATCAGTAAAGCAGAAACACACAAGCAGAGCAAAAAGTGGCAAACAGACTAAGAGATTCCTTTCACTTCTGCTGGAGGAAATGTTTCATTGCCACACGTTATTTCACCATTAAAATAAGATGTGGTGGGCAATTTAACTGAAATGTGGTGGCCTTTTCACCTGGACTGGCAGGAACTCAACTAGCCATATCCAATAAGGTCGTATCATGATGATATGAAGAAACAAAGATGGAATAGCAACTTCACAGACTAGGAAGCATGCAGGACTAAAACATCTGCACTTGAATTGTGTTACAAACCTTTTATTTCTATACAAATAGAATAGAATTCCTTTCAATTTCCTTCTCTTTGATGCAAAAAACCGTGAATGTAAGAAAGGAATAATCCTCCAAGGCCAAGTCTTCCTGGACACTGCAAACTCAAGTCTTACTCTGGCTCAAAGATCAAAGAGGAAGAAAACTAACTCATAAACAGTTAGAAGTTAAACATTAATCCCACAGGGGCTCCATTCTTCTATTTTGGTGTATATATATTGGTAAAGCTGCTGCACCCTAGGGAGACCTAACAGTACTTCTTCCGTAACTACCAGAACTCTCTTCCGCATCCAAAAATTTAAATGGACCCAAACTCTGTTAGCATCAAAACACTGTCAGTAATATGATAATGTCCTGGCAAAGAACTGACAATTTGCTTATGAGCTACAGCCTGTCACCTCCTCCCACAGTCAAGTTACAAAATGTTTCACAAAAAACATCCTTTCTGATTTGGAGAAGTTTTTACATGCAAGAGACAGTCACTGCACAGAGACAAACAGCAACCTTGCCGCAGAACAGGAGCTGAAAACAGGCTGCAATGACAGTGTTGTACAACACCGCCATGTTGACTCATAAGCAAAGCTTGACTGTCAGTACCAGCTACTAGCCTGAGAGCGTAAGACCACTAGAACTCTATTTTCAGTATTTCAGTTTCTTCCATTCACACATTTCTCACTGAAAAGTCCCTCAAATCCAGAATATGAAGTTCCAAACACCAGGTAGATAGTTACGCTTTTCAAACTAAACTCATCTACAGAAGAAAAAATCCTACATATTTCAAACAGTTGAAGTATTCCAGGAACTCATTGCACATTAGTCTCTAATTAGAAACCCAACTTAAAATATCAAAAAGCTGTCAAACAGAAGAGAAACAACATAAAGACTAACAATGGTGACATTTAAGAAAAAGTTACCTGCTACACTCCATCTTGCTACTTAAGAAATCTAGAGAATGACAGTTCCTATAAATAAAACCCCCTTTATTTCCCAGTCAACCAGGTCATTCAAGAAAGTCCTTACAGATTATATCCCATAATTCAGGTGAGATCATTTGCTCCAGACTCTCAAATACACAAACCATCCAGATACTTGATTATCACAATCCTGCCTGAATTCTTCCTATCAAAGTTTTTCTAGTAAGCTTTAGTCAAGGCACAGAGCAGGAAAGATCAATAATTGTCTAGATGTGGTCAATTAAAGCTTCAGCAAGATGCATAACAAAACAGCTCTACAAAATACTCTGTCCTTATTAAAAAGTAATACTGGGATTTTAGCTCAAAGAATTGTTTTTAAGTTATATCTATTTTTGGCTGAATAGCAGGTTTTCAATCTATACTGAAAATGCAGAAGCAGATTAGTCTCCTCCTCATTTCTAATAAAACATGTTAACATCTGGCAACTGAGTTCTAATGTTATTTCCTCAGACCAATCCTGACTTCAAGATCTGAACGTCAAGCATTTTGCACATTTCTCTCATTTTAAAGGAACCAAATGGCAATGCATGAATCGTTTTTATCTAAGTTCCTATCACTCATCTTTTGCTCTTCTGAGCATTTAAAAAATTTTAAAAATCCTGTTATGGATTGAGGTAGTGGGAGGAAGGATTGTTGATTTCTCAGTTTGATAAGAGTATTATCTTCATATGCTCCAAGATATTCTAAAATATTTGACAGAAAGGTCAAAGCAACAGCGCTCTTCAAAAGAGAATAATACACTTGACTTAAACTCACTAAGAGACAAGATCAACCTGAAATCGTAACTACAGTATAATTAAAGATAAATCACAATAACTATACACCCACAAAGGAAACATTCTGTACTTCACAGTCTGAAAAGCTTTTTGCCAGACAACCACATTTTTTTACAATGAACCTGTCATTTGAAAGCAAATTAAGTGGAATCCACTATTACAGTGTAAGATGAAACTGACAGCGAGTCGTCTGCTTTGTAAATGGAGTCTTTAAATGTACCAACGCCCTGCACAAGCCTCACACAGTAATAAAAACTCAACCACAGATAATTTTATCTTTTAAAGAAAAGAGCCTGGCACTACTTGAATTGCTTCAGTTAAAAAAATTAATTTAAGAAAATAGTGAAGGCTGGCACAATGAGGTCAACCATATGTTTATCAGGGAATTTCTCATCCTTATAAAAACATCCCAATACTTGGTAACCAAGATAAAGTGTTCTATTCTGACAAAAAGCATTTTAGAGCGAAAAAGAGGTAAAATGTTTGAAGTAGCAAATAGTAACAAGATTTAAATACTCATTCAATCCATAGCCCTAAATATGACAGGGGGAGAATTTCTAACTTTAAAAGTGGCAAGGAAACTGAATGGATTTAAGTTTCTTATTACTGGCCACCAATTCCTAATGAAGAAAAAATAAATAAATCAATATGAACAAGTAGCATCAAATTCTATGAAGCATTTGATTCCAGCAGACTTTGAGGGACAATATTTGCTATGCTCTACTAAACTATTATCACCATTTACTGACACACATACAGATTTTCTTCTTGAGGCTGATTAAGCAGTGCTTTTAATTAAGTTGAATAAAAAACTATTGCAAACAATTTTGTATTTGTAATCACTCAAGGAGAAACAATTATTTTTTAGTACAGTGCATGAAAGGATGAATAGCTGGTATCCTCAATGAGATCATTAATTAGCAAAAATGAGGCATCTCACAATTCCTGACTTACCACCACTAACTTCTGTCCTTCCTTTACTAACACATTAATATTGCTTTTAGGAAGGTAAATTATAAGGTTCTCTCCCTTTTTCCCTGCCATCCCTGACTGATACGTGTTTTTCATGCCAGTAATTAAGGTCACCTGAGGAAAAACAAGCAAATAAAAAACTAAACTGCAAAGGCTCGCACAGATTCCAGAACATATTTTTGAACAAAGCAAAGTAAAAAAAAAAAAAAAAACAAACAAAAAAAAACCAACCCAAACAACTGCAAAGGCTCGAACAGATTCCAGAATACCTTTTGAAAGCCTTCAACTATCAAAAGTAGTCAGAAGGCATGTTACGTGACCTTCATTGATCACAAAACGTTGCCTACTGGCTCTTTATACATAAAGCATTTAACCTATTCATTTTCTTTTGCTTTCAGTAAATGAAGTTGTAATAGGCCTCAATGAATAGATAATACTATTTCTTCCTCCCTTCAAAAGACAAAAACTATATATCCATTGACAGTTCTGTCACAGTCCTTCACTACTTCAAAGCCATGCAAGACGCACAAAATTTCTGGCTCCAAGTACTGAGCAAAAGACTTTCATCACCCTCTTCCCCTCAGCCCTGGTGGAAATTTTAGCCTGTAATCTGCATGAACGCTCATCTCTCAGTTGTAAACCAAGGCTGTGTGAGAGACACGATCTAATGATCTGAAGGCATTTACGCTGGCTGCACCCAGCCGTAACTGTGGGTAAAGTCACTGGGAGTTGTGCCTTCCTTCTTTCACATGAATAGGGGTAATTTAATCTCAGTCTCTGGGCGTAGTCCTCAGTATGGCCTAAACCTGTATAACACCTAGTGAAGATTCTTTAGTCTAAAACTCTTTGCTTGGTAGAACTGGACCAAACAATTAGAGAAAGTACTTGATCACCGAGTTTCACACATTGTTTGAGCTAAGCTGCTTTAGCTTATTAATGACAATCCCACAGAGCCTTCCAAGGGAGCAGCTTAACAAGACAACATTCCCTGGCTCTTGCAAATGTATTGTGTTATATTTTTCCTTCTCAGAACTTAAATAGCTAGGCTTAAACACAAGTATAAGATACTATAAAACTCAGAGCAAAAAATAATAATCAACCAGAATTACTCTTCTTAACAATTACTCTTCTTTACCTGTCTACTTTACTTTCCTGATTGAAATCATACACGTAATGCATGAGTGTTGAACGTGCCAGGTTGAAAGCATCCATGGATTTTCACACTTTAGCTGTACAGTTGGTCTATTTATAAGGAAGAGCTGCTCATAGTGCTCAGGGGACACTTGTTTCAGTAAGCTTTTCTATTACTGCTTTCTTTCTCTGAAGTGAATTCTTCCAACCCAGCTCAAAAATTCTGCAGCTGCTGCACAACAAAGTATTTCCCAAAATTCTATTTACACAGGAAGATACAAAAACAAGCAAATGAGACTTCTTAGGGCCTAAAGCCATAACTTCTATTTTATTTATCTTTACTGAATGAAGACTATAAATTTTAAACTTCAATTGATATTCAAGACAAAACTTTTTATTAATAAACTCCCAAGATTAAATTAACTCATCTTGGTAAAATCACTAAAAATTTCTTATTTATCTTACTTCACTCTAGCATGGTTATATGCCAAAGCTAATATGGCACACATCAGTACAGACTGATTACCTAAGGTTATGTAAAGGACTAACAATCTCTTAGTGGACAGAGGAAATTATTTTTACTGTCTACTCATTCCAGTTTCAGTTATGGTACTCACATTTCTCAGTTTAAATAATTACTGAAATTTTTATCTTCAACAGCATTTCACCAATGGAACCACTAAATAGTTTATTAACTACTAATAATTTTATTCTGTTTATATCCCACAATTGGTTATTTAGCTACAGTATGCACTCATTTGCTTTTTTTTCTTTTTTAAAACAACAAAAATAGCATCACGTACTATGACATTTAATAGTACAGAACCAATAAATCCAAGTTCCAATTCACTGAAAGCTCTCCTCACTTAAGGTTGGGGCTTTGGCTTTTTTTGGAACACATCATAAAAATAGTTTAATACTTTTTTTCTGGACAAAGCTTTTAAATAAGAACAAATTATTGCCAAATCATTAAATAAAAACAGTGCCAGTGTTGACCAAAGATTGCACAATAAGTAATTGTTCTGAGAACAGCTGGAAACACAGAACTTCCACTAACACTAGAAGCACAGGTAAAGAATAGAAGGAAGCATAACCAAGAGCGTATGTGTTTTTTCTGGAGATTTCAGTGGGCTGTAAATATTTTCCTCAACCCCTACCCCACTGATTGAAAATACTGGGGTGAAACTTGCAAGAAGTTTTTGTATTGTTACTAGCTTGCATTCTCTGATACAAGTTCACTGGGATCTCAAACTGGCCATGAATTCTGCATTGTCATCTCACAGTTATTTTATTAAGCAGCTGCTTAGACACACCTCTTAAAAAATTCTATTGATGGAACAAGATTTTTCAAGTAGCACTTTATTTTGTTGTGTGCATGTACTTTGATGGTAGCCCACCACAGCAGTTTTCGAGGCACAACACAGAAGCACAGTGAAAGCTAACATCTTACACCTTTTACTCAAGTTGTTTGTGTCATTAATTGCATTAGCTCTGCATTCAATCAGATGTAAACACCCACAAGTACAAATCTTATGTGCCTAACTTTACAGAATATATGAGAAGTTATTCTGGTGATAAAAAAAACTAAAACCATCCCTCTAAATATTCTCACAATTCCACAAATAAATCCAGGGTTTCTAGTATTTAAACTAAAAAGAAGTGAAAGGTAAATCATAGTAATTAAGATGTCGGTATTATTAATAAAGTCAATCTTTCAAGTTTATGATACAAAGAGTTCATATCTGGACATTGAGGGAAAGGCTTTAATAATTTAACACTTCGTACAGCAAGGATGTATTTTCTGTACATTTTTAACTGAAGCTCCTTACTCTATTTTTACCTGCTCTTCCATTCATAAGGCAAGTCCTGTGTTTCCAGCTGTTCTGAGAACAACTGTTTACTATTTCTCCAGCATTTGCCTTTAAAGGCTTCAGATTACTAAAGATGCTATATCAAAATTTTCTAAAGTAAGTCCATTCTCTTCCCTTGTTCTACATTACTTGTACCCTTTCAGAATATTTCTGTGTTTTTATCCAGGAGAACATTACACAAGCTTGGGCTTTTTCTGGGAAAATTCTTGAAAATAAGTGCTCTTTCCTTTAAAGGATTGTCTGGGGTATGTTAGCTTTTTTTTTTAAAAAATATGATTTGCCTGAAGTTATGCAAACCAGGTTTAAACTAGTCCAGCAATGGCAAATTAGCAACAACGCTGTGGTTAGAAAACAAAACACAAGATCTCATAAGCATTGGCTTCTATTATCACAGAAAAAAGGGTTACACAGAAAACTCCCATTAAAGACTGTCCACACAGACAAAAATCACTGTAATTTTAATGATACACACAAAGGCTCAAAGTCACAAGTTACTGTGCATCCACTGGATTGCAGTAACTGTTCGGGTGGATGCTCAGAGCCATTAGCAAAAAGAGGCAATTTGTTACAAGTTTCAAAACTTCACTGTAGACTGACTAAGAACAGGGTAATCAGATAACTCTTGTAACTTAATCTGAGACTCTTCAGTGGATCTGTGAAAAAAAAATGTAATTAACCTGGGGGATCATACAATGTCGTATAAAATTACAGCAGTTTAAGAAGTAACTAGAACTCACTCTGTCCATCAATGTATCATTTTAATCAATAAAATCCATAATGTTGTCATAATAGTACAGTGTCAGACCATTGGTACAGTCAGAGATGGCAATGAGTTACACAAACATTTCAGGTAAACACTGTGTATTTAAAAACGCTATACTTAATCAGAAAAATGACATCTCTTTGTTGGGTCAGGCAACTTAGAAGATAGTAATCATTATAATAAACTATTCTGAACCAAAAAAAAACCACTTAGAATTACAGATACCGGTTTCCTTTGTAAAACATTTTTTCACACTGAACACTTAAATGTTAATTGACAGAATTCAGAGTCTTGAAATCTTGCTCACCTGGGAACATGTCTACTATAAACTTACTAGTTCACTTACTAAATTTTCATTTATGCTTCCTGTTTACAACTCCTTTCCAACATGCTAAACTACATTATTAAATTAGTAGTTTACTAAACATAGGAAAGAGTAATTAGAGCATCATGCAATTAGCCACATATAGACAAAAAACCTCCATAAATGTCCTCGAATCTCTTATCGAAAGACACCACGTAAGAAAACAAAAAGCGTCATCTTACAGCTGGTATTTCTAAAATGAAAGCAATTACAACATCAGGCTTAACGTGGCTGTAATTTCAGGAAGCAAGTATTACCCTGCACACATCTGACATTTAGGCAACATTTGTCATTCATGTATCCTCAACAACCTCATTTAATGTGTAACCATTTTTTCCCCTTTACAGAGGGAGCAACAGGAATTAGGGTGAGGCACACTGTAGAAGGTCATTTACTAGGCCGGAGACAGCGACACAGCACAGCTTTACCAAGTCCTTTAACAAAGTGCCTCCTTCCTGGTTCACAGCTGCCATTTCCCTACTTTACACAGATTTATAAAAGACACTTCTTAATAAACTATAGCCTCTATTTTGCAGCTGAGCTTGTAAAAGTCTGCCTATTAGAAGAAGAGCACTGCAAAAACGCATTTCCCATATAGAGCTAATAAAACCAAGGCACATCAGACTACCTGCCTAAGCTACTGCTAAAAGAACATTTTGTACAATAGGTTCAATTTCTTGATCTCGTTTCATTTCAGTAACTCTGAAAGACATACCATGGAATGGGGGGGGGGGGGGCAGTTATGCTTTATCCTAAACTGTTCAATTTAACATTTTAACTCTTTCTGGCTATGCTAAATCCAGGTTATTAGGAAAATTAAACAAATTTCACTAATTTTGTACACTCTTTCTGTGCTGTTCTATTACTAGTGACAAAAAATGTAAGCTATACTGGACCAAAATGAGATAAAAGGAGATCTAGATGATCTAAATATAAAAACAAAATGGAAAATTATAAATATCCAAGGAAAAGTAGAGAAGTTGCTGGTTAAATAAGAAGAGATGGGGCCACTGCCACAAAACCTTGAGATCTTTTCTCCTGCCCCAGTCGTAATAAAGCACCACCCACACAGAGCAGCACACAGTGAAAGTGATCCATTCTACCAGAGCAATTTCTGCAGCCCCTATTTAAGAACCCCTTCGGAGTAGGTATGAATGAATAATTCAGCTGGAAATACCTGTCAGACAGCAGGATGTTCCATCCTACTGTACCTACAGCAATATCATCCGGCCGAGAAAGCCAGAGGTTACCTGTCCACAGAGCGGACACCACACCGCAACCTCATTTCACGGAGAGAAAGAGAACCCCACGGGCAACACGCGGCTTGGAGCAGGACATGCCTGTCCCAGTCCCTCTTGTTGCAGGGGAATTACAGCGCCGGAACCCCAGGAACTCGGAGCTGTTGCTCACGGTCCCCACGACGCCAAAGGGAAGGTCCCGCTGACCGCCCACCCCGCACGGTGTGATGCGCATTCCCACGGCGCCCAGCGAAGCTGCGGCCCCCCCAAGTCCCGGGGGGCAGGGATCCCTTCGCCCTTCCCTCGCCTGCCCAGGAAGCGGCGGCATCGCTGTCGGACGCCTCCCTGAGGCGCCTCTTCCCCCGCGCCCCGGGCCCGGTGCTCCCCTCGCGCCGGCCCCGCCCGGGTCCCAGCCTCGCCCCTCACACCTCTGCGCGTCTCACCTCCACCCCGGCCCTTCCCTGCCGCCACCTGCCCTCCCCGGCCCCGCTACCCGGGACCTCGACCTGGGCGGTTCCTTCCTCCGCGCCGCTCTTCGTGCCGCGCCGCGCCACGCACGCACCCGGAGGAACGGCTGCTGCCGGGTCCCCCCCGCCGCCGCCCGGCCCCAGCGCTGCCCCGGGGCTCCGCCGCAGACGCCTCACCTGCATCGACGCCATGATGGATCCGCCTCCTCCCCCTCCCCTCTGCGCCGCCGCCGGGCCGGCCCCGCCCCGCGCGCTCCCCGGTCACGTGCCCTGCCCGCCCGTTGAGCGGCTGCGCGTGCGCGGGGCTTGGGCCGTGCGAGGGCAGTGCGGGCGGGCCCGAGCAACGCGGGCGGCGCGGGCGGGCGGTGTTTGTTTGTGAGCTGCCGCCCCGCGGCCCTGGAGGCTGCCCCGGTGCTGCCTGTAGCCTACTCGCCCGGCGGGCGGGGCGGGAGCGGCGCGATGTCCGTCACCGTCATTCGGGAAGGGGTTGATCCCCAGCCGGCTTCAGTTTGTGAAGGTTTTTAGAGGTGCACGTGCGGAGTGTTTTAAGTGACTCAGTTGATGCGGACTGCGCTCCTCCGTTTTGTGGGGTTCTCCGGGCTCCCCTCACGCCTGGTGTGCTCTCGTGGGAGGGTCATACAATCAGAGAACCACAGAATGTTAAGGAGTGGGAAGGGACTTTGAAGATCACATAGATCCGACACCCCTCGCCATGGGCAGGGACACCTCCCACCAGAGCAGGCTGCCCAGAGACCCTTCCAGCCTGGCTTCGAACACTGCCAGGGATGGGGCATCCACAAACCTCCTCTTCAGTGTCTCACCACCGACACAGTAAAGAATTTTTTCCTAATATCTAACCCAAATCCCTCTTCTTTCAGTGCGTCCCATTGCTCCCTAGACCCCGCCGCAGGTCGGCCCGGGCTGGGCCCAGGCCCGCGGGGCTCTGTGCTCCGGCGGCCGGGGCTGAAGGGCTGCGGGGCAGCGCGGGGTGCGCGGCTCTCCGGTGAGCGCCTCTCCTTCCGAGCACGTCCCTCGGTGCCGCTCTGCCACGGGTCGGCTGATTTTCCTGCACTGGTGTCTGATGGTGTACGAGTCCAAATGAACGTGTGCGTATTTTAAGTCGGAGCATTTCTGGATTCTACGTTTTCCTTTCCTGGACTGGAATAATCGCTGTCCTTTGCACCAGATGATTTTGCCATATCTGTGTAGGTGAAAATAAACAGGCAGCACTCAGTAGAGTGACTGCGTGCAGTCAATAAATTAAACAACTTGCGGAAACACGCTTCATAAAGCTGTTATTTCTGCTGTAGTATTTCAGACTTAACGGATCCTCAAGATAAATCTACAAAATGTTTATCCAAAGACAACCTATAAAATTTGTAATCCCAGTGGTTATGTAAAACTAAGGATTTAACAGAGAAACTCATTTTATAGGTCATTATAATCCCCATCTTCCCACTGCTCATGCTGCACATTCCAAAAACACTGAAGCCCCTTCCTCTGTCCCTTCACCCCTCTCCTTTCTGATGATGTTAAAAAATCCTCGTGTCACCTCTGCTCCAGTGGTAGCCCTGATTTTTTCTTCAGAGATGGCCTTATAAGCAAAAATTTAATTATTGAACTATCGTTTGCAGTTTGTATTACCTTTGAAATCTTTAATTTTAGACCTCTAGGAGGCTTCTGCACCCAAAATCCTGTCTACCTTGTCCAACCCTGTTATTTAGTGTGATGCAAGTACTGCCTTTATGTACAAGTCTCACCTTCTGGTATGTTTTTAATATCCCTAACTTTGAAAACAGTTAACTGGAGGAAAAACAAAACCTTAGCACAACATAGCATCAGTTTCAAACTTTTATCCAGCATCAATACTGTTGTTGATACTAAAGCAAGCAGACAAACTTTGGGGTTTGCTTAAAAGGCAGAACCCTTTAAACAGAAGAAGACAGCAGGAGTATCCTTGCCCTGTGAGGTAGCTGCAGAAGTGAGCAAGCCCCTTGGTTTTGCAGGAATTTGCTGAAGACAGAATCAATATTTGTTGATTTTTGAGTAGGAAAGGAAGTTAGCCTACCAAAAGTAAGGATGGGAAAAGTATCATCATTGTGAAAAATGAGTATTTTATAATTGGCTTTTCACAAAAATTAGGATGAATATTGTTTATGTTATGTTATAAAGTTATTTTGTATTAATATTCTCAAATATAGTTTAAGGTATAACATAGTGTTAAAATAGAAACTATGTATGTGGGATATTTTTTTAAAGACAGGAATGAGGTACTCGCACCAGATAGCAGCCACAGGACACCTAAATCTTCCAGGGAAAGAGGATTTATTGCTCCATTATCAGAAGAAACTAACTTCTTCCCGCCTTGCTCAGTCTTGAAGAAGCTGACGCTGACCAGACAGAATCCTTTGTTTGAATGGACTTTATGCGTCATGTATGAGGTGTATGAATATGCAACAGGCTATCGTTTTTAAGGGTTAATCCTCTGTTAATGGGTGTCCTTTTTCAGGCTTATTTTGCCCAGAAAAGGTACCTGGACCATCCATAATTCTTTGTTCTTATTGTCTTGTATTGTCCTAATCTTAATTGTTCAAATTTTTATCACTCTAATTATATTGCTATTTTTGTAACCATTTTATCACTATTAAACTTCTAAAATTTTAAAACCAAGTGATTGGCATATTTCACAATCATGTAAGTTGCATTTGTCTTCTAAATTCAATTCTCACTCGCAAACTATGGGCTCCTGATGCCATGCAACCTGACATTGCTCAACCATGTTTTCCCTGGAAGTCAGTATTTATTACGAATTTGCAAGACCATTTAGGTTGCAGAGGATTTGTTGCATTAAGCAGATGTATAGAGCTGGTAAAGGTTTCTCTTTCCTGCAGTTCTTCAGAATAAACTTAGGCTGTTACAGCACTAAGTGGAACATTTCTGTTTTACTAGTTACCGTTGTTTTGCATGATCCAAACATATGTTTATCCTAAAATACATCTCTTAATGCCATATGCCACAAAGACAGCAAGAACATCAAGTTTAAGCAACGGACATGTGTTCGGTTATAAACATGGACATATTGACTATCTGTGTTGATGTAATCACAGTGAGATGCAACTGATTTCAAACCATTATATTCAGTTTCTTAAGCCTCTTCCAGAAAACCCTGTTGAAGGTCAGAAGATATAAAGCAACATAAGCTTGTGAATGCCAGAACACTTCACAGACTGCAAGCTGGTTTTGCATGGAAAGATCAGCTTTGTGGTCTTAGGCAAATTGTATTCAGTACAAATACGACTTCTACTCTGTAATAAAGGAAAATTATCTCTGGATGAAAAGGCACTTTTGCAAAAAAAAAAAAAATCATAGCTTTTAACCACCCTTATGCTCAATAAATCTTTTTTATCTATCACACAGGGCTTTTCAATATTAAAAACAAGATACCTACTGTGTTTATTACTGAAGTATTGTTTACTGAGATAATTTCATCCATGCTGCAAATCCTATTCCTGAGGATAGCAGGCATGAAAAGCAAGGGATAGTTTGCCCTGCATATAAATAGAGCATGAGTTAATTACTACCTAGTCAATCTTAACGGGGCATGTAAGTAATTAAAGCATTACACTGCAGTTGAAACTTGTGGGCAGAATCACCCCATCCCTAAATGTACTTTGAGTTTGTTCTTACAGGACTACCAAAGGTGTCTTTTATCACTGTTGTCACAGCTTGGTTTTTTTAGGTTTCATGCAATGCCTAATATATATGTGAAACATTTTTTTTAGGTCCTTGTCATCATGGGAATAGGGGAATCTGGAGAATTATCCCTGTCTTTTATTGAGTTTTTTCCCTTTCCTCATTTCTTAGTAACCTGGCTTGCAGAGATGTTTTTGTACAGTGCATAATGCTATAGGGATTAGGGAATCAGTCCCATAAGCACGGTAAGAAAGCAAACACTATTATCAGACTCCCAGAAAGAATATATCAGTATCAGTATCTTCTTAAGTTATCCAGTAATCCCACTAAGCAAAGGCCCTAATTCCCAGAGAGGGTAGATTTCACTAGGAGTAAGTTATTGTAATTTGGTTTTCATTTCAGTTTTGACCTTTACATATGCAAAACATAGAAGAAAACACTTTTGCAGTTAACCTTTCCTAATCTGTTGCAGATATAAAGATGGATGACACAATAACTGGTTTACTTTAGTGTTTCGCTCATGCAGTCTGATCTTTCACCAGTCAACCTAAGTTTCACCAGAGATTTCAAGGATCAGAGTCCTGGGTCCCAAATATTCAAAGCTTATGGTGTAAGATTTAATTTAATCTGTTATCTTCATTATTTCAGAGGCTATCTTACACTGATCTGATCAACTACATGATTATGACTCACATATTGAAAACATATGGAGCAAATAATGAAATTGTACCTCCTACTAAAATTTTTTTGGTAAATATTCTTGAACTTGACCTAAAAATGCAAATTTTCTTCAGAGTTTGCAAAATGTTATACTTTCAGGAAAAATGCAACTAATGTTCAAACTGCATTTATTAGATAATTTTCTGATATACCAAGACAGTTTCACAAAGGTAAAATATAATTCTTAATTAGGGTCCCTATAATTTTACATTCTATTCCCATGTTGTCCATAATTTTTTCAAATGTCACCAAATATTTTTTCCTCTGTTCTCACCTTTTTTTTCTGTATCATTTTTCTACACACTGAACTGTCACTACGTGCTCCTTTATGATTCCTGGTGCTAAAATGACACGAGAGCTCAATTTCTTTTGCCTGTGTCCACTGTACTTTTTAGCTTCTCATCTTGTCTCCTTACACAGAAGGCAACTGTACATTCACGGTAACTCCCCTCATTACTTGAGTGGCATCACACCTGTAATCTGCAGTGCCAGGAGACTGCACCTTCTGAGCATGGAGGACTCCCTGCCCCTCAGAGTAATTGTGCCAGCTGCTTCTTCCACTCCTACCTGCCGATTTAGGAAGGGAATGAAGATCATCTTATAAACAAGCTTGGTGCACCTGCAGAAACCATCAGCTAAAGATGCAGAATCAAACGAATACAATATTATATCAAGAATATAAAAGTAATAAATTGCACACATAGCTAAAAATTAAAATAGGCTATTAAAACAAAATTAAAATTGCAAGATAACTTTGAGCTGTTGAGATTTTATTGTTGATTTATTCTTTAGTGATTATGTAGGTTTTTCATCACCAGTATATTTAATTTTCATCTTAGTTCTTAATAGTAACAGGCAAAATGTCATTTCCCTTCCAGGACTTTCAAAGAGATGAAAAGATGCTAAGGAAAAGTCTCACCTTATTCATAAGCTACTACAAGGGCAGTTCCTGCAGGAGAGGGTAATCTTATTCTCAGATTACATATGCCTCCATTTCTTCTCTTGTTTAGGATTTGACAATTTTGAAGCTGCTGAGTGATCTGTGGCTTTCAGCTTATCCACAGGAAGACTAAACTACCCATGTAATTTCCATCAGATCAGAAAAGAATTTTCTGATATTTCTAATATTTTATATTATGTGGCGATACAGTTATAATTACAGTTGTAATTACTGCAGTGCAAGAAGCAGGACATGGGGCTAGGGAAAGGGGTGGAATTGCCTGCTTTAGTAATATGCAGAATCACAGAATGGGTCAGGTTGGAAGGGACCACAGTGGGTCACCTGGTCCAACCTCCCTGCTGAAGCATCCCAGAGCACAAGAGCACAATGCTTAGCGTTGAATATCTCCAGTGAGGGAGGCTCCACAACCTCTCCGGGCAGCCTGTTCCAATGCACAGTCACCTACACAGTAGTACAAAGAAGTTCTTCCTCATATTCAGGTGGAACTTTCTGTGCATCAGTTTCTGCCCATTGCCTCTTGTCCTATTGTTTGGCACCATGCGCTGTAATTACCAATTTGCAGTAATTGTCAAGCCAATATTCAATCCCTAATGTTTTTAGACAGCAGGAGTCCTCTGACTATTTTTAATGCTGTAAAGATAAAAACTTTTAAGAGACAAAAGCTGTAAAAATTTAATGAGGACTGGGTAGAACCTATACTCAATTAAGTAGATGAATTTAAAAGTGTAATGTTGTGTAATTATTAAAAGTTCTTCCAGATCAAAAGCATCCACAGCCATGTGTTACTGTTGATTACTGTGTCTCATTACTGTCAAATCCAAGTGTTCAGGAGCTGCTCAGTGATAATACCCCCAAGATTTGAACCTAATTATAATTTAGTAATTTTATCTCTAAAACCTGTGATCTGGAGGCTTCTCAGGTGACTCCAAGAGTTACATGAATACGTAGTTCATGGTGTTATTAGGAATGCACAGAAGTGAGTCTGACTTCATAACCAACAAAGAAGATAAGAATTTTCAAAATAAAGTAGCTGTTTGATTTTGCCAACCTAGCAGCAAGATAAAACTACTGAAGAGGCATCTTGGGTAATCTCTACAGATACAGATATGTGATAAACCACCACAGTTCCCAGGGGCTGAGAAGCAATTCCTCCAACTGTGCAGATCAGACTGCACACTGTCCTTACTGGATGCTGCACACTACTTACAGAGCTTGAAGAATTTAATTTCACAGGCCTGTACACCAAGATGACACTGGTCCAGCCTGTCAGTTTATTTAATGTCCCTCGGGAAAGACAAGACTTCATATGGGATACAATTACCATGAACCAGAGCCATGATATAAAAACAGAATGGGTGAGCAGTTGATTATTTCAGCTGAGTATTTTCAGATGTTCTCTCCTTAAGTCACAGTTGTTTATTACAGGTCAAATATTTATGACAACTGTGAAAGCAGCTTAAGTGTTAAATATTGATATATCATTTTCATGTTTCATTTGTAGCAAACTACAAATAATTCTGACTCAAACAGAGTGTCACTTCTGAAAAACATTATATGTCAGCTTAGTATGGTAATGCGGGAAGCTTTTCCCTGTATAGAAAGAGAAAATAAATCCTTTGTGCCAAATGCATTCAAATTCTAGATATTTTTTAAGCTTGGTGATACCAACCAAAATTGACAACTCTTTAATCTGCATAACAGGCATCCCATTGTTTTGCTAGACAGAGTAAGAAGAATTCATAGCAACATAAGATAGAGATTATGTATTATTTATAGTTTTGTGTAGTGGTGATTTGGTAGATACATTTTTTATTAGTGTAAATAGGATACCAGTAGTGGTTTTTTTTTTTCATGGGAAGAAAAGCCTTAGCTATGAATTCTCACCTGAAAAGGCAGTTTTCAACATGAATTAATAGAATTAACAGTATGTTTTTTTAACTTCAAAGTAACTTCTAATTGAAGAAAGAAATTAACTACAAATAAATACAGAATTGCATTAATCCACTCATGTATTCACAAAAAACTAGTCCCACAAAACTATCCTGGAAACTAGCAACTTTAGCACTGAACTGTAAATTTTAATTTATCTAGAAGCTCTCATGTAGTTACTTTCACTGATCTGAAAGGCAGCACATATTTCAGGGACAATTTTAATTTAATTTTCCAATTCTACCCTCAACATGTGAGACAACAAAACATTACATGACTCACGTCTTCAAAACTGTCTGATTACGAAAGTTCAAAAGGATAAAATGTTGAAGTACTCCATTTGTCAAAGAACAACCATGATCTCGCAACTCTGATCTCCTCCCATTTAGCGTGAGAAGAAAATCCTGTATTCTGTAAACATAAAACAGTAACATAGTAATGACAGACAGATTTTTTTGTGGTTGGTTTTTCTTTGGGTTATTTTTAATCTCAGTGACCTTTCTCCCACAGAAGAGAAATTGCACAACCTACATTTCAGATGCAGCATATGCAAAGCTTTATTTCATGACACATAACACTTGTTAAAACTCGACAAAAACTCCCTCTTCTCTGTGCTGCCTTAGTGATGACACTCAAGCTTCACAGGTGACTAATAATAATCACAGAATCTACTTTGTCCTCTTTCCTGGCTCATACAAACATTGAGCCACACCTGCAGTTCACAGCACTGGTTATCTTCCCATAAAATTGCCATCTAATAAGCTACATTTAAAAAGAAATTCAACTCCAATGCAGTTCATTATCTGTCAAAAGCCTTCAAAAGTTGAACTTTTTCCATGGGAAAAATCCCTAAAGCCTTTTTTTTTCCTAAAGCTTTAGTCTGTCTTTAAAAACAAGCATCATAGTTTAATTTCCAAATCCACTCAATCTTTATTGAGTTCTTCCTATTTTTCTCTTACTCCTGCTCTTTTTGTCTTACTCAGGTGTTGAAATTAAGCTTATACCACAGCTTCCACCCTTAGTTTTTAGGTAGGAATAGTTATACTTCTCCTTGTGCTTTTGTTTACTCTGCAGTAACTGTTACTCCCTTAAATTACATTGCAATATTTGAGACCTGAGAAAATTAAACTCGGAATACAAAACATGGACTGAGAAGTTAACTTTCCTGCCCCACGACATTCCTTGTCCACTTCATCACATAAACCAACAGATTTAGGCCAGTTTTGGGAGCACCCTTTCCATGGGCAAAAAAAAAATAATAAAGGGCTAAAAAACCAAACAGTCACTACTGCAATTTAGGCCTGTGAAATAAAATAGACAGTAATAAAACACAGACAGAAGCAAACCGATTTTCCAAACTTCCTACCATTAACTGAGAAATGCCTTTTGGATACCACGTTCAACATCTGTTGAATATAATGGCACAGAGAATCCTGATGGTGAATCCTTCTTTCTTCAAGTTCAAAACCAAAAAGGATTTTTTTTTTATCTTGTGGAAGGGAGTTCTGATCATTCTTGATGCACAGACTATTTCACGTTGGAGACCATCAGAGACTTCTTCAGCAGCTTACACACACTCAAATGATGACAAACCATAACGCAGCATGACTCTACTCGTTGTTTACAGTTAATAAAGAATCTGGAAGTTTTTATGACTAAATCAGCAGTTCAGCTTAAAATTTGAACCTCAAATACAGGGCTACCTTTCTGAGCAAAAGAAGTACCACGAGACAGTTGAAGTTTTCAAAATATCCCCAGCAGAATATCCTTGAAGTATCCTTGAAAGTATCCTCTTCAAGCCTGCTCAGGAATACCATGCCTTTTTAGTACTTGGTGCTGAGAATTGTGGATGCTTGTAATTCAGAGCAGCACATCTTAACACTTCAACTCTGTGAAACTCCTCAGAACTATGAAAAAACCCATCACCTTTTATTTTATACATGAAGCTTCGCAACCTATTATCCAAATACTAATTACATTAGCATTTTGCTCACAATATAGTAGAGCCAGGAAAAGGATGATTCTGCATATAAACTTCCTCTAAGATGTCATAAATCAACAGAAACACAGGTTTAAAAATTTTCAACGTTGAAATTTATTTAGAACTCAGGGGTTAAGCGTGGTAAGTTTCCAATTGTCTGATAATAGCATACCCATTTAACTACCATGGAAATTGCACTAATTCCCCCTCCCCCCCTCCCCCTTAGAAATCTGGTTCATTTTAACAGCCGGTGGTTTTGCAAATAGTGCACTCTAGGACACTACTGCAATTCCTGAGTGTTCAAAGCTACTGTATAATACATTAAGCTGAAAGAAAACCAACAAAATTATTATTCAGAGCTAAACCAGCTATTTTACCTTACTGCTAAAGTACAGAATCTTAAAATGAAAATGTATTTTAACAAAATCAAGGAAATTGTTCGAGAATGCTGAAAAAGGGGAAGAAAGAGGGAAAAAAAGAAAAAAGCCCACTGTTTTAAAAAATTCTTTTTGCCTTAGTTTAAAACTAAATAATTTTTAGCCTCAAGTCATTAGCCTGAAGACTATTAAAAATGGCCAGTGATCTTAAGACTCACTCAGACTGATATGTAGTTGTGACTAAAATATCTATGTTGGTGTTCCTTGACCTTTTAGGGTATTCCTAGTGGCTCTAACAAAAGCAGCATAAGAGGGTATCTCTGGTTTATCATTCTAGTGCTCTTGAAAATGAGTTACTAACAGCACTGACCAGAGTGCTTACACATGGAATTTCAGACAATCACCCTACAATGCACTTCAGCTTTACCGTGCAAAGCCAATCTAGTCACAAACATCCCCACATTAAACACATTAAATTGTGCCAAAGTATGTGACGTGAATCAATGTCAGCTAATCTACCAACACACTGACAAACGTCAGCATTGTTTAAGCCCAGAATAAAATTTCATTTGTCAGAACTGACCTCCTCTATGGGCAGACTGCATAGTCTATCTAAATTACTAATTTTCATCCAGGAAAGTCTCTTCCAAGCTGTACTTCTGTTGACAAACAGGTTTAGAGAAGAGTTTCAGCCCTCTAAATTCGCTGTGAGTTAAAACATCAAGAAAGAGGTTCCACTATCAGTTGATGGGATTGTTCCATGATAGACCACAATCACTTCTTGATCAAAACAAAGCTGAAGCAGTGGCAGCTGATGGAAATGCTAATTACATTGTTCTTGCATCATTTCTCATGATGCATTAGTTTTATTCTCATTTACAGATGATTTTAGCAAAAGGGTTCTTCAGGCTGCAGCTGAACAAAAAGCAAGTTCTTAAGTTGTTTGTTTTCTTTATGGAAACTTGTTTTGAACAAAGAACTGATACTACAGGCAACTGCCAGCAGGATCTACCAAGAGATAACATATTCCACTAGTATTATGTCAGTGGCTTGCCAATCCTTTTCCCCTAAAACATTTGTAAAAACACTGGAAATACCTATGAAATTTATAAAACAGCTCCTAAAACATCTGCTTAATGTCCTTTCCTTCAAATATAAAAGACCTCCACATTTCAGGGTCTTTTGCTATGGGTACAAGGGAGAGGTTGAGGAAGAGGTAAAAGGTAGGACAATTTCTATCTTTTCAGTTGCTATGTTACAAAATTTAAATGACTACTACTCTAGAGATTAAATACAGGCTTTACATAAACAATCAGAACAATGGAAATAAACTGTGACTGAAGCCATATAAAATCCTTATCAGGTCAAGTGACAGTATATTAAGAAAAAACATATATGCTATATAGAATATAATACACAGATTTTAACAGTTATTTTGCCCCTTAAAAGTCACTGTCAGTAGGATCACAGTCTTACTGTACAGACAAGTGACTGGAGTATTTGAAATTACTAATGGGGTAAATTGAAGTTATAGAAGCAAAATGTTATCAAGTACACTTTGCACATATCTAAACTATGACTTAAATTAAAAGCCTTAAGCATTCTCCTACATACTCCACTTTCAACCTAAATGGAATATCACTGACAGTATACAAAGAGGGCACTTCTAATCTAGTTAGTGTAACTATGCTACAGGACAGCTATCTTACAAAGGAGATTAAGTTCAGATGTTTAGAAACTTTAAAAATAAGAGAAAGCTAGAAACCCTTAACAGCTACTCGAATGTAACTATAATTATCTTTTAGAGAGTATTAGACTAAACTCCAGTATTTGCTACAGCCACTGTATTAAAAGAAAGTTCTACCACACCTAAAGGATAAGGCATAGCCATCTACTAATTGGCATATTTGTTTATTTGTCTCAGTTTGTGAAAAGGTCCTTATTTGTGTAAGCAGCAAAACAAACTCCAACTGAATGATTGCTATATGCAAAAGAACTGAAGGCAATTGCCTCTGCAGTGAACTTTACAGTTCTCAACAGCACACACGCAACATGCTATCTGAAAAAAGTTACTAACTGAACTACATGTATTAAATACTGAAAAAAGTTTTACATTTTTTAATTATAATTTATTTTATTTAACAATCTAAGAAGTTTGCAGCCATCAGAAGTTCCAGTGCAATTTCAGGTGCAATTGGGAATTCAGGAATCTCCGTAGAGCTGTTAGTATAGCGGACCTTGTAGGTGAAATACATGCATACTTTGGATAGGACATGGGATGGGATCTCTCTAAAATTGACCTCATTTGTTTCATTTTCTGCAAACTGACCTGTAGAAAGAAAAAAAAAACAACACAAAAGAATACCAAACCAGAAGTCAAAATCTCAATTCACTGCAAAATGAAACAACTTACCATATTAATACAATGCATTCTAAATAGACCTGCCTAAGTCTCATCTTCCTCTGTATTAGATTCTCCATTGTAAAGCAGGATGTGCCACATTCAGAGCCCTCAGGAATATTAAGACACCCAGCATTATGAAATGTTTATGTAGGCTGCAGCCTATCAACATTATTCTGAACAACTACACCAGAAATTTAGGTTTACTCCAATTCAGCTGATATACTTAGCTTTGTGCTAAGCTCTAAGAGGCATCAATCCAAATTTCTGGCTGTCTTATCCAAGGGAAAAAAAAAAGGTTTCAGATGTTTCATATCTGCACACATATATGCGTATATCAGTAGTCCTTCTGTGACCCAGTAGCTTTGAATTCCTCAGTTTCAGGTAGATTTGACAAAAAAGTTGAAACCTCAAAGACACATTAACTTGATAAGCTGTGGAAACAGATAGACAGCAGAAGCAGGGAAATTCTAGTTGTACTGGAGGGAAGTTTACATGCAGTACAAGTTTATTAGATACGAAAGAATTTATTCAGAATTCAAATCTCAAAACACAAGTACATTTGAAATTCGCTTTCTATAGTGCCTATAACCATGAAAGCTGGATGATACAAAAGTTAGGATCCTATGGTTAATGTCACAAGATTTCTATTATTTTTGTCTCTCTTCCCCTCACATCTTTGGACTTTCAACTCATTAAACTGAAAGACAATAAAAAAATACTAATGTTAACTCCATGTTTATGGGAGACTAGCAATGTTTAGTTCCCACTATTTCTGTGGGCATCTCCTTCTAGCTACAAAGCAGAGCTATTTATTAATGACTACACAGATCTGTGTAGAAATATCTGCATGCACTGAAGCCAATATGGCTTGAATTTTAGTACAGGAACAGTTGCAAGCAAAAGAAGAAATGTTAGCATATTGGCCAAGCTACAGCACTGAAACAAAAGACTAACACATCAGTGAAATTATGACCTACTGAACTAGACAGCAACAGTATGTTTCCTTGTGACCCATTTATCTTGTTAGTACTTATATAAAATATTCTGGACTGCCGAGTCCTATACAGAGTCAGTTCCTAGCCCTCTAAGCAGGCTACTTTGTTTTTTATTCCTTCACACTGAATGAATTCAGAGCAAGTCTTCTAACTAGTCTTCCTCTTAGATGTCTGGGAGGCTGACATGAACACAAAGCACTTACTACGTATTTTCAAATGCAACCATTAAAATGACACTGAGAATTTTAATTGCTCAGTTTGCCTAAGTATTACTAAGTAATTAAAAAAAAAATATATCAAACCACTAGATCTCTCCAGTCTCTCCAGAATCTAAAAGAGAACATAAGACCATATTCAGCTCCATGCAGCCTACTGCCTAACCACTGAAGTGACCAAAGGTAAACACACAGGATGAAAGTAGAGAAGAGAGAAAGCACTTGTGTTAACTTCTCCCTGTTCTCTCTCCCACGCTTCTGGTCTTCAAAAATTAGTTCCGACACTTCTTAAACCAGATATAATCTCATATATTCAGTAACACACGAGGTCCTTCCCTCCTCTAAGTTTATTTACCCTCACCTCAAGCTAACTTCCATCATTAAGCTCAGGAACTCCTTGCCATAGGATGCTGTCAACATGTGGCCTTAACCCCAGTAAGGCAGCAAAGCACCACACAGCTGCTTGCTCATTTGCCCCTGCTGGCGGTGGACACGGGAAGAGGAAAAAAACAGTAAAAGCAAGAAAACTTGGAGGCTGAGAGAAGAGAAATGAAACAAAACAAATGATGCAATGGTAATCACCACCTCCCATGGGCAGACTGATGACCAGACAGATCTCAAACAAAAGATAGCTCACTTCCCTTTTTTACACCTCTCTCTTTTATTTTTTTTGTTTGTTTGTTTGTTTGTTTGTTTGAGCAAGACATATGGAATGTAATATCTCCTTCAGCAGTTTGTTCAGGTCATGTTGGTTGTCTTCCCTCCCAGCCTCTTGCACACCCTTCTGTCTGGTTATTGAGTGGGGAAAGAGTGAGAAACAGAGGAGGCCTGAACAGCGTGCATCTTTCAGAAACAGCTAAAACAGGTGTTATTGGCTCTGTTTTAGTCACAAATATAAAGCACAGAACCATGTGACCTGCTATGAAGAAAATTATTTCCACATGGAATAAATGAAGTTCTGCCATGGATGTGGAAATGAACTACCAGCTCTCATTCATTTTGAACTTGGCAGCTCCATGTTTCATACAATACCCTCAAGTTCTCATACCATGGGAAACTAGTAGCAATGCAGGACAGAGTAAGATCCCTAACTGCCCAAATAGCAGAGTCCAATTTTAAGTCTGGTACCACAATACCCTAACAGAAATGGACTGTTCTGCTGGAAACAGGAACTAGGCAGGATGTGAAAAAGTAAACATTTTTTCTAACTTTCACTTATTGCATGATAAAAATTCAAACTGTCCAAAAGTGAAAACAAAGAAGGTAAAGGTACTAAGTCTTCTGTACCTACCTGGTCCACTCAACATAGCTTTTATTGTTCCTGATGTTAATGCATGCTCTCTTTTTACAATGAACTCATGGCCATCAGAGGATATTAACTTCACATACATAGCATCTGGGCCCTCACACCCACCGTATGTCTTCTCTTCTCCATCTGTAATGGAAAAAAAGACAACGGTTTCAGAACACAATATACTGATTCACATTACTAAAAATGCCAGTTGCAGTTTTTTCTATGACTACGTTTGCAGACTGAAGAGCCCAATACAACCAAAAATGAGAAAGAAGCTTTTTGCATATTTGAAGATTAAAGCAGATTTCTGGTTACTTCAGAAAAATAAAGTAATTATGCAAAACTTGGAAATTTTTTATTAACATCCCTCTACCATCAAATTCTGACATGATTTTTAAAATCTACATAGGAATGAAATTTTCCTTTAGACATTCTCAAGTCAACTGTACATGCTACTGCTACCTTCCATTAAATCTGCAGTCATGTTTATCATACTAATACTTGCCAAAAATTAACTTAACATATATCTGATACTGAAAAATACAGACGGCAAGGAAAAAATGCCTTCTGAAGCACTGGCAAGAACAAGAGCAGTCAATATTCCTGCACTGAAGATATGACATGAAGTAAGACTCATGATCCCTGACTGTCCAACCAGACTCAGAACCATACAGCATCAGTGCATACCTGTGTTGTGCCCTTTGGCAGAAAGCATGGAAAGTACCAAAGCACTAAACCCAGGGAGATTTGAAAATTCCCTCCACAGCAGTTGGACCGTGCTTCCTTTGTTTCCCTTCTCCCTTCTGTTTCGCTGAATACCTGCTTTCTATTTTGTTTCTTCTGAAGGCTTTATCTCCCTTCTCTTTTTGTGCCTTCTTTTATTGTATCCTGACAGTACTATTTTTAAAAGTTGAATTACTGTTGCCTGTGTAGCAAATAAAACATTCCCCCAGTCTAGTTGCTTCAGAAACTTGAAGTTAAAATTGTATTATGTAGCTATTACCAAGTTTAATAAAGTTCTACCAGTGCCAAACATGCTATAATACAGCCAGAGAAAGTATAGACAAAACCAGAATCCATCCAATCCCGTTTCATTAACCAGTCATTTGTTGAGGCAGAAACAACAGTTTTAGAAATGGAGTCATATCACACACAAATTTATCAGAAATCAGTCTGTATTATGATCTCTGAGCCAGAATTCAACAGGCTGACTTGAGTTAACAAACAAATAAAGAATTATTTTATAAAGTAGACAAGGAAATTTTCTTGGCCACTCTATAAAAGTTTGGTGCTACAAAAGCCTAGAGGCATTCCTATTTTAGCATGTACATTTTCAGGACTATGCATGTTAAGCAAGTGAAATTTTTTGTTAGAATAGATACACTATGAACAAGTCTTCCAATAAATGAACAGTCACTTGAGAAATTCTCCTACAAAACATCTATAGGAAGTCTGAGGCTACAAGAAGTGACAAGATCAACATTTAAAGCCTTAGAACCCACCTCCTCCACTGACGTGAGAGAGAAAATGCTTCAAATAATACAAAAACAAGAAACACTCTAAGATTGTAAACTTACCCATTCTCTTCTTATTAAAAAAATTTGTTTCTTTTCAACTGCAGATTTTGCAATAGGAGCGTCTGAAAAAACACAAGTGGCAATATTTTGAGTCAGCAGCACAATTTTTAAATTCTCCTTTACTTATTAGTTTTTATGTTACCATAAACACTCTTCCAAAAAGAACATGACGAGAGACAACATGCAGTGTTGATGAGCAGCATGTTTTGAAAACAGGAAACCTATGAAGCTCACCCATGGGAAATGCAAACCCTCTACCTTAGCACCTCCAGTACTATGTGGAGGCTGCCCTGCTGGATAGCAGCTTTGCACAAATGGACCTGAGGGTGCTGGTGGACAAGCTGAACATGAGCCAGCAGCGTGCCCTTGCAGCAAAGATGGCCAACAGTACCCTGGACTTTATTTAAGAGCATTGCCAGAAGGTTGAGGCAGGTGATCCTGCCCCTCCCCTTGGCACTGCTGGGACACATCTGGAGTGCTGGGTTCAGTATGACAGACTGAAGTGAGTCCTGCAAAGGGTCACAAAGATGACTGAGGGGCTGAAGCACTTGCCATACAAGGACAGGCTGAGAGAACTGGGGTTGTTTAGGCCAGAGAAGAGAAGGCTCAGGGATCAGTCTAATCAGTATGCACTAAATACCTGGCCTTCAACCTGTCCTTCACAGAAGATTGACAGTTCCCAATATGACCACCAATATCACCTAGATAATCTACTTCAGACATATAATGTAGGTATAGTTAACCAGGAGCTTCCATAGCTGGTATACTGATATCCAGCTTGCTGCATGTGTTTTTCTCCATGGAAAGGAGATTAAAGAGTTAGAGAAATGGAAGTACTTATTTGCAAAACAAATCTGGTATGTTCAGATACAACTTGTATTTCTTTACCCCAAGCTGCATCTCTGCTGTCTGAAAGAATACTTTGGAAGAGAAATTCTACCCACCCACCTGCTGTCCTAAAATTCCTTTCATATGAATAGCCACTCTGCAAACATTAACCCAGTACAAATCAATGATACTGCTGTGTGTCCACAGATTCAGGAAAATAGCCCAAGTAATTCTAGATGGTCTGCCAGCTGATATTCAGGGTTGAGGGCAGTAAAGAGATCTAAATAGAGACCACACCCCACATTTGCTCCCTCCTATGTTTCTGGTAAACATTTATCAAAAAAATGTAAGCAAGCTGAGGAAGCTGCACGATTTGGAAGAAGTACTACAGACACCTCTTTGCTATTGTTGATCACTTCTGCCCAGAACTTTGATGTTGGTTTATTCCATCTGTCTTTTTTCACAGCTACAAATATGAAGTAGTGCGAATGTCTCCTCAGGCTTTCATAAGAAGGCACTTTGTTATGTTCACCTAATGAAATTACACACACATAACCAACAATTTTTATTTGCCTGAAGAGAAACGAGCAAAAATAATCCTCCACTTACAACTGCTGCTTCCTTTGAAAGTTATCCTTTACAGAACTATCTCTAAAAAATATTTTCTTACCACTGACATAAGGAACATTTTAACCTGTACTCTTGCAGGCGAAAAGTTCCTGAATATAAGGCAGGCTTAAGAATGTTCTTTGAGAGTTAATTTGTGTATGCTATAATAGAAATTCTCTAACATGGTGTGTTAAATGCCTTCATCACTTTCCTTAATTCTAGGAACTCATCTAAGGAAATTACATTTGGGTGCTAGGACAGTTAGGGCCCAAAACTGATGGGATCTTGCACCCTATTTCAACAGTTTTTGCAAATGGAAATCAGTCATCCTATTGGAGAGTATCTGTTGTTCAGGAACCAAAGAAGTACCTCACATTACGACTTCTACTTTGCAAAAGACGATCACTTGTACTACCTCTTTTTCTAGCCACAAAACCATTTGCAACATTCCAAAAGAGCAGTGAAACCACCTATGACTTATGAATAACAACACTTGGGAAAAAAAAAAAAAAAAAAGAACAACAACACAGAAGTGATACTACTCTTTGGAAGTGTTGGTGATGATAAAATATGCCTTGGTTTACAATACAAATAATGCCACTAAACACAGGAATAAAGGCTAGTTAATCGGAATGCAGATGTATTAGCACCTTGCAAGGTAAAAGCATAAGTTGAGGAAGCTAATACTTTGAAAGAGCATTTTTATAAATCAAATATGCTATCCTATGATTAGAGAGGAAAAAATACAGTAATTAACAAAGAATAAAAAATTATCAGGCTCAGTGGTCTGAATTCAATTGTACTAAACAGTAAAGTAGGATAAAAATGCAGTAAGCCTCTGTAGTTTTAGGGTATGCTGAACTAATCTAGTTTTTAAAAAATTAATTAGTCGTTTTCTTGAATGAAAAGAAAAAAGGAAAACTCAAGATGCAATTTGGGCTTCATATATCATCTAGGGTTGAATAAATGTGATGAGAGGTAATCTTAAAATGAGAAAGAACCTTTCTACAAGACTACAAGAGTACAGTATGGTATTGCAAACACAGAAAAGAACTACTAGTTCCTCCAAAGAAATATGTTAATTTTTTTTTTTTAAACAATGCTGCCAGAAAAGAATAAGCAGATTTGGATGAGACAGAAGTGAGAAGCATTGCAACAAAAGTGGAACAAAACGTAACACAGACAAGTGACCAGTCCTGAAAAACAGTGTACTAGAAGCCACATGAAATAAAGTCATATGAAATCAAGACTCCTGCATGAAGGGACCAATACAGTCTTCTTTCATGTAGTCAGGGCATGTTATTTGGGACTATAGTCTTTCTGTGGTAAACTATAAACTGATGCAGGTCTGTGGGAGCAAAAAAAAAAGGGTGACGGACAAAGAGGCAAATGCACATTGAGGATTCCTTTTCAATAAAGAGAGGGAATATGAGCAATGTTGCACATGAGCAACAGCTTGTCTGGAATACCACATGCAATTCTGAATTCCTTTTTTCAAGAAAAAGAAGTTTGAATTACAAGAACTACAGAGGGAACCTACTGATATGACTAAAAAGCCTGTTTATAAAAGAAAAATTAATCATTCCCTATTCAGCTTAGCAAAACTGGGATGAAGATAAATATAAAAATTCATTACAAGGATAAACATCGGTGGGAAAACAATGCCAACATAGTATCTCAGTTTAAGTTCAACAATGAAAATAAGCAAAAAAAGAAGTACAATTTATAGCGCTATTCCAGACTCCAAGTTTGGTTCTGGATATGGAAAACTCCAAACATTCAATTACCAAAAGTAAAAGATGCAGAAAAGCCAACCTGCTTTTAAGAAAAAGATATAATACTTCCAATATATGATGCATCTGACATGTTAGCAAGGGACACACTAAGTTGCACTCATTTCTGATGCAATGATGTGTCATTAAAAAAAAAAAACCAAAACATGAATACCATTAGCAGTATAGATTTATTCCTGACAAAATAGCCAACAGCAGAGAGCCCAAAAAAATCAGAGAGCCAATGCAACAAATGAGGAGAAAAGAAAAACAAGAAACTCAGGAACTCTGAAGAACCTAAAAAACAGTAATGGTTCCTCTTCTGGATCAAGAAGTGCTCAGTCTGTCATGACACTGTATGAAGATCAGAACACTTTCAATGCCAGAAAAAAGAGCACACAGAAAATAAACCAAAAGAATACAGAAATACCTCCTACAAATTCTCACTTGTGCATACAGGGAGTACAAAAGGAACATAGAGGGAAATTTTCTGTATCTTTATTTTAATTGACAATGGCATGGCCTTAAGTTTTAAATAAGAGGTCAAGGAGAGTCAAGCAACCTTGTATGTTGTCTTCCAAGTAATTGTTTTCTCTCAGTGTATTTCCAGTGTACTGTTTATTACAAAACATATCACTATATTTTCCTTCTGTATAATGAAAGCAGCATAAATGACAAGATAATAGGAATAAAGAGACATTTCTGAACATGCCTGGTAAATACCTATATTTTAATTACTTATCCACATTTTATAGTTGCCCTGTTTGACTTCACCAAGACTACACCAATGCATCAGTCAGGATAAGAACAATACAAGTTTTGTTAACGTGTACTTTTTATGTATTTTTGACTTGACTGTTTCAGACTCCTGCAAAGAACCACTAATTTAGGCTAAAGTACATTCACAATTCCGTTTGTCCTTCAGGAAGCTTATGTGGCATTACTACAATGTAGCTCAGCTCCCTGACTTAAATCTCAAAAAAGCACATATATTAGATATTACTGTTCTCCTGCTTTGCCTCCTTAAAAAAAAAAAAAGAAAAAAAAAAGGCAAAACCGTGCATTTATTAAGGGAAAGTTTACATAAACGGGATACGCCACTTTTTAGTCAGAAGGAGAGAATTAACTAAACCCAGCGTATTTGGCACAGAAACTTTCCAACCAGTCTGAAAAGGACTTCCTGCTGCAGAAAACATGGAACTGTCTGGATATTAAAGAATTGAAAATTGCCACAAGCTGCCAGAATATTTGCACCTACAAGGTAAAACAGTGTGAAATATCACAAACAAATAGTGTGAAATATCACAAACATCTAAACCATGGCAAGTGTTCTTGTTTCCCTACTTCAACATCTTCTTACACCTCTAAGAAGAAATAGGAATTTTAGTCTGTTTAGTCTAATCATCTTCCTGCTTCTCTTGACCATCAAATACCAGAACAAAACTGAAACTGGGATGTTCACAACCATCCCAGCTCACTCCCAAAGCTGCATGCTGATCTCCCAAATTTGCCAGAATTTCCAGAATATAATTTCTTTGTATGCCTTGTATGCCAGTGAGTGGAGTAGAGTTGAAGGACATGCGCTAATGTAGCTGAACACACTGGACCACTGCACAGCTTCCAGAACCTCACTGCTCTGTTCTCATTTGCACAAGAACACTGAATCCATGCAAACATTTCAAGCATTCAGATTCTTTGATCCCACAGGAAAATCCTTTAAAAGCTCAGGTTCTGGTTTAAGGAAATTCAAATAGCTTCCAACTAATTAGCTGCATGACACAGACATGACTTTTGTGCGCTTCCGCTGCTGACATTTCTATCCTACACTATCCATTTCTGGAAAAGACAGCAAACTGGCCTTCACCAACTCCTATGTTTGTTTAAAAGCCAATTGTGACGTTTTTTTGTGTCATTTAGTAAGAGTTTATCAATTACCAAAGGGTGCTGCGTGTTACAACGGCAGCCTCCTACTGTTAAATCCTAAATTCCACCCTATATCCTGTATAATAACTTGTTTAAAAACACCGCTCTTCAGTTTAGCATTCATTGCTCAGCACACATCAAAAAATAATTAAGGTAATAATAATTAAGGGATTGAAGCATATTTAGAAAAAAAACTAGAGTAGAAACTGGGAGAGCATGATTTCCAAATCAGCTGATTCACTACTCCAATACTCCCAGGCTCTAAAATTCAAATTTCCTGGGACACACAGGAATGTGAGAGGAAGGCATACTGCACCTGAATGCTAGTTGAGATAAACAGGAGATCGGGTAGGATGGCATGTACAGAGTACCAAAGATGTTAGATAAGATTTCTTTTCCTGTCTAAAGAAACTTTCCTTTTCAGTAATTCCCCAGAAAGCTTCAAGCAAAAAACAACTCAAAAACATGGGCAGGGGAGTGTCACTATTTTCTTCCAAAGAAACTTCCAAGCTGTACTGTACAGTTCCTGCCATTGGGGGAAAAGGGGCAAAATTTTACAGGGCATGGATTTCTGCTCTCTTGTTATAGGCATTCACCAAAAACTGCTGTTATGCAAACTACCCCACAATAAAGCTAACTAAATCCTGAGCCTTTCTAGATGCTAAGAGACTTGTCAAAATACAGCAAAGTTACTTAAAATAAGCTGACAAACCCCATACTTTCATGATATAACTTGAGGATTTCTTGTAACATACATGAGAATTATAAAAACACAGTAAAACACCTGAAGCTGAGTATCCTTGAGCGCGACACTCATTAGTCTCTCTACAACAATATGAAAACAATTACCAATACTAAAATTCTTCACATTAAGACTATGTGAAACTATCTAAATCTGTTCATCACCCACTCTGGTACAGAAAAAAAAAAAGAAAATCTCAAATCGCTTTTCTCTGACACAACAAGGAAAAAATAAATGCTGTAGTAGTGCTAAAAGTGTCTAAAATTATCTCAAAGCTCGCAGTGAAAGCGTTAGCAAAAATTTTACTGACGTAAACATTTTACAGATATAACTTAAGCTCATTAAAAGGCTGATCTCAAGGCGTAAGGTGTGTGCCACCTGCGCAAAGATGTGGCCAATGTACTACAGGAAAACTAATAAACGCTTATTCCCGTTCAAAGTAACTCTTCAGTTAATTGAACATGGTCTCTCCCCCAACAATTATTTTGGCCCTTAATATAGCAAAAGGAGAAAATTGGGAGCATGTAGGGGATTACTCAGAAATAAGTGCACAAAGTGGTTCTTACCCTAAAGATCTCTGACGTGCCTGTTTATCTACGTTTTTCTGGTTTGCTTCCAAAAACCATCGAAGCCAAGTAAACAAACAGCCTGTGACTATCTAGGTCCCCTCAGAACTCAAAGCTTAACTTGCCAGACACATTTAGAAATACTTAATAAAAGTTAACTGGTGGAAGACCTAATTGGCTGTTAAAGCAAACTGCCAGCAGCACCATCACCTTTTCACACACAAATGTGAAGCCCTCAATAACTTACCAATGCTCAGGCTATCTTGTATTAAAGCAGAACCTCCCTCTGAGGAACACACGGCACCCAAAAGCTCATTTCAGTCCCTACAAGTAGGGGTAGCACCCTTTTTTTGCTTGCATTCGCCGAACATTACAGCCGAATCACTTTTACTAGGATTTCTCACCTTGGCAAAACAACCCCCGGGGGCGCATCCTAAATTCTTTCGGCCTGAACTTTTCCCCTCTCTCTACGGCCTGGCGTAGGAAAAGGGTGAAGTCACTTACGGCAGGAGTTTGGGAGCGATGCTCAAACCCAGCTCTGCTCCAGAGCCCCTTTTCCGGCGGCGCCGGGATTCCAAAGAAAGCTTTTTGGGGGAGGAATGCGCCTTCCGCCACCACCTCGGTGGGAGAACCCCAGCCCGGCACCGCCTCCTGCGCACCCCGACGGCCCCCGGCGCCGCTCCGGCCCCTCCGCCCGGCCCCCGTTCTGCCCCCCCCGCCAGGCGCGGGGCGAGGCCCGCTGCCTGCCGCGGGGCCGCCTACCGGGGCCACCCGCTCCCAGCCCGAGGGGGTGCCCCGCCCCCGGGGCGTCCCTCGCGGCGCCGGCGGGGTCTCGCTCCCGCGGCCGCCCCTCACCCGTGGGCGCCGCTCCCTCCGCCCCGCTCGCAGGGCCGCGGTGTCGGCCCAGCTGCCTCCGAGCGCTTCCGCCCGGGTCACGGGCCGCTTCCGGCCCCCCCGCGCCCAGCCCGTGCGGCGCCCCTGCTCCCGGCATGCTGTGCGCGCCGAGCGGTGCCCGCTGGGGCGCGTAGTTCCCGGGGGCAGCTGCCGGCCCGCCATGTCAGAGTTCGGGGGTGTCGGCCGACAGCAGCTGAACATGAGGGAACGCGTGCCCGGCTGGCCAGGAAGGCCAGCGGCATCTTGGCTTGTATGCA
Source organism: Motacilla alba alba (assembly GCF_015832195.1). Lineage (NCBI taxonomy): Eukaryota > Metazoa > Chordata > Aves > Passeriformes > Motacillidae > Motacilla > Motacilla alba. The sequence continues at coordinate 120,317,744 of NC_052017.1, forward strand.
GAATCGTGTGGCCAGCAGGGACAGGGCAGTGATGTGCTCCAACGCTGATGAGGCCGCATCTCGAGTTCTGTGTTCAGTTCTGGGCCTCTCAGTTAATGCACAACGACGCTGTCCAGAGGAGGGTAACGGAGCTGGGTAAAGGTTCTGGCGCACGAGCTTTACGAGGAGCACCCGAGGGAGCTGGGGTAGTTTAGCCTGGAGAAGAGAAGGCTCAGTGGAAACCTTATGGCTCTCTACAACTATCTGAATGGAGATTCATTGGTGGGGTCAGCCTCTTCTCCGAGGCAGCTGGCGAGAGGACACGAAGCAATGGCCTCAAGGTGTGTCAGGGGGAGTTCAGATTGGGCATCAGGAGGAATTTCTTCTCAGAAAGAATGTTAGACATTGGAATGGACTGCCCGGAGAGGTGGTGGTCACCATCTCTGGGGGGGTGTTTAAGGGATGATTTGATGTGGCAGTTAATGCCATGGTCTGATTGACGTGGTGGTGTTGGCAACAGGTCGGACTCGATGCCCTCAGAGGTGTTTTCCAGCCCAGCTGATTCTGGCATTCTGCGGCTCAGCGGCGTACGGCAGATGCCGACGGGGGCGCCGCGGAGCCGGCCGGAGCCTTCCTACGAGCGGAACCAAAGCGCGGCGTGGCGGCGGCGCGCCGGGGGCTGTCGGTGTGGCACCGCCCGCCGTGTCCCCGGTGCGGCCGCGGCCCCGCCATGCTCCCGCTGCTGCTGCTCCGCGCCGCCGCCGCCCCCGCCGCCTCCGCCGCCTGCCGCCGCGCCTCCGCCTCCGCCTCCGCATGGCTGCGAGGCGCCGCGCACCCCGCCTGCCGCCACCGGGCCGCGGCGGCCGCTGCCGCTGCGAGGCCCCAACAGGTTCTGTGTGGGGGCTGTGTGGGGACTGTGGGAGCGGGGGGAGCGTTCCCGCCCCCCGGGGAAAGGGCGGCGGCCCTGGGATTGGCGGTTTTGCCCTTAAGGGATTTTGAGGAGGAAAGCGAGGTGCTCCTCGGGGCGTAGCTGCTCAGGTACGCTCTGGTGAGACCCCACCTGGAGTGCTTTCAGCTCTGGGGTCTCCATCGACCTGCTGGAGCGAGTTCAGAGGAGGCCACCAAAATGACTGGAGACATGTAGCGGCTCTCCTACGGTGAATGATTGGGGCAATTGAGTTTGTTCAGCCTGGAGAAGAGACGGCTTCGGGATGACCTAATTGTGGCCTTCCAGTACCTGAAGGGAGCCTGAAGAAAGCCCTGTAGGGAAAAGGGTCTTTTTGCAAGGGCATGAAGTGTCAGGACAATGGGGAATGTATTAAAACTGAGAGTAAGTTTAGCTAATTTAAAGGAAGCTATTTAGCTAATCTAAGATATTAGGGGGAAAAAAAGTCCTTTTCTGTGAGGGTGGTGAGGCACTGGAATAGGTTGCCTAGAGAAGCTGTGGATGCCCCAACGCTCGAGGTGCTTAAGGCTGGCCTGGATGAAGCTTGGAGCAAACTGGTGTAGTGGAAGGTGTCCCTACCCACAACAGGGCTGTTGGAACTGGATGATCTTTAAGGGCCAGTTCAACCCCGGCCATTCTATTATTTTATGATCAGACAGAGATGTAATGAGCACAGATGCCATGAATGTCTCCTTGCAAAGCTGTGTGTAAATCGATTGCTGCCTCAATTATCAGCAATGGAGTTGCAAATATTTCATGCTAATTTGGGATATTTACGTGGTAAGTTATTAAAACAGCATATTTGTTGGAGTTTTTTGCGTGCTTTGGAGTATAACCTGACTTTAATCCTTAGTGTGAAATAGGTTCAGGGCAAGGAGAAACTTTGTCTGAGTGTATACATGTACATATATGTGTGTATATGTGTATATGCATGGATAGATAGATATAAGGTGTAATACTGATGTTCCTTAGCCCTGTACTGGTTTCATCTTTCAGGTTGCGTCTTTTCAAGGAGTGGCTGTTCGCAGCCTCAGCACATCCTCCCCTCATGATCACCCAGAACATGGAAGATTAGTTTATAAAGGAAATTTGGCAAAGGCAGTGTTGGGTATGTGACTCAAAGTGGTTTATATTGCTTTTTTTGTTGTTGTTGTTTTAGTTTTAACAGTATTTAGTAACTTTAAAATGAAGCATTAAAGTGTGTGTTCTCCCTTCCTAGTTTGCCAAAATCTGGATCGTATGTACAAAAAACGGTAGTAGTGGTGGTGCTTGGTTTCTGCTTCTCTGCTTGGGTGTGCAGGGAGCTCTGTTCATCTCTGTAACCCCTTTGCCTTCTTTAGCTTCTCTTGGGGCCCTTGGGGTGGCTTATCCAACCCAGTAAGCAACAAAGACGAGCTATAATAGCTGTTTACATTCTGTGTGCTTGGAAGTGTTCCTGAAATGCTTCCCAGGCAGGCAGGTATTATGATGAAGAGCTGCATCTCTAAAGAGACTTTGCAAATCTTTCTTTGGCCAGTGAATGTTACAAAGACCTAGTAAAAGGCAAAGCCATTGGATGTTTTCTGGTACACACTTTTGAAATGTGTCCTAACATACTTATTTGTCACAGCATCTTGGGCTCCTGGTTTTCAGGGTGATTTAAGGACTGTGGGTAGTCCACAGCACTGGCTACTGTCTTTCAAGCCACATGGAAAATTGGTGGGGAGTGCTTGTCAATATTTAGTAACCCAGGGTTTATGCATGGCAGCCAAGCTGGCATCTTTTTAATACACACTGAATGTCAACATTAATTGTTGATGAGGAGAGAAATTCCCTGTCTGCCATCTCTTCAATGAGCACCATTACATGTGTCCATGAATGGAGTCAAGTCTCATTAGAAATCAGTTCTTCTGTCTGTAAAGGCAGAAAAAAACCTTCATATGTGTGCGTAACAGCTCATAGCTGACTGCATCACAGAAATAGAGCCAGCTTTGACAAACCCAGCATGAAGGTACAAACAAATCACAACAGTGGCAACAAGGCAGATTGAGCTTTCAGTGGTTTCTCCATAAGCTTAAAAAATAGGGAAGGGGGTTTTCAGTAACTTCATCACTTCAAATAATGGCACTGTTATGTGGTAGAAAAATACAGGTAATTGTGGAGAAAATTTTGCTCATAAGTGTTAACCTTTATTTTCTTTGATTTCTTTTATGTAGGTGTGAAGTTTTTCTCTTACTCCACCAGCATATTCAACCTGTTCATGATGCCCTACATCATGCTCAAGAGTGGTATTGGAGTGGAAAGTTTGCTTGTCCAAGCTGCCTTTTATGGGTTGATCGGGATTTTTACATTTGTAACTCCAGTTACTTTGCATCTCCTTACAAAAGGTTACGTGATCCGACTCTATTATAAAGATGAACTGGACACCTATACAGCCATTACCTACAATGCCATCTTGGCAGAAAAAGCAACTGTTTTCCATCAAAAAGATGTAAAGATTCCAGACATCTCCAAGATGTTTACGACATTTTACGCTAAAACGAAATCAATGCTTGTTAATCCTTTGCTTTTCCCAAATCCTCAGGATTATAACCATCTCATGGGCTATGACAAATCCTCATTTTTTAAATTTGAGGATTTAGAGGCGGTAAAGGAAGCGGATGAAAGGAAGTAATTTGAAGATAATGTCAGTATCATTGTCCATAATGCAGTACTATATATGTGAAAGAATGTAAAAATTTATTACACTTGCTTAGGTATCAGGTAGCTGGAGTTTTCCATATGTATTTTGGCATGTATAAAAAGAGATACTTTTTAAAACATATTGCAAACAATGTGAGGATTTCTTTAGAGTTAATAACATAAAATACAGTAAAAAAAGGAGATGCTTAGCCCTGTCTTTTGCTTTTTTATTCTTGCTTTGATTTTTGGTTTTTGCTCTCCAGAGAACTGTAAAATGCCTGAGCTGTGTGGCAGTCTCACCACCTCTGTGTCAAAAGACACTCATTTTCTATCAAGTATGTAGTTAAGATGTTAAACCTTAAATATTAATTGTACTTAATCTGAAAATACCAGGCTTTTGTTGCTGTTGGTGATCGTGGCTTTCCCTTCCCTTTGTGAGACCATCGGTAGCCAGCAGGAGTCTCTGGAAAGCAGACGGGTATTCTTGTGAATTCCTGCTACAGCTCCCTCCCAGAGGAGAGAAGAACAGGGGGAGAATGGCTGTGTATATATAGAGCAGTAAGTTCTAGCTACTCAAAGGTACTCTCAGGTAAACTAAAGTCCCACTCCAAGCAACCCTGTCCCCAAAGGTAGAGAGCAAGAAGCTTCTCTTCTTGGGCATGGGAAAGCACCGTAACATAAGATTTGCTCTGTGAGCATCCCACTGACAAGAGGTGCTGTATTTGAATCAACAAAGAAAATTCTAGCAGCTGGTGGTTAAAATGCATTCTGTCAGCATTTATGTAAGGTGGGGAAGCAATTGTGTCTTTAAAGAACACATCTCTTGATTTTCAGTTGAAGAAAGCCACCTTTCACTCAACTTAAAAAGGGGAATGTGGTCTTCCTGTGGTACTAGACTGGCTCTTCTCCCTTGAGTGTGTAGAAGTTGGATTTCAATTTTTTAGCTGAAGGCACATAAAGTGACAGATACTTGTTTTCAAAGAATGAAGGGCCTAAATATTTTGAGACATAAAAATCACTGAATTGAAAAAAAACCCAAAATTAAAATTAATTTTGTGTTAACAGTGCCCTTTGTAAAAAGAAAATCTGTTACTTGCTACTAGTCATCCTGATCCTGCAAATAAAAAATTATAGCTAACTTTCAAGCTGTTTCCTAAGTTGTAGCTGAAAAACTATTTAAAATCTAAATGTCTTCCAATACTATTATTTCAATTTCCTTTTGTAGGATGACACCACACATGATATTAAACAAGGGTTTTGAATGTTGCTTTTCTGACTGCCCTCAATGTATTTGCTTAGTAATTAAAGAGCAAATCATCCCATCCCAATATTTTTGAGGCAGTTTTTTTGTGTTGGCACAACTATAATTTTAAAAGGATGATAAAGTCTTGTTAAGCCAGTATCATTCCATGGGTAGCAATAATATATAAATAAAATTTCCATAAAATTGTATTGAACATGTGAAGTTCAAGTTACATTGAACAAGCAATTCTGATCACCTGGTTGTACTACCTGTTCTCATTGAAATGCTGTTTTACACTTAGGTAAAAGTAATCTTTGTCTGATGCATTCACTCACTTCTTTTGGTTCTTGCATTGAAAGATGAGGTTGACTTGATCTTCCAATGGCCCCAAAATTATATTTATGTACTCCATAAGCAACATCAAAATCCTCATCTTTTCCTTCTGACTGCAAAAAGTTTTCATTTCTAAATTTGAGATTTGGCCAATTCAGAATTAAGCAGCAAGAGTAAGATATCTCCATGCTGCTGGCTAAATTTCTGTCTATGGAAGATAAATATTATTCTGCTTGTGTTGTGATAGTGAAAAGCAAGTGAAGCTAGTAGGTGCTTTCTGACACACAGATGATTAAAAATAATATTAAAGAATCCTGAATTCTACCAGAAGATAGGTGACGATTCTGGCCGGGATATAGTCTCAGAAAAAATGCTTAATACTTCCAATGTGCAACTTGAAAATACTGGGATAGTACTTTTATGTTAGGAAAAAAGAAGACCAGACTTACTGAAGATACTCAATATTCTACTTGCTTTTGCTTTGTTTGCTGCTACACTTAGATTGTGTACTTGTAATTGTAGCACCATTTAGGTTGGAAAGGACCTCCAACCATAAAGCCAGCACTGCCAAGTCTACCACTAAACCACTCCTTAAGTACCACATTTATATATCTTTTAGATACTTTCTGGCATGGTGACTCAACTACTTCCCCAGGGAGCCATGCCAGTGCTTGATAGCCCTTTCAGCAAAGAAATCTTTCCTAATATCCAGGCTAAACATCCCCTGGTGCAGCTTGAGGCTGTTTCCTCTTGTCCTATTGCTTGTTACTAGGGAGAAGAGACAGAACCCCACCTTGGTACAACCTGCTTTCACGTTGTAGAGACTTATAAGATCACTCCTGAGCCTCCTTTTCTCCAGACTGAACAACCCCAGTTCCCCCAGCTGTTTGTTCCTCCTAAGACTTGTGCTCCAGACCCTTCACCAGCTTCACCGCCCTTCTCTGGACACGCTCAACACCTCAATGTCCTTTGTGTTGTGAGGGGCCCAAAAATGAACACAGAACTTGAGTATACTTCCACATATGTGACTGGTTTAGATCTCTGGAATTGTTGAGAGCAGTTATTCACATTAGGAAAAAAATAAAGGAAGGGAATTGTAATCCAGAAAGACTTACAAGATGTGTTTCTTCTTTGCTCTAGGTTCTGAGCAGTCTGTCTTAAGATATTTTTTAGTGCATTTTCTGCATTTCCAGGTGGGAAGCTCTGAAATGCTTTTCTACGGTAGGAAATGTGCATAAGTCAGAACAGGCCCTCTTGCTACTAACAAATCATGCAAGGGAATCAACTGCGGTGTGAGTGTTTCAATAAACAAATTACTACCAGGTAAATCCCAAAGTCTATTAGCTCCATGTCTGTTTAACAACCCTATTAATTATGTGAATTACTATTTTTTCTACTGTATTATTCTTTAGTTTCATACCCTTGGTGAAAAACAGTACAAAGTGCAGAAGTATTACTGCCTGCTAACATTTTCATCCCTGGAAGTTGTTGATACTTCTTTGTACATGATACGGAAGAAACTGTTTATGAGATCTAAAGAATGTGTTTGTACATGTGGAGGTTCTGAAGGAAATACTGATGTAGGAGCCCAATTTTCTGAAATAAGTGATTCACAAACTGTTTATTTGCAAGGCAACGCCTACAGTGAAGGCTGACAGCTCCAGCAGCCTTTCCAGGACCAACCAATCACTTGTGCATAGCAGCTGGACACATTTTACCCTGGTCCCAGTTTCACTCAATCTGGTATGAAGAGCAGGAATGTATCAATGTGTATCGGCAGTAGTGTGGCCACCAGGGCAGTGATTGCCCCCCTTTGCTCGGCCCTGGTGAGGCCACACCTCATGTACTGTGTTCAGTTTTGGGGCCCTTAATTCAGGAAGGACATGAAGGTGCTGGAGTGTGTCCAGAGAAGAGCAGTGAAGATGGTAAAGGGTCTAGAGCGTAAGTCCTGAGAGGAGCAGCTGAATGAGGTGCAATTGTTTAGCCTGGAGAAAAGGAGGCTCAGGGGGAGCTATTCTGAGAGGATGTTGTAGCTGGATGGGAGTCACTCATCTCCCAGTCAGCCCTCAACAGAATGAGAGGAAATCTCCTCAAGCTGTGCCAGAGGAGCTTCAGGTTGGACATCAGGTAAAATTTCTTCATAGAGTGATTAGACTTTGGACCAGGCTGGCAAGGTCATAGGTCCAACCTATGATCAAACACTGCTGTGCCAACTAGACCAGGGCATTGAGTGCCACGTCCAGTATTTCCTTCAACACCTCTGTCTGTGAGGTTAGTATTGGCACGTTTTGGTTCTTTCCACTGCAATTCATTTTCTCCCAGACAATTTTCTTTTAGACACAAAATTTCCCAATTTTCTTTTTTCTTTCTTCAATTGCATTTCTTTCTTTTCTGTTTCGCAAGATCTCGTTTCCCTTCCCGAAAGGAAATGGAATTTCCTTTCGGGAAGGGAAACGAAATCTTGCGAAACAAAAAAGAAAGACTTACAAACGCTCTGGAAAGGAGATATCATCAAATGAAATGCAGTTGAAGAAACGTAATAAAATTGAGAAATTTTGTGGCTAGAAGTAAATGGTCTGGGAGGAAGTGAGGTGCAGTGGAAAGGACCAAAACCAATCTCTTAGAAAGTAGGGGAAATAATCGAGGAGCAAAACAGAACTTTGAGGGGAAGATTTCCCAATTGATTCCCATTGAAATCTTCTGAAACACAAAAGAATGTTTTACAAACACTCTGGAAAGCAGATATTATCAAATGAAATGCAATTGAAGCAAAAACAATAAAACAGAATATTGGGAAATTTTGTGACTGCAAGCAAATGTACTGGGATTAGTGAGGTGCTGTGCAAAGGAGGAAAACATGCCAAAACTAAGCTCACAGATGCTGCAAAGGAAGAGGAAAAAATCAAGGAGGAAGACAGGACTTTGAGGGAAAGATAAGAGAGACATGGCATGGATACTGAAAAAAAAAATCTTTACCGAACTGAAAGCCATCAAAAGGCATGGGATGCCATGAGGTGCAGGGACATGGACCAAAACCTGCCCAATTGATCCCCATTAAAATTGGAAGATTTCATTTCCTTTCCCAAGAGGAGGTGTTCAAAGAAACACCTTCCCTAAATTGGACTCTGTGATTTCACAGGTCTTTTCCAACCTTGCTAATTCTGTTATTCTATATGAAATTACTGAAGCCTCCTTCTAGACACATTCTTCCTATCCTTTTCCCCCCTTACAACTTCCAGAAATGGTCATGGATGACTGCTTTTTTTTCTTTATCTCTCTCCTTTGAATAACAGTCAGGATATATGCAAATTTTTCTTTTCAGATTTTTCTTACATGCTATTTTCTTGCTGGTGACCCTCTCCCTTTCTCAAGTTTTTGGCTTTATCCACATTATTATGCATTTGTTCCTATCTGTTCTTAATTATAAAGTAAAAAGTTCCTTGTCATTCTTAAAAGCTATTTTTAAATTAAATTATCCCACAACCCTCATTTTTTGGGCAAATGTAAAAATTATTTAGGAGAAAATTTTCCCTTTTTGGTACTCTAAAAAGAAGTCTTTAAAGCTGTGTGGTAGTTCATGCCATTAAGCACACTGTGTAGAATTTAAATTTAACTAATTTGACTGGACCTTGCTTTATTACAAACTAAAGTCATCATATTGGCAAAGATGAAGAAAATCTGTAAATTTTTGCATGGAACCATGAGGCCTTGTTTTAGGTGATGGAAACTTCATTAAAATCTCTGTGCTGTAAAAATAAGAGCAGACGTGAATAATATACAACTGCTCAACATAACTTAATAGAGTGGAAACTTGGTAAACTGCTGTAATTTGGTTGCTCTGCAGTTCTGTGGCCATACCACAGATTTCTTCATGTCTCATACCATGGATTTCTTCATTCCCCAGTGTACAGCATAGCCTGCTGCAGCCTGCATGAGAAATGGGACAAGTGTGCTTAGCTGTGAGTTGGATCCACTATAATAAGTTTATCCCAGAGCTACACAGACCTCAGCAAGCAGCTATTTTAAGCAGGGAATAGCAGAGAACAAGAGCAAAGAGACGCAAAATATGTCCAGCTGTCTCCCTTTCTAGAATTCCAGAGTGGAAAGTGTTGCTGTGGTATGCATACTGTGAGACTCAGGTAGGACATCTCCCTTTCTTATCCCTTCATCCTCTTCTTTCTTTTCTTTTTGGCAATTTTAATAGTTTACGGAATACTTCAGGGTACAACTGTAAGTTTTAGTCCTAAACTTGGCTTGCAGAGAATAAACCATAAGGCTACTGGCAAGAGGCAGGGAGTTATTTCCAACATAATAGTTTGCACAGGAAAACCATACCACCTGGTATGTGTTTGCTACATTTTAATGGTCTCCAGTGGTTTAATGGGATATATTCAAATCAAACCACTAAGCCAAAGTTCATACAGCATTTAACAAAACATATTCAGTGTAATGCACAGCAGTTTTCCTATATTTCAAAACCTCTTTGGTTTCTTACTCAAATGCTCCCCATGCACCACTGGGTATGTGCTAGTCTTGGTTTGGACTCCCATGGCACTCTCAAGCATTTTATCATTTGCCTGTAGAGTAAATGAATCCTCTACCTCTTTATTGTATCCCTGGGCATGACTTTCTATTTCCACTATAAACATAGTCAAAGATAGGGTGAGGAGATTTGAGAAGAATCCACAGTTTTCTATTCTTCACGCTGATAGTTGAGTGTATCTTTATTTTGTGAATGCAGTCTTATGCCTTATATAGGGCCCCTTTATGTTATAGTGCCTTCAGCATCAACCCTAAACCCAGAATCAGAAGGAGTAAGTGTCTGCTTCCAGGTACAAAACTATCTACTTCAAAAACTCACAAATGGTCCTGCAAGGAAAATTATGATTGCCTCTTTCTTTATTTAATAAATGTGGTTAATGTCTTAAAGGAGTTTTCCATTAAAGTGAAATTTTGTTACATGCCAAAAGCTAGGATATAGTCTTTAATTCTGTCTGACTAACACTTTGAAATTGAGTACTTTCCCCTGTTATACTGGTGTACTGTTACTTATTTTTCTGTGATGGGATATTATGATCATGCATATTATAAATCTTTCCTGAGTGAGATTTTAATGACTTATAAGTGCTTATCTGGTCAATGTACTCATCTGCAGCCAACAATCCAAGTACAAAGTGATTATTTTGAAAAGCAATCAAAAGTAAGTTAAGCACTTCTTGGATGCATTGAGAAAGGTGATAAAAATATCATTAATTATTTTAAGGATTTTAACTACAAATCAGTGAGGAACCTTGGAATAAACTTCTATTCTCAAGATCTCAGTTGTAGCAAAAGTAAAAGTCATAGGTATGAAGTTCTAAATTTTTAGGCTTGAATTTATGTCCTGTTAATTGGATATGAGAGCTGGTTCCTACTGAATTTACTTGCAAAGGATTTTGAAATAAATGGAATATTTCACTGAGACAACCTCAGTGAAGTAACATTATTGTGTAGCTCTTTCCACTTCTCCTTCCTTTATGCCTTCCTTCTGGATTGGAATATATAAGAAAAAGATTATAGTAAAGAAAAAAGATTTTGTAAAATTAAAGTGTATAGAATTTTATAATCTTCTGCAGTGATCCTCATACTGACTTGAAAGGAACAGAGCAGACTCTTCACACTACTAGTGCACTCGTTTGGGACTTTAGTGATCATCACAAGATGTCACTTGTATGAATAGCATTGATGTTGGCATGAAACGCCACAAGCATCTAAAACAGAATTTGCTGAAAGTATTTAAAAATAATTCAGGTTATTTTGATTCAATGACAGTTTGACCAAACACAGTGGTCAAGGTTGTAGGCTTTATAATCATGGTCATAAAGGATATTTTAGCTGTGATACCAGTAGTACTTATTGTTCCTGTTTTCCCATTTAACCACCCAGATACTTTTAAATTGAGCTTTCTTACACTGACTTTTTAAAGCACTGAAATAGTCTTAGTGCAATAAGGAAGGAGCAGGAGGTTTCTGCATGTGTGTCTGTCTGAGCCACCAGGGGGGACTCATGCCTCACCTATAACTTTTCTGCAGCAAGTATCTGAAAAAAACACCCATGCTTGAAGCAGGTCTAGAAAGTCAACTCAGCAGAGAGTTTGTCTTCTTTCATGTTGAGAGAGCTTTATGTAAAATCTTGTAAATCTGCAGTGCTCTTTCCACTCTGCCCATGAGTGCATCAGCCACCCAACGCATTGAGCAGCAATGCCAGACCACAGAGTCTGGCCACAGAGGGACCCATGTTCAGCTGGGAAATCTTGTATATCAGTGGGGTATGGTCATTGCCCACCCCCTGCCCGCTTCAGACTGACCTGGGACTTGTACTAAACCTGTTGGACTGACAGAAGACTCAGCAGAGAGCCTGGCTTGGCTTCTCACAGACTAAATTCCTTCACACCACTGGTCATGGTTTTGTGGCTGAAAGAAATATTTTTTTGGCTGTACGTACAAAAGTTAGCTCTTCTTTCATATCTGTTTCATAGCTCCTTTGTGGCTGTCTCACTACTGCATTTCTTTTTTCTGACTATTACAGCCTTCCTGATTTATTTCAATTTCACTGCATGTCTTACTGTTTTTAAGCAAAATTTGTCTATCTTGAAACAGAACTGTGTTACTGCTGTGATCACAAGGAGCTTGTATGTTTTATCCTGTTAAACAACAGCAAAAATCTGTGTGTGATGGATGTACTCTGGAGATCTGTCAGGAAAGTTATATAATTTTGAATACCCACTTACAAGCCAAATACTGAAAATTTCTTAAAATTTTGAACTCTGTCAGGCCAGAGGGACTCTTTTTGTGGTCTATAGAAAGATTTGGAAAAACTGAAGAGACTTCTCTAGTTGCAATAAATTTTCAAATTTTTGTCTTATTTTGTAAATTATTTCATGTGGTAGTTAATTATTTGGTACTTTCAGGCACATTTAATTCAATTTTCCCTTTCCTTAATTAATCTAGGAATTACTCCCATGTCTGGGCACGATCAGTCATGGTTTTTGTGCACATCATAACATCAGATGGTTGCATTCAGCTCCATTTTAAATACATCATCTGATTATATTCCTTCATTCCTTCTAATTACGTTCCTTCATTCCTAATACACCTTCAGGTGTATTCTAAAAGCATGGTGAGCTTTGTAAGAAGCTCACATGAAAACCAGTGAGAGGTACTGACTACCATAAAAATAAAAGAATGGACTTGGTGTTCATCATTTGTAGATTTTTCTCTTCTTAAATATGTGCAGGAAACTCTGTGTTTGAAATTATGCCTTTAAAAATCTTTCCCCTGATGAGTCAACTAAACTTGCTCATTACGTGCTTCTGGTAGTCATAATGTCATTTCACTTCCCCATTTCACACAGTTTTCACTTTATTTTTTCACTCTTGGTTTCAGCTGCATTGTCTGGGGAAAACATAACAGCAAAAGCAGGAATTCTTTTTCTTAACAAAATTTAGTATGATGATAACTGACAGTGCTGCAGTAGGATTAACAAAGATTGCAGAGAATTTGATAACTAGCAGAACTTTCCCCGAAGACATGTGACTGATGATGACTGTGCTGAATTTTCTTCCTCTTTCTCCCAAGTGAAGTTTTATACCATCGGATACTGAGCAAAAAAAAAGTAGCTATGTTTGGACTCCTTTTTTTTATTTTTTTCACCCCTGGAGTCAGTGAATTCATTTGTACATCATCAGATCTTGAAATGTCGTATACTTTTTGTGGTAAGTAAAAAATTAGGTAATCTGTTAGTTAAGTTTGTGGAATAGTTACTGTAGTCTGAGGGATTGTGAATTTTCTTTCAAAATTGTTTCTTTGAGGAGTACTGAAAAAGAAAAAGAAGTGTATTTCTGTTATTAATCACCGTGTTATAAGAATTTTACTTCATAGGCATAAATCTTACCATGATGCTGGTTCCAGCAGCTAGAAGAGAGAGAATTTTATTCTCAAGTGAAGTAGGCATGTTTTTGTTCAGGAAATATTAGAAGATAATGGATTTAAACTAGTTTTGCAAGTACTCTGTTGTATAAATTATACCTGTTGAGTTAACCAGTGTGTTACAGTGAAAAGCTTGAAGTATGCGGAAAAAAAGAGGGAATGTTGTATTCTGTCAGGCTGCAGTATCAATCAGGTTCTGATACAGCATGGGGTGTCCCTTCTTGCCCTGTCTGTGTCATGGGCTGATATTTTGTGTATTTTAAAAATGCAAGGTGGGTCAGTCACAGAGTAAATCTACTCAAAGATTCATTTACATTACCTGGAAAATATGCTGGTGCATTAAAAATATTTTTAGGTCTTCTCAGCATGATTAGCATAAGTAGGGATATTTTCAGTAGAAGACCATGCTGGTTTAGTGCTAATAAAAAGTTTGTATATCTTCAAAATAGAAATAAAGGTGCTTTTGGCTCTGTTTTTTTTTTGTGCAAAATATCAACAACCAAAAATTTACTTCTCTTTACTTAAAGAAATATGATACTGGTTTTGCCCTCTAAATGTAAAAATAATTAATTATATAATTTTAAAAACATATTTAATATTTACCACATGTATTATATTGAGCAGTCTTATAGCATATAACTTAAATACATTTAAAAATATGTATGTGTTTTTTGTGTGTATAACTGTATATTCTTATTATTTTTATGGAGAAGCCTATTCACATTATCAATGTGAAATGATTTTTTTTCTGTAGATTCTACAGCTCATGCTTTCATGTTTAATCTGACACCTTGCAGCACAATGAACAAACCTGTCTGGAAGGCTGCTCTTACCTGGATTCCAAGTGAGTGTCTCTTAACTAGTCAATTATATTCTAGAAATGCTGAAAATTAAATACAACTGAAAAACTGACACTTCATCCTAAGTGCCATGTGATTTAGGAAATTGGTTTCTGGGGTTAAAAATGGAAGGTATAAACTGTGGTGACGGACAGAAATGATGATTTGTGAAAATGTGTTTGAGTTTTACTTGGAGTAGTTACCAAAACCCTGCATGCAGACTGTCATTGTAAACACAAATCTGTGACAGTTTAGGTGTATGTGCATTTTGCTCTTCTGGCCTGGACAAGATCCAAGTGTTTTAAAGGAGAGAGAGTATCATCAGGCCATACAACTATGGCAGGACTTCTACGAAGAATATGCATGTTCCAGAAGCTGGAAATAGCACTGCATTTTGTGTGCAAACCTAACTGGGATCTTTAAACCCAGCTTTAAGCCAGCAAGATCAGCTAATGAAATGTTTAGGACCTGGCTGTATCTTAAACTTCCCTTTCTGTACTATGTTTGCTTCCCTAGAAAGACATCTTTATGATGTGCTCATGATAGTTTCTTTGCAACACCTGCTTAAAACTGAGGTCTTCATTTGAGCACGTGTTTAAGTTAGCTGTGGAGCTGAATGAACTCTGTTTCCATTATTGAAGAAATTAAAACAGACTTTGAAATTTTCCTCCCAAATATTTCTTAAGACTAATTTTTTTGTTGTTGAAAGCAACAATAGCTTTTTTTTTTTTTTTTCTTTTTTTTTTTTTCTGGAAGTAGCAGTTTTCAAGATATATACCTTTTTAATTTTGGGGGAGTCTTATAAAAATACAGTATTTTGACAAAATCCAGTTTTTATCTAAACAGCATGTCTCCATATATGCTTTTCCTCCCCACCACTTACCATTTTCTTACTTGCAATGTTTTAATTAGGAAGTGACATCCACTTTTTGAAGATTGTCTTCAATGTCTGGTATGATGGTGCCAAAGCACTCCTCTGGAAAGAACTCCTCTGCAGCGGAGCTGACGATGAATACTCAGTGTGCGGAACGCTGAAAGGAGGTTGGTGTGAAAATACATGGTGCAATCAACCCATGAAAACAGATTTTTATCTCCACAATCTGAACCTTGCTTGGTAGGCAGCAGACCTCAAAGCAGGCAATTCTCCAGTGCCAGAACCACATTGAAGTAGAAAATATCCAATTTTTTTTATTTTAACATCCTTGTACTGCAGTTTCCGTCTCCATAAATGAGGATTACTAATATCCTTCATCTGATGATGACACTTCTTATGAACATCTCTAAAATGACATGGAAAGATTACATTTGACTGGACTGAACAGGAAACTTGAGAGGCACTGTGGGCACTACTAATATCCAGAACAAAGTTTATTTAGATATGTGTCTGGATGGGTTTTTTAAGAGATTTTATACACCTACCTATGATGCTTTTATTTTTTTTTCAATAGAGCCTTTGGTAGGGGCTAACAAGTATTAACACAATACATGCTCAGATTCAGAGAATTCAGGCGGGATGTCAGACAAAAGGCCAAAAAGACCTGAAAGGAGGTCAAAATCCAGTCTGTTTTTCCTTTCTTTAAAAATCAGTATCTGCTCTCTTCAGTTAGCATTCAAGTGAACTACTATTATGAGTTAAATTACTGGAGTTATCACAGTAGGATTTGTCTGGAGGAGATGTTGCAGGAGCACTGTGGTTAATGTCTATTTTCTAATGTGGTTTCAACAAAAAGTCAGAGCTCTGAGAGAAGAACCAGATGAGGGCTTTATCAATGAAAGAGTAAGTGACATTGGCAACTGCTACTGAGAGATATGCCATATTGCTTTGAAATTATTTAGGCAGTCTGATTGATGGCTTTATGGTTAAGTAACTCTTTGTATTATAATTATCTCTGTTTTTCAGAAACAATTGACTCAGCATTTGACATTAAAGGCTCAAGAATAACATTTCCAAAGGTACTTTTCAACATTTTGTATAATAGCAAAATCACATACTTACAGGTATATTTTTTCTGAAGAGAGATGTTCACTCAGACTGTAGAAAACAGAAGAGGAAATGTCAGAAAACTTTCTTATAATAGAATTGATGACAATAAAATGGTAGCATCTCTGAAATGTTAGATGTTCTAAGGTTATTATTCCTCTACCATTCTTCCTTTATTTTATAAAAGAAAATACCAAAGTAATCAGTTAATGTCACCTTAATTATTCTATTTTGTTTGGTAAATTATTCTCTTTCCTTTTACCTGTTTGAGTAAATCCATTCATATTCCTTCTGCCCATTTCATTCTTTATTTTACATACTCTTCACATGCTGCTCTTTTACTCCATGAAACTATTTTCAAAGATTTGAAAAGGGATAACAGTATCCAAAAAGTAAAAGCCGTGCTCTACTGTTAAGCCAGGGACAGCACCAGTCCTCAGGTTAAGCCATTCTCATCCAACAACTGCCTCATCAGTTGACTGAGCTTTTCCAAGACCCTTATCAACCCTATTAATCCCTAAAAACGTCACTAAGGAGTTCCTACTGGTCCAAAATCTCCACCATCCCCCTTAGCTCATGGGCCTCCAACAGTCCAACAGCTCTTGTAGCCCCAGAGCTAGTAACAGACAGGAACATCCTCTGCCATGAGCTGTCCTCCTATCGATGAGGAACTTATGGTAGACCTGACACTTCCTGATGGGACTCTGCTAGACCAGGAAATGCTGTTCCTGAGTAGTCTGGCTGTGAGAAGGAAGTTGAACACTGTTTTATTCTTACGCACTCGTATACCTGGCTATACCTATGAGAACAGTCCCTGATGGGGATCTGTCTTTTTCAATTCTAACAGAAATCACCAGAACCATTCCAAGAAGCCACTCAGACAAGAGCAGGCAGTATTGTGGACTAATTTTCTTTTTTTTTTTTTTTCTTGTTTTAGGGCAATTATACTGTTGTTGTGCAAGGATTCTCTGATGATTCTGAGAATAATATGCTCATATGCTTGAATTTCACCATGATAGTAAAACAAGATGCTTTCTGAATGCAACAAACTTCTCAAAAAATTCCAGAATATGGTGGTCACTTCTGTGAGCAACTGGAATCCAAGCTGTGAAGTAATTTGCACACTGAATTTCTTGAGGCAGAATACATCATGTGCTGTCTGGGAAGCTGTAACATATAGTCTTTGTCATTTGTAGCACAGCCATAATCACTTGCTCAGCCAATGTGCCCAAAATTTCTGGGAACCAGGCATCCTGATTAGCCCACAGAATTACCCTGACTGGATGTCAGGCTGGTCCTGCATTTTGGTGCTGTGCCTTGAGTTACAATAAAGTTGAGAACTTCAGGCTGAGCTAAAGTAATCAAGAAGTTTTGAAGTTTTGAAGTGCCAAAATCAAAAGTTCATCAGTACTCAATTTAAAATAACACAGCAATTGAATTTGGGAACCCTGCTGTGAGGTGGTGGGGGGTGTTTTTTTGGTTTGTTTGGGTTTTTTTTTATTTTCTTGTAGCAATAAATCATGTTAGTACAATTAATTTAAGAGACGGTTTTTATTCTCCTGTTATTTTCTGATGTTTCTTCAGATGTTTCATATTGTTCTGCTCTGTTTACACCAAGCTGAAACAGAGGAGTAATAATTTGTTATGTGGTAGTAGCTGATGTGGATAAAATCCAAAATGGAACACTTTTTTTTTCCAGTTACACTGATACAGTACAACTGAATTTAGCTATCTAGAGCTGCAAGTGCAATCCCTTAGAATGTTCTTAGCTCTTGCTCAGAGTCCGAGGGGCAGAGGCTGCACAAACTGTGTCCTTTAGAAGCAGGAATAGATCAACAACAGGTTGATCTATTCCTCAAAGGTATTCCTAAAGTTTTTCTGTAGCTTTTGCCTCTTGGGCAGCTGACACCGAGTACCCACCTGCACCCAAGACCTTCAGTCAGACTTTGGTGGAGTATGAGATTTGGCCCTTAGGAAAAGTGCTGTCCTGTTTTCATCCTCAGCCCCCAGACAGCTGGGCTGGTGAACTTACTGAGTTCAGAGACTTTTCCCCAACTAACAGGACACAGTTGAAGTTGCACATTGTGCTGGCTACTTGTTCATGCTGTCTAGCGGATCACTTCCAAATGCCTGGAAAAAATTAAAAGCCAGAAGAAACGAACCTCTTTTAGACTGCTAAATACCAAGCATGCAAATAAGAAGAAGTGAAGCTTTTAATCTCACTTTATACATAAAGAAAGATGTTTTTCAAACTTGGTATCAGAAAACTCAAGGAAAAACTCCACACCCAAGTTTGTAGATATTCCATTTAAAACTTCCATTTTATTCATGGGTAGTTTGGCTAAATAAAGCAAAATGATAAGGGGCAATAAAAACAGATGTAGAATTGCATAATGACTGAAGATAAGAAGCCATGATTACATATAAGTGATGGTGGCAAAGCATCTGTACTTTCACTCAGTCCACAGACCATTCCAGGAGTAGTCCAAGATGGAGTATTGCAGCATGTTCTGCTTAGGTTTGAGCTGATTTACTATAGTTGTGATCAATTGATTCCTAACCTGAAATACTAATCAAGCAGCAGCCTGAGAGCATGGCAATCAATACCTACCGTTCTTCTTCTGTTTTGCTTATTTCAAATAGTGTCTGTTTCAAATTATTGACCTAAGGAATAGTCTTTCCTTATTATGTCCCTGTGTATACATTTCATGGCATCCAGCAACCACAAGTCTCAAAATCTTCTTCAGTGACAAGGTGTCCTGAGGGTTTTTTCGGCCTGAATTATTTGGGGTGTTAGAAGAAATATTTTGTTTATTAAGCAGCAAGTAACACAAGTAAGAGAGATTAACACTTCTGGAGATCAAAGACATTCATGTGCTCTATTTTACATAAACATGTTCTAATCCTTTATGGATGTTACAGAAAATTTACAGTACATATAAAAGTATAAATAGAATTTATGTCTCTGAATAGAGACATTTACAGATAAACATATGCACTCAGTATCTTGCCTTGACGACTTTTTTAATATTGATCTTGAGCTGAAGGGTTATAATTGTACATGCCAGCAGATAGGACAGCAAGGCAGAGCACAGGAGCCACATTTTATAAAGCAAAGACTTTTCAAAGGCCTCAAGTCTTCTCCTTCTATGACTGGAAATTTCCACTTATTCCAGTGTTGGTGACTGTCACACGACATTCTCCCCTGGATAAGAGGATACAGATTTTGTAAAGTGTCAGATCATGCAAAAAGCTTACCCTGAAATTGCTGTGATTCTGCAGGGTGAAGGGCTGAGCTGAAGGCAAAGCTTTGCTCTTCATGTCTGGTTCCTGGGACAGAGTTCTTATAAAGTTTTCCTTCCTTCCTTCTGCTGCTGTCCAGAGCTGACAACAGTTATCACTTATTTCCTTTCCAAACTTCCCTGAGCCCATATTCAGGGCTCCACAGCAAAGAGGAGTTTCCTTAGGATGAAGTGAGCTACTTGGGCTCTATGAAGACTAATCTAAATGTTTCCCTTTTCTTGACTTTATTGGTCCAGAAAACTTTGATCCATTTTTTGCTTCTTTATTTTCTGCCTCTGTCTAGAGTTGGAGTAGTGTGAATACTGTGAAATAAAACACCAACTAAGAATTTCTTTCTTAAAATATTCTGTGAGAGCTACATGCCCTGAGATCCTTGTATTTTGCCAGGAGTTCCAGTGAAATGTGCAAAGCCTCCTCTCGTGCAAACAGAAGTAAATCAAGGAAGGTGTTGTGTTTGGCATATTTATGTGAAATTAATATCTAAAGCCTTCACAAATACCTCTTTTTCTCTCTCTCATTACTGTTGTTTTTAAGAGGCTGTCAGGATTTTCTGCAGATGGGAAAAGAGCTTTTCTTCACCCCCTCACCCTCTGTTGCCAAATATGTAATTATGAGAAGAAGCAGTTCCTGTACAACGTGGTTTCCAATAAGACTGCACGTTTTGAGCTGTGTTATTATAGTTTTATTTGATAAAAGCCATAAAGTATTCATAATTTCAAGTGAGTGAAAGCCTGCTGACCACAATAACTTTACATTTGCTGGCTGAAATTGTAACATCATTTGAGATAGACGCACAAAGATAATTCCATGTAATTCAGGTATTACAGCAGCATCTCTTGTGTCCAGGGAAGAAATTCCCTTGGTCACCACTTAGCTTGGAACAAATAAACTTCATGGTCCCTGCACCAAGAAGGAGTTGGATTTAATGATGCAGGAGATGTGTCCTGATCTGTCTTACAGGCATCAAAGGAGAACCATAGCAGCATAAATCCCTTCTGCACAACATTTTTTTCTTAGTGGAAAGTGCTAGCAACTGCCTTGGAAGGGTCTGTGTAGCACATTATGCTGAATGACTTCAGCTCCTTCATTCTGCCGATGAGTCCCTGCCAGCACGAGTGAGTTCAGGGGCAGCAGATGGGGTAGTGACATTTCTAATGGGAATAGATAGGAAGGAGGGAGGGAAGGGAGGGGGTTCCTGCCTGCAGAGCTTAGGGGAGAGAGGACAAGAGAAAGGAAATTTGCAAAGTCTTCTTGCTGTCAATAGAAAGTACTGGACTTTGGAAATCTTGGATAATAGGCACTGAGCACACATACTTGTCTTGTGGATCCCTGGCACCCTTGTAGATCCCTTGGCTGCAGTAGATGGGTATGTCCATAACCTCTTTTCTTCAAGATACATTTTACTACTGGCTAAAAGAGAAATATATGTATATAAAATGCATGTATTTAATATATATGCATATATATGCATGCATATATTTGGCCAGGTATAACAGCTTCCCAAAGATTCTGTATGAGGAAAAAACAAACAAAACCAAAAACCCACAACATATTTTTTCCTTGAGCTTTAGCTTAAACAGCTGTCTTAGCTATGAGTATTGTCTTTTAAAATTCAAAGTTCTTGCTAAAATAATTTATTGCTGACGTAACTAAAAGCAAAACTTTTAATAGCAAGCCTGGCCGTTTGCTCACAGGAGGGAACAGTCACTGTACTAAGTATTTCTGTACTAAGATTTGCCCATTTCCCCTTGCTGCACAAAACCTTTGAGAACTACAGAGTAGATTATATTTTTTTCTTAACTTGTAACTTCTGCCAACTGCACACATCCACTGAGTGTTTTGTTCTCTGAGAAGTTTGACATCTCTGCTGAAGTACCTCCATACTGATTATGAGGTTGGTTTAGTTCTTAAATACATTCTGTTCAGTCACATTCCATTTAGACTTTTCACTATATTACCCAAATTTTTTATATTTTTAGCATACCAGTGCAGTTTAACAATTTCAGTAATATAAATTAAAAAAAACCAAAAAACAACAAAACCAACAAACCAAAAGAAATGTCATACAATAAAGAAAAACACAGAAAACAAAATAATAGCTTTAGTCCTCTGAAAGCAATCGAGTTGATATTTCAGTCCTTCACTTAAAAGATGCCTAAAGGAGGAAATAATAATAAACATCATGCATATGAGAGTGCTCAGTATGACTGTGAATTAATTTGACCCTGTTTTAGAATTACATGACTTCATTTCATGCATGAATATCAGCTGAACAGACTGGTAGTTATCTTTTCTAATCATATATCACACTGAAGTGGTATGCTCCATGTCAGTGGATATTGCATGTAGTGGAATTTTCTCAGTATCTTTAAAACATTGAAGATACTTTTACGACACAGATGTAACATAGACAGAACAATGAACTTCATTGATGAAAGTTTCACAGATGACTGTCAGAAAACAGACTGTCAGCAGGAGTATTCCTTTCTGATTCCCCAAGCTACATTCCAGTCATTCTGACTGCTAATTGTACAGTTTCTCTAACCTGTGGAAGTTTTTGTGATTTTAGTATTCTAATTAAGGAGGAAAAGAGATCCTAAAAAAAAATAAATCTAAAGTAATATGTTATCTAGAACAACCTAAAATATTAAAACAAAGAAACAGTATTGTCAGATGAGTAGTAGGGGAAAAAAGTGGTTGTGGGAAAGAAATAATGTTGATTACTGCAGAATGTTGTGTATTTATTTTGACCAAATAATTTTTTAAAAAAGGAGGTTTCAATTCCTTTAAATCTGAGATACTTCAGCAAATAAGAAATATTTTTCTGCTTTTGTTTTTTGACAAATAGTTATTATTCAAGCAAAGATTATTGTGACACAAAATCACTGTGGTTTTTCTGATAAACCAGGACTTGAGCTGTGATAGTTGTACTCGTGTTACTTCCTACTTGACAGCCTGACTTGTCCTTTTGGGCACAGATGTACACCCCACTTCTAAATGATTTTATATGCCTTTTTCTGGAATTGATGGCAACATTACAATTTTGCAAAGAGTACAACAGGAAGCAAGTTGTCAGGGTGAGTAGATCAAACCATGTATTTCAACTTTGTAAATTATAATTTTCTTTTAGTACTTCTGCTTTTATAAAAAGTAAATGCTCCAGAAAACAGAACAACTAGACGGACTGATATGCCTCCTCTGTAAGCACCTTTCAGAGTATATGGATAGAGTAACCAAAATTTAGACTAAAATAAAATAATTCAGTTGAAAGGGACCTCTGTGATCACCTCATCCAACTGTCTGACCCCTTAAGTGTGGATCCAAAGCATATTTTAATGGCATTCTGGACTTGATGTGCCAACCTCTGATAAACTCTGCCAGAGGTGTTGAGTATCTCCAAGTCTCCTTGAAGCTGTGAGTTGGACATATTCAGCAATATATAATTTTATATATCCCAACCTTAGTGCAGTCATAATGCAAACTATTTTATTTAACTGTAGGTGAGAAGCCGGTGATAAAATAAAGACGTGGTATTTCTTTCCTGACTGGTATTGGTTCTACAGCAAATATTTTATACAAAAGTTACTTTGTTCAAGATGCCAAGCCCACATGTCTGTGAGCAGAATGGGGAGCAACACAGAAGGAAGTGTCTTCTTCTGGCCTTGCTGGAGGGACAGCACTGTGCGGAGTCCACAGCCACTGTCACTGCTGTGATGGGAGTGGAATCACGGCTGCTCGCTGTCTTACTGTTGCTCCTTTGACAGGTACCATCAATTGCTGTGATAGTCCTGCTTCTTCACTCAAAAATCACAATGTTCTGTCAGGAAATACAGAATAAAATGATAAATATAATTTTAGTTTTGGAAACACAGATGTAAATAAGGAAAACAGTATATGTGGTGTAAACAGTTACATAAAATAGATATTCAAATGCAAAGTGTTTGAAATATTGATCAAGAAACACTGCAATATCCATAAGTCAAGCATTAATATTAGGTTTATTTGAAGGAGGTGACTTTTTTCAAACATTCTGTCAATACAAGGATGACTAAGGCACCATGATTCTGTGACAAGTGCTAAAATTCTCCATAAGCTCGAGGTATTCATCAATTACAATTATAGCAATCTGTTTTTTTATCACTTGGATTGCAGTGGTGCCTCTTGTGAGTAGCTTGTAATCAGGACTGTTGCTTCCCTGCTGCATACCATATAAATATTTATGAAATTAGTAAAATAATATTTTAAGGGTTCTTTGAAATGTGAATCATAGCCAGATCCAGAGCACCTACTAAGCATCTAACATCAAGAGAGTGACCTGGAATCCCTTTATTCTGCAGTGAAGATTGTTTAGCCTCTCCAAAGAGCAATCCACAAATCCTACACAATGGGGGCTGGTTCTGTGCCATGCAAGATAACTTTCTGCAGAGCATGGCAGACTGAAATAATTCTAATTTTCCCATGCAATTTCCACTGTAATTTGTATTTTAAGGAATTAAATGTCTGAAAAGCACATAGCATGACATAGCAGAGCATATGCCATAACCTAAGGATTTTGCTGGACTACTAAGATAGAAAGAGCTAGATTGCTAACTCGGGTGGGTTTTGACTATATGCCTTTGTTTGGACGTTTAAATTGATGGCACATGTGTTTGCCATAAAATTCAGCTGTTTTTTTGCAATGGTCTAGCATGTTTCCAAGGGATGTCACAATGATCACAGTTCTGGGAAATATAAGATGGCAAATTAAACTATCTCATTTTTCACCACGATAAAGAATGTGGCTGTGTTATCAAAAAGGTCCTAACACAAGAAGTACATTGGTGCAATTTTTAGACCAAATAACTGAGACCATATCACTCTTTCAGTGATATTCTCTATTTTTAGGTTCTATCTGAAGGCTGAGAACCTAAGAAAAAGGCAGTGTATTTTGAGGTACATTACCCTAGTGTGCACTGTAGTCAAATGGAAATCTTTCTGTCTGGTGTCTCTTGCTGGGCCTGGGTGATTTTCCTTGATACACATAAAAACAAACTGCACAATGTTACCTGCATGTTTTATATTAGTTTTACTCTAGTCATTTCTGTTGGGGGAGGTGGGGGGGAAAGATAATCTTTGACTTTAAACAGGTAAGATAAATACCTAAATGTTCAGGAAAGAAATGGAATACACTCTGTTTAGGATTTAAATTCTTAATAACATTTCCAAAGTCGCATCAAGCCCAGAATAAAAGGAGGAGGGTGGCTGCAAGTTAGTGCCTCTTTTTGTAAAATCAACAACCGCTCTCAGAATTACAGCACTGGAGAGCTTATCCTTGCTGAGGACTGACAGGTTGTTTTCTTGCTGAATAAAAAATGAGCAATCAAACATGGAAGGAAGCCCAGTGCATAGAATCAAATTCTACACATTCTCAAGCATGGCACAAACTTGCTTAAGTCAATGAAGCCATTTTTTAGGAGGATTTTTGCAGCTTGGCCCCGATAAGGTGAGGGCCTACACATAACGTATCCTCGTCACCATGGTCCCGAATGACTCTGATGACTTGTAATGTGGCAGAAAGATTTTCACCTGTAGACTGTCAGTTTGAATCTGTCAAGCAACCAAAAGTTCCCACTGCAAGAAATGTTATGCAAAAACTCCAAGCAATGCTAGAAGAATAATAAGGCTGCATGTATAGTTGTATACTCATTTCAGGCAGGACTGTCATTCATTTTTAACATCCCCCTTTCGGCTACAGCATGATGATTCCATCTTTAATAACTCAATCACATAACACCCTTCAAGCAGTGTGGTACAGCATTTTCCCCAAATCTGCAGAAATCTTTTCTTTGATGAACAGAAAATCTTTATTCAGCTTCTGAGCACCCCTTAAGCTTATCCCAGTCTAAGTGAAGGAACACAAAAATAAGCACATATTTGAATGACACTGTACATCACAGTCACTGTCATGATGAAAGTTTAGTTGTATTGAAAATGTCTTTCATGAAAGTCTATGGAATTAAAAAACCATAGCAGAAAGGAGAAATACTTGTTTTAACTATGTGAAAATGGGTCCCTTATATAATCATAAATATTGTGATTGCTAGTTGTAGGTTAAATAGCTTTTGCCTCCTGGGGTGTTTGCTTTCATCAAATGAAATGCAAGAGATCTAAATGCTCATTTAGCCTTTCCACAGGAAAATCTGACTCCGTTCAGCTTTAAACTTTATAAGAATCTCTCCAAAAAACAGGTTCTGCTACCTTGATTTCTTGAAGAAACTACTTTTGAAGGTCTTCTGTTTCCTGCAGATCTCTCCACATGGTAGCAAACTTCCCCACCTCCCTTACTGTAACACCTGGAGCACAAAAATCCCCCACAAAACAGAGGGTTTTTGTCTAGGCAAGTGACTCAGGTTCACCCCTCTCCATGTACAGGTTCAGTTTTGAAGATGGCTTTGTTGAAGGGTTGATCGCTGGCTGAATCAGCACCTTTCTATTCTCCCTATGAAAATAAAAAATAACTAAATGAAGATGGTATCTCGTGTGTTGGTCACTTGTGCTGCTACTGTTGCAGCCAGTGAAGTTTTTCTCTGTATGGTTGTGTAGGGAATCTTCTGCAATGCTGTGAGTATTCTTTGAGGAAAGTATGTGTTGAGAGTCCTGAAAAATCCTGCAAAGCTTGGAATAGACAGAGCTGGAAAGTTTTTGTAATATTGTAATTTGTTTGGGCTAATGATCCCAATCAGCACTATCAGGTCAAGGCTTTTGGGAGCTGTTGGGCTGGAGGCAAACTCAAATTTAGTCATAGAGTACTGAAATTAAGAGAACTATTTTCTGCTTTAAATGAGGTGTTAATTATCCGAATAATTGAAAGCAGACTAATTAACTCGGAGGGTGACTGACATCACTCAGGTAGAGTTGTAAGAAATGCTGAGCCACTGAGGAAGCACGTAGCAGAGTGCAGTCAAGGATCCCTGGTCCACTGAGGGGTCCTTGGTTTGTATGGTAATTTTGGCTGAGTGCTCGAGCATCCGGGAAGAGGACTGGGCTGTAGCGGTGTGTGCTGGCCCGAGGCCAGAGACCTCCTGTGCTGGTGTTTCCCTGGCACATCTGGGCTGCTCCTGCAGCCACCAACTCCGGCCTGGGCTCCACCTCCCTCCTTGTCCCTATGTCCCTGTGTGCCCTGAGGGAGAAAGAAGAGGAATGGAGAGGCATCTGGATCCAGCAATCACCTCTGTAATTCAGCATCAGCCTGAAAGGGAAGCTGGGAAATATTATTAACCAGAGTAGTGAACAGCTTCCGTTGCCTTGGAGCTATTGTTTTTGTCTCTAGCAGGGCTGCTTTGATATTAAAGCAACTAATAGGGATCCAAATTAAAAACTGTGATTAATGTTATGAACCAGCCTAGTGTGCTTTGTGAGAAAGCAAGGGATAATAGAAAGCAATCCAAAGACTGTCTTGCCAAAGTGAACAAGTTCATTAAGTTGTACGGTGGCTGCTGCAACAAAGATATTTTATAGCGCAAAGTAACTCCTATGCTGGTATTTGGCAGAAAGCTACTGTTCTGGTGAAAACAGAAAACAAGTATTTTGCACATTTTCTTTAGCTTTTTTTTTAATTGTGTTGTGGGTTTTTTTTGCTGGTAGTGTTGCTGAAGTCCAGAATACTACTGTGACTATATCCTGCAATGATGTGTTCATGAATATTATTTTTAGATGCAGCTTGGCCATTCTTTTTTGCAGGCATGGTATTAATTCAAAAACATTTCTTCTTGCTTCTGTTGTTATCTTCAGTTACCACCCCCATATTAGCCCCACGCTCTTCTGCATTCTTTCAGTTTTCTTTTCAAGACAAGTTCCAGCTATTGTATATAAATAACTTGAAAAAAATTTATTTGACTACTAAACTAGACTTATTCTTCATGCAGCTTTTCTATATGATACATATGGCCACAAAATGATAGTAATTTTTTTATCAGCAGATGCTAAAAATGTTTATTCATCACAGAATACAAAAACAATGATAATAGCTGATTAAAAAAATAATGAATGTGCGTATGAGTATATCTGTCTATACATAAAGCTTTAGCAGCAGATACAGCAAAGGGTCTGGAGCTTCTTCTAGCCCTGGCTGATGCAGTCCACGCTCCTGCTTAGCCTGATGCAGGTGTTCCCTTCACTGCCCCCATATGGCTCAGGGCTACATATACTGCTGCAGCATGAATATGAGTTTATTGGGATGGAAGCCATTTCTGTGCTGAAGACCCTCATTAGGTCTTTCCATGTCCTTTCTGTGCAGATACAGATCTCCTCTATGAAGATAAATGGTCATCTGAATCTTTTTTGAACATCATAAAAAGCAGACACCAAACCCTCCCATAAATTAACAAAAAAATAAAAACCACACAAACCAAATGACCAACAAAACACTACTGAGCTGTGGAAAACATACACAAGTTGTTTCTCCTTGCAAGCTCTACCTTGTGTTAAGAGGTGTTAAGCAGCCACAGCTTATAGAATTACAACATTCAGAGTGCTGAAAAATCCAGTGATAATATGAGACAGTTCATGTAAACCTACATGCTAGATATTCATAGTATTGGCTCCTGTTTCTGGTTTTATCAGTTGTGGCCTGTTCAAAACTGAAGAAAGAAAACCTTTTTGTATGATTTTGCAACTACTGGACAAATTTCACATGGTGAAAGTTGATTCGAACACATTAATTTTGTTCAGAGCCAGAAAGTCTTTGCAATGGTTATGGTGAGACTGTGTGACACAATGCAGTTTGGACAGGTTTTATAAGTATTGAAAATTAATTTAAATTTACGTTTCTGCAGAAATTATTCCAACAGCAGTTCCATGGCATTAAGACCTTTCATCTCCTGGCTTTGAAAAGCGACTCACCTGCTTTCTAGTAGGCTAAGTAATTGCTAATGAGCAGATGTGAGACCACAAGGATATTCCTTTTACAGCTGTAGAGTGTCTGTTATGCTCCATGCAATGAGAAGGAACCATTCCCATATTTTCACCTAAATTCCAAGAATAGCTAGTTTCATTCAAAGAATCTGAAAAAAGAAGATCCATAAAACTCAAACAGCAATTTTCTAAAGGCGGTGACTTTCTGCTGCTACTGTCAGTCATGGCTGTGAGTGGTCCTTCAGATTTGCAGATAAAAGCACCCTGCACTCCTGGGGGAATGGGGCTACCAAGTGTAAGCCTGCTTTAGGAGGTGGCAGGAAAATAGAAGCGTGATGCTCTTGCTGGAGCTGAAGTGTCCATTAATGCAGAATTATGCTGCTGAGTCTCCAATCATGTGGTCCTGAAATGGGTTTCACTGGAAATATGGCTGCATTGTAGAGGGAGATGCTGAGCCTGGAGATCCCAATTTCATTGCCCAGGTGGCTGAACTGGGGAGACACCAATCTCAAGGATGGTTGGCAGACCAGAAAGCTGGGATAGAATCCTGGACCAGGCACAGAAACTGAATTCTGACCCTGAATAATTAGATAAAAGGATGTGTGGTTGAGTCTCCTCATGACAGCAGACTGTGAGGTAACCAAACAGGATTGGATGTTTATTTAAACATAGAGACTTCAGCAGCTTGTAGTCCTCCCAGACTTCTGCGTGTGTGTCTTCTCTGAAGGAAACCCTGAGCAGCTTTCTTTTAACTGAGTTTTTACCTCTCCACGGGTCAGTGTAAATACTAAATGCAATATTTAGTCTAACTTATGTGCCAAGAAATAAAGAATTCTATGTTTGTGGGTTGCATGTGTCTTCAAATTTGTAGACTGTTCAGCAAATAGGAAATCCATAGTCTACAAAATGTAAAGCTGCTTTTACACTGTGTTCAGAATATACGGTACAGTGGTCTCAGTAACAAAAATTAAAGTGTGTAAGGATGGAGGTGTTGACACCAGCAAAATAAAACAAAGAGATGGTTTATTAGATTTACCAGATTAGCACTTCATTTACATTACATTGTCCTATCTATTTTATAGCAGACAGTGATGACACTCCTGATTTTATCTCTTACTGAAATGTTTTGCCTTTTTCTGGCTACTCCATGAAATGTGAATTTAAGTCTAATCTGAAGAATGACATTCTGCACAATAATATTCTGTCATCACTTATAGATCAAACCATTTGTTTAGTTTTATACACAGATGAGAGAAGATTTTTCACTTTGGTTGGGTATTTGACAACTAAAGAAAGCTTAAGGAAAAAGGAGAATGTAGTGAAATTTACAGCCTGAGTGTAAACTCAAATCGAGATTTTCCTGCCCAGACATTACCTACTAGAACAGTTTTTCAGCTCACTCAGGAGACACCAAGCTACCTCCTCTGCAGGAAATATCATTGGTATTCTAAGGACTTTATTTGTCATGGAGTAGAGCAGAGAGTGGTCACTCATAGAATTTGTAATAGAATAAAGGACTGTATTGTTCATATTCAAGCAGATCTTAGGGAAGAAAAAGTTCTTTGGACTATTCAGAAAGTATACTCTGTTAAACCCATGGCAAATTCCCTGTGATTGGGGTTGAAATAGGGAACAATTTGGGTAATGCTTACCCTACACACACTACATCCAGGGTTGGTTTAATCCTGTGTCAGAATTAAACGAATTCCTTGCTATGCAGTTGTGTGGGTTGAGCCTGGCTGGACACCACATGCCCACCAAAGGCACTCTATCACTACCCTCCTCAGCTAGAAAAAATATAATGAAAAGCTCATGGGCTGAGAAAAGGACAGGAAGAGATCACTTAGCAATTACAACCAAGGGTGAAAGAGACAACTTGGGCTAAATTAATTTAATTTACAGGCAATCAAATTGGACTTGGGTAATGAGGAATAAAAGTTTAAGCCTAAAACACCTCATGCCATTAAAAACCCATAGACAGCTTAACAGAGACCATAATGCAAACTTCCCACCAGTGCTGGTGTCAGACTGGCGTACAACGTGGACCCCATTGGTCCCTTAGGGCCAGCACAGGACACAGTGTGCTCTCAAACTGATGAGCTGAAAACTTTAATCACCAAATATGAAATGGCTATTATTTGTCCAAAACAGGTGACCACTGCTATCAAACATGACACTGGCTACATTGTCAGAATCGCAACAGAAATAGAAAAAACTTCTGAACATCATTGGTATGGTGCTTTTATGAGATATGCACCATCTGCAAACAGCATATTGCATCTTATATTACATCCTATGATTGTTGTACTATTGTGCTGCATTTTATTAGTTTTGCTGGTAATATATTTTTATAGCTACGTTTATCACATATCTCCCTGTGATGGAAAAATGAATCACCACTTGTTACCTGAGATTTGAGCTTAAGTGAGGGCCCAAATTTTCCCCTGAGCAAGGCAAGAGGACTAAGAGCTCCACCCCTCATCTAGGCTCTGTTTTTTCTCAGAGGTCTATGGCAAGGAGCAAGGGTGACTGTCCATTCTACTCTGGTTTTGGCCCAATATACAGCTGATGTCACACCCCAACATGTACTGGCACAGCCACTGAGGCACAGAGAGAGAGCAACATGTAAGTTAGAGGGTTTGTGAGCTGGAGAATTTGTGAATTAATAAAGTGATGAATTAGAGAATTCACGTTTTCTGAATAAAGAGCATTGCGTCCCATTTATTTATTTTTTAAATTTAATGAGGTTCTGATATAAAGTTTTATTTGTTGAGTTTGTCATCATGTAAACTGAGATATCCAAATAGTACATGACATTTTGGTATGTGGTAGAAGCAAAAAACTGGAAAAGGAAAACTGCCCTTTTCTTTCCTTCAACTTATTAATCTCTCTGATTATTAAGGATTATTCTATTTAGGCGTAAGATCAATGCATCATAAGTTACCTGTAAATCACTGTAAACAATTCTAGTAAAATATTTATTTTTAAAGGAAGGCATCTCTGTTCTGGCCTTTGAGGATAAGAGAAATCTTTGCCAAGGCACCTAAGCTAGGTAAGAGTTAAAGTTTCTCCTTTTCTTTGTCTGTCACTATTCCTGTAGGTGTTAGGAGATCTACTTTGAGACATGTCTTGATCCAGAAAGGCTGAGGTGAAGTAAGGTTGTATGCATTTGTACTTTTGAGGGTTTACTTTAAACAAATTATTCAAGTTCAAATGTTTAAACATTTGCTCTTTTTCTTGTTTTAGCTTATGAAAATGATTTCTATCCATAAAAGAGGTCTTAGCATTTTCTGAGGACTTGTGCTGCTGTAAGATTTGTCAGTCTGTCCTCCTTTGGTTCCCTACCGTTGTCCTTATCTAGGGAATTTTCCTCTGCAAAGGAGACTACAAAGCTTACAGCATGCCATGCATATCTTACATGCTGTCCTGGGAGTCAGCTGCAGAGTCACCATTTCTGTCTGTTGTCCAGTCAATGAAAATAGATTCTCAGTCCTACGATTACGAATCACAACATGAGTCCTGGCTGCCTTGCCTGACTTTGCTTGCTTTAAATGAGCAAAAGGGAAGATGGAAGGGGCTGGGTTTTCAAAGAAAAAGGCTACACTGCTAGCTAGTTACTGAGCCAATACACAAATTCTAAAGCCACTCGGCAAATTTCAGTGGAAAGCCTCCTTTACTTTCTTAAAAAGATGCTCTACAATTATTTGGTGTTTGATAAGAAAGCAGGCTGTCTGAAAGCGCTCTGAAGAAGCTGCTTCCCAGCTGCTTCCCAGCTTCTTCTTACAGGCAGTGTTTGCTCATTAGTAGGAGTCACTGGTGAGCAGTGACTCTGCCGCAGTCCCTCCAGCACTGTCAGTCAGCACCTTTGATTGTTGGGGACTGCTCAAAGAAATGACAAATGTTTCCCTTCACCTGATGTGGCTGAGAAAAACAGCAATTACCCAGACATTACATCTTGCTGTGACAGCCTCTTGCCTTCTGTGTGTGAGGCCAAGTGCCACTCCTGGAGAAGAACAGCGGTTCACGTCAGTGTACTGTGTACTTCAGGGTGCTGTGTCCAGTTCTGGCCCCTCACTTTGGGAAGGACGTTGAGACACTTGAGTGCATCCTGAGGAGGGCAACGAGGCTGGTGAGGGGCCTGGAACACAAGCCCTGAGAGGAATGGCTGAGGGAGCTGGGGGTGTTTAGCCTGGAGAAAAGGAGACTCAGGAGTGACCTTACTGCTCTCTACAATGCCCTGAAAGGTGGCTGTAGCCAGGTGGGGGTTGGTCTCTTCCTCCAGGCAGCAACTGACAGAACCAGAGGACACAGTCTTAAGCTGCACAAAGGGAAATATAAGTTGGATATTAGGAAAAGGTTTTTTATGGAAAGAGTGATAAAGTTCTGAAATGAATGGCCTGCCTGGGGAGGTGGTGGAGTCACCATCCTTGGATGTGCTTAGAAAAAGACTGGATATGGCACTCAATGCCTGGTTTAGTAGAGGTATTAGGGCTGGGTTAGACTCAATGATCTTGAAGGTCTCTTCCAACCTAGTCATTCTGTGAATTCAGTGAATTCAGTGTGTCAGGACCTGCTCCCTCCACAGCGTGCCTGGGTTTATGAGATGACTGCCCCAGCAACGGGTTAAAGTGTGGTGAGAGGGGGAATTCAGGGAGCCTAAATTGCAAAAGAGATTAGTAGCCCTGTTACATAACACTGCAGGTTTAATTCAAAGGCGTGTTGAGCCAACACCTCTTCTGTGTCTGACACCCTTATCTCACTCTTAATAACATCACTGTTGAGGGGAAGTGATTGTGGAATTCACCTGCATTTTCCTTGTGCTTTTTATTGCCTGTTCCTTTAGAAATTCAGTAACCATTTGGCAGAGAGCCTGGTAGCAAAACCAGACAAATAAACTGAATGTTGGCCATTATATTTGATTTGCTTGCACATGAGTTAACAGCACAAAAAAGAAGCAGCAATAAACAGTCCAGTGAGAAAATGGCAATTTTAAGAGCAAACAATAAAGAAGTAAAAGCAGTTCTGCAGAGACGTGGCAAAGGAATATTCTTACTGTGTGGAGGTCTTAAAGGTCTGTCTGTTTGAGGCCTGACAGCCCTGCAGAAGCTGAGGCACATCTTTTTTGCTGACTCTGCCATGGGATGGTCATGTCTGACAGAGCAAGCTGCTGGGCTCAGAATTCCTGTAGGATTTCTCAGGGACACCTGTCAGGTTTCATTAGTCAATGTCCTTGCTGTACTATGGCATGAATCCCCCATGCAGGTCCGTGGGAAGTGGCTAATGAAGGTTTTTAAGTTTCAATTAGCAGCCTGACAATGGAAAAGCGATACATGGGTACAACAGCTTTCAGCTGCTTGCAAAGAAGAAATGGGAAGTACTCTTTGTGGTCTCAGAAAGGAAGAACAAAAAGCGTGAGGGAGATCTGTTCTGACATCTGGTTTGTGGTCCTGCAAGTCATCCCTCCACAGCCTTCCCTGTGGGCTGAGTGACCTGAGGCTGTTCAGAACTGTGGCTGTGGTTTGTCTCAGGTTTATGTGACAATACTTTTGGGTTTTGGGTTTTGTCCTGTTGCTAATGTCACAGATAGTTTGCATAATAATCGTCAGCGAGCAAGTGGGAAGTACAAAAGTGCAATTCATTATCCTCAGGAGTGAGAGTATCATTTTGAGGCATTCCCAGGGCTCAGGAGGAGCAGATTTCCTTTGGTGTGTCCAAAGCTTCTGTAAGAGTAACTACACCTGGACTGTTTTACACACAGAAATCCTCGACAAGTAATTGAATATCACTTCCCATTTCACGTCTGTAGCACCCCAGACATGTTTGGTTGTGAGCAGTCCTGAGGCAGCAGGTCCCCTTCATCCCACAGGTGATGGGCGTGCTGTGCATGTGCATGTGGTGTTTCTGGGGGTGGCACACCCTGGGCAGAAGAAGACTTCAGGACACACAGGCTGATGTGATGGTCTTGGTAAGGAGAGAAAGCATTTGGGTCTGAGCTTTAGTATCTTCTTCACAAAGCACTCACTGAGGCCAATTTGCTGATCAAAGTCGACATAGAAGCCCACAAACACTAATTAACGGTATCTTAATTGAGTATTCAGGCTTGATTGAAGGATCTGTGGGTTTTGGGCTGTAAATCCCCCCGGCTAGTTTGGGATTTAAGCCAGCACAGATCCTACATAGATGAAGCAAAGGACGAGAAGCGCTCTTTCTCCATGTAGTTCTGATGTCCTGTTTTATTAGCTGGAAAGGGACATCTACATCAGAGACCATCCAGGTGAAAAAAGAGACCGAATTCCAAACCCAAGGGACATTTATACCTGCAGAATGGGAGGCGGGGATGGAAGGCCACAGCCAATGGGACACCAGTGAGGAGGGGTGAAGGGAGGCGCTACAAAGGACAGATCACCTTACCAAGGGAACAGACCACCTGAGGGAAACGGGAACCGCCCATGCAACACAACACCCAGTGCAGCATCCAAATAACTATCTAGTGCATCCCAACACTTGATTTTTCAGCAAGTGACTGTTTGAGGAGAACATTTAATGGACATTAGAATTCTTCTAATTCTGAATGAATGATTCACACGGGTTGAGATTTGCTGTGAATTTAGCTGTTTCTTCAGCTCATGAGCTTCTTACAAGTAACATGCAGCTTTCTCTACATTATTTCTTTTTCCCTTTTAATCAAGTAGGCCTTAATTTAGGACCAAACTAGGAGCATGACAAAGAATTTCTGTGTCAGAATCTGGGCCTGCATTAATTTATATGTTGTTTTCTTTCCCCAAGAGATGGAATTATAAATAGTCTGAGAGAGGCATTGACTACTGAGTGTATGATTTCAAGTAGTCCATGTGTGCTGTGTTCTGGTACATGGTGTAGCTGACAGATGCTTTGAACTTTGGTAGCCAGAGAGACACTCAAATCATCACTCATGGTTTTGTGCCTTCTCAGGAGGCAGGGAGCATGTTAGGGCAAGATGGCAGATGGTGAAATTTATGATGGTTCAGGAAATGTTAAATATGCTTTTTTTGGGCTAAGGATATCCTGCCAATTAATTATTCTTGAGTAAAATTCTAACATGAGATGTTAACTGGCCACAGTTTCTGTCAAGTCCATATAGTTTCAGCTGTGAAGTATTTCACAATGCTTTGGTCTGACAAATTACATTTCTTCTGTACTGGGATGCTGCTGATACCATTTGGGAGTTTTGTCTCTCTACTTTGTGGAAAAAAATAAAAAAAATTAAGTTGCTAAGGAGCACAAGTTTAATTGATTTTCTAAAAGCATTAAGGAGAGGCATAAGTCACAGGCTTGGGCAAAGTTCACTAGTTACCATGACATACAAGATATTTCTCTGGGGGTTTAGTATTCTTTCCTACCAAAACATCTAAACCTCTTCAAAAGGTTTATTTCCTCTAACTAGCCTGGGTGTAGGTTTTTTGTTTGTTTGTTTGTGTGGTTAGGTTTTTTTTTTTTTTTCAAATAGTAAAATTTGAATGGTGCTGCAGGTATATGACACATAACAGCCTGGGGCTAGAAAAAATGCAAAAATATTGATGCAGAACTGAACAGAGTTGTTATGTCCAAAGGATATCTGCTTGTGGACTTTAGCAGGGCAGATAGTATTTGCTCTGCTTCTCTATTGATTTTCCTTCCTGGCCTTGAGGGGCCCCAGAGAAAGTGAAAAGTGTTGGTGTTTCTCAACCCTCTGAATACAGACATACCCAAAATGATTTGTCTAAAATTTCCATGGCACTGCAGAGAAGTGACCCCAAAGCACCCCACTTGCACCCTCAACATATTCTGCCTAGGCAAGAAGAGAGAAAGGCATCACTGGTGACAGTGAATTCAGTTTCAATCCTGCCTTGGTGCCCTGGGGTCAGCTATGGGACACGTGCTCTGCCTGTGATAAGACAGCATCTAGCAGAAAGCTGAGATAGTTGTTTTTTTTTTTCTTCAGCTTTCCCAGGTAGGAATGTGGGCTTGAATCCCTCACTAGATCCCTTCTTCTCCATCCAGGCAGCTCCACAGCAGTATTTGTCACGCCTCAGGGTAACAGAGTGACTTGTTTATCTGCTGCAATGAGCACTGCTGAGTCTTCAGAGGAGTGGAATTACATTCTGGATGGTGACTTGGGCTGCAGCCATGTTATTAAACATTGGCTAAAATTTCCCCTGCTTGTTGCCCTCACTTCATCCCCCATCAGTGGGAGCAATGTTGGGGGCAGTAACACAGAAAAATCTGCAGAAAATGTTGGCATTTTATCCACTCTGTCGTCTTGCTGTCTTCGGCTGGATGACATGTTGCTGCAAATATTGTAAATATTAGCCTATGCTTGTGTTGTTCTCCCTGTTGGTTCTTCTGCAAAAGCTTTGGTTAATTTTTTTTTTTGTAGGGATGGGTAAGACAACCAACCCTACCGCTCCCATTCAGCAGCAGACAACTCCATTTATTCAAAATTAAACTTTAAAAAGAGATCAAGCACAATGTCAGGGTTCCTTAGGATTTTCAGTACTTGGTTTTGAGAGCCAGTGAGGAAGACTGTCATGTTTCTGGTTTCATAGAAGCTGCAGCATTTTCTGGCACAGCTCTGAGCAGGGTAGCTCAGCCTGGGTGCACGTGGGATGAGAAACAGCTGCAGAGCCAGAGAGGGGCTGCCAACCTGTGGACAAGGATGTGCTGGATTTTAAGTCTTTGTACATAACGCCAGTTTGAAATCTTTTGTTTAGCCAGTTTTAGGGACAGGAAGCTGGGTGCATGGTCTGTAAGTGCAGTAACAACCTGTTACTACACTTGCAGACCATGCCCCCAGCCACTCTGTGGCTCTGTGCCACCCCCATGGTCTTCAGGAGGTTACACAGTCTGATCTCCTGCCATTCATGACCTGTGTAATTTGTGCCATCAGGGGAATTGTTTGGACAGAGGAAAAGAGTTTAATTACGAAAATGGAATTCCTTCAGGGCAAAAATGGCTATATATTGTTCCTTCTCAACACTGCAAAAGAGAGGATATAAATTAAATATTTATTGGGAAGTAAGAGATTTTATTTAGCTAAACAAAAACAGGTGCATTTCTGTTGGTACATTGAAATCAGTTCCTTTCCTAGAATCTGCAATCCCACACTTCTCTAACACACATGCCCAAAATCCGCCCCCTTGCTTTCAGCGAGTCCTCACAAGACCTGGGAGTTGCAAGAATGGCTCCTGGAAGTGGTAAAGCTGGGTGAGGACAGTTCCTTTCAGTCACTAGCCTACTGTATAACAACTGCTCTGGGCTCTAACTAAACTTTGTCCATTGCACTGTGGCCCTGGATTTTTAAAGCAGCTGCTAAAAAAAAGGCACCAGGGTGGAATATGGAACATGATCCCATATGCCATGCATTCCCTTGGAGATGGTAAGAGGGACTCAGGGGGAACTAAAGCATAAAAAGAGCTTCTTTACAGTGGTCACAGTTAGCATGTCTGTATGATAAAAAGAGGGTGAAAAGAAGGAAGGAGGTATGCAAAGCTGATACTGATGGAAACTCTATTACTTAGGCAATGTTATCCAAGAACAATTTATCTGTGAGAAAATATGACACTTGTAATGTAGCCAAGTCCTTTGCAAGCTGTAGAGGCAGCTGCACAGTCTTGCCTGAGGCATTGAGCATGCCATCTGAGCAAGTTACAAGGGAATCTCTTTAAATAAAAAGGGAAGAAAAAAAAAAAAAAAAGAAGTTCATTAATATTAGGCACTCTGTGTCCTGCCAGAATGCTTGCTTTGCTTTTCATATCAAGGGTCTGATTCTTCAGAAGTACTTTTTTGTCCTCTTTTGGATTGCTGACCAATTCAGTGGAGAGAACGTGTAAGGAAGCCAAAATCATATTCACTCATGAAGAATCTTTGAAATAGAGCTTTCTGGATTGTCCTGTATTTGACAGACTCTTTCATGGGTACATGGTGTGTGATTCAGCCGCAAGCAGAACGAGGTTTCTCTTGTGAAACTGCAGATATCTGCAATGTCTTCATCTGAACTATCTCTCAGCCCACCCCACAATAATCAATGGAGAGAAACAAACAACTACATGAGTCTGCTACTTCTGAAGTGTTTTGGATATCTATGTAATCAAAGGATACATGGATACATGATTTGTGCCTGAGGAGTGCCATCTTCTTTCTTTTGGCAGTAGAGATGCCTTTAGACATCTACTGTAAAGTTAGGGAAAATGAATCCCAGCATAAAAGTATGCATCATTTAAAAAAGGTTAGCTCAGGTAGTCTGGATGGCCACAAGGCATCCAAATCCTGCATTCTCAGCTTTTCTTTTTACATTGTCTGTGACAGATTCTCAGTTTTCTACTCAAATTTCTCCTTTTCCCCAAAGCACCATCATATTTTCTTAAATTTTCCTCTCATCCTACCTGCAGGTGCAGACAGCAGAATACCCTTTGAACAGTACCCAGCAGCACAGCAGCCCCCTAAACTGCATGTGTACAACAAACCACAAGGTGAGTTCTGTACTAAATCTCAACATACTGGGTGTTGATAAATGGCATGACAGCTCAGCTGGTTGGGATTTTTGGATTAATGTTTGTTATTAGAAAATGACAGCTCACAGAAATAAAAACGACTGGTGGGAGCATAGTGGATCCAAAGAAACTTTCCCAGTGGAGCTTTTGGTTTGTGATACTGAGAGACAGAGTGAGCTTGGTCAGCTACTAGGAATAGCCCTGGTTCATGTCCTGGGAGACCTCTAGTTAGATCTGGAGGCTGAATTTAGCTCTCCCATGCAAGATGAATCCACTCTATTGAGAGTAGAAAAGGGAAACATCTTATGTAAAACTTTGGGAGGTGTCAGCATAATTTGTATCTGAAATGAGTACAACTGTTCCCTGTAAAATATGAAAGAGAAAACTGTTCCTGTCCAGGAGACCTCAGGAGAGGTCTCCTGTGGCCTCCTGAGGTTTGTTAGGAGGCTAACAAATTTAAATGCACTTTGTGCTTGTTAATGCAAGAGAGATAAGTAGTAGGGTTTTAACTTAGACTTTTATAAATAGATTGCTTTAAAAAAATCCAGATAGTTAATAAAAAATATTATAGGGTCCAGTTAGGTTCAGTTATAGGTGAAACACAGTGTCCGCTGTGATTCTTTTTGCTGCAGAACACCCATGTTACTCCATTATTTCTCTGAAAGTCTTACTGAATACAAGAGAAATGACCCTGGAAAAGTAAAGGAGACACTCTGAAATTATTTCAAAGCTTTTTTGTTTTTCAAGGTGGGAATTTGTTCTGTATCTAACACACACAGTGCTTTGCGCTGAGATCCTGCCTGGCTGGAGATGCACACAAATGCTGGAAATGCTTTCTGTTTCTAGAGAGGACAGGGACGACAGTTTGTAATTAATAAAATCATAGAATGGTTTGGGTTGGGAGAGATCTTCAAGATCATCTGATTCCAACACCCTGCCATTGGCAGGGACACTTTACACTAGACTAATTTGCTCAGAGTTCCACCCAGCCTGGTCTTGAGCACTTCCAGAGATGGGGCATCCACAACTTTTCTGGACAGCTTGTTTCAGTGCCACACCACCTCATGGGAAAGACTTTTTTCTTAATCAAAACCTATTCTCTTTTATTTTGGATCCATTCCCCCTTCTCCTGTCACTACATGCCCTCGTCCATAGCCCCTCTCTGTTTTTCTTGTAGACCCCCATTTGGTGCTGGAAGGCTTCTGTAAGATTTCCCTGGAGTCCTCTCCAGGCTGAACAACCTCAAGTCTCCCAGCCTATCTTCATAGGAGAAGTGCCTCAGCCCTCTGATCATTTTTGTGGCGTCCTCTGGACTTCCTCCAGCAGGCTCACATCCTTTTTACATTGAGGACCCCAGAGCTGGATGCAGTATTCCAGATGGGATCTCATGAGGGTGGAGTAGAGAGGCAGAATAACCTCTCTCAACCTGCTGGCCACTCTGCTTTGGTTGGTTTTCTGGGCTGCCAGCACACATTGTTGGGCCATGTTGAGCTTCTCATCAACCAACACCCCCAAATGCTTCTCCTCAGGCTGCTCTCAATCCATCCTCCACCCAGCTTGTACTTTTGCTTGGGATCCTCCCTACCCATGTGCAGGACCTTGTACTTAAGCGTTGTCTCGCCCCAAGCAATCCAGGTGGTGTGAATTGTCTTTGGAATAAATGAGGTAGAATACTATAACAGTGCCAGATTTAAAATTGTTTGGGAGTTTTTTGTAAACATACTAGTGACCTTATTTTGACTGGTAGGTAGCCAATAGCCACTTCAGTTAGCATTCAGTGCTATAATTAGCTAGAAAGAGTTTTGACAGGATCAATAATTCACCCATTGATCTTTTGCATTCATTATTTTGCATCTAAAGGGTGCCTAAGCATAAATCAGAAAATTATTTACTGTGATGGTGTGTTGTGAAATCACTGTCTGCCTCCTAAAAGATGAGGGAAGGAAATGCTACACGAATTTCAGGTGAGATACTGATGACCCTTTGTCTGGGGCTGGCAGAACCCAGTGGCAGGGAAGTGCCTGCTACCCTTGCCACCACTGATTTCAGCCAGTGCCATGCTCCCTTTAGGCACCTGCTGATCTGTATAAATCTCCAGAGCTGGCCCACACAGTTCTCTGCTTAAAGGCTGTTGGCAAGATCACACATCTTTCTGAGAGCTTTGTTTGCGGGACAGTGTGGGAGAGCTGGGGCTGCCGGGTAACAGCGTCTGCCGCCTCAAGTGCATAAATAGCCCAGATGAAGACAAAAGGCAGGTGGCAAATTAGGACATAAACTTCGGTCTGTGGGACCAGCAGCCAGTTCCCTGCATGTCCAAATGACACAGCTAATCATTGGGAATTTGTACCCTCGCCATCCTCACTCCTTGGCTAGCACCCACCCACAGTCTGATGCAGTTTTGCGAGGCATTCACACTGTTTGTCCTGGTCCAGTATCTCACAGAGCCAGTGCCACTGGGTATAAAAATGTCTCAATATGCAGACAAGAGAGCTGCAGAGCAGAGATACAGACAGAAAAGCGGCCATGGTTGCAGCAGGGGCTGTGACCTCCTGCCACTGGCAATATGCAGTCTGATCCCAGTCTGGAGGCAGCAGCTGACACTGGCAACCCCAAAGCCAGCCTGTCTGAGGCCACCTACCCCCATTTAAATTTGATCTACCTTGCTACATTCTTAATGAAGGAAAGCAGCTTCCATGCTAGTACCTCTGTACCAGTTCACTCTGTACAGTTATTTTCGTTATCCAGGGAAAATGGTTGTGTACTCTGCACAAACCTTCAGCCACCAGGAAAGCCTTT
This sequence comes from Motacilla alba alba, assembly GCF_015832195.1. Taxonomy (NCBI): domain Eukaryota; kingdom Metazoa; phylum Chordata; class Aves; order Passeriformes; family Motacillidae; genus Motacilla; species Motacilla alba. The sequence continues at coordinate 120,359,192 of NC_052017.1, forward strand.
TTTTCCCCAGACCCCCTCCCTTTCCAAATAAGATCAAATAAGTAGGAAGCTAGTTATTAAGAAAAAAAAAAGAATATGAAACTAGGAAATATGTTATGGAAAAGGACAAATAGCTGAATAGCAGCTTAACTCCAACTGTAGCATGTCTGTCGTTCCTCCAAAGACCTTTGGAAACACGCCTGCTTCACGCAAGCTGGATTTGTATTTCAGGGAATGCATGTGCACTACTACTGTGCTATAAATAAACATCTGCTGTACCAGGTCCACTGGCTTAGTACGTCCAGCTTCTCTGAACCCTCCCACCTGTGCTTTTTGCCTTTGGATATGCGTTGTCTGACCCAAGCAAAGAGATAGCAGGATTGAGGTCTTGAAATATTTTTGCTGTTTAAATAATGCCGTAATCATGTGTCAGTTAAGACAGGAAGAGCTTTCTGTGGGTTTTAAGACTGACGTGTATCACTTTGGGTTGAGCCAGTAGTTACTTTGAAACAGGATTGCACACAAGCAAGTTGTTGGCTTAGGTATCTCAGTTTCAGATGTGATATGACTTCTGCATGTAGACATGGCCTACAGCTCTGAGGGAATGAGAGAGGGAAGGGATTGCAGAAACGAGAGCTGACAACTCTGTGTCATGGCTCCTCTCTCTTCCTCCTCCTCTTTCTAGTTTCACACTGCAGATTAACTGAGTAAACATCTGATGTGAGGCATCCTGCACCTATGCCTAGCAAAGCTGCTCTGATTATACTTTCCAAGCTTTTTGTAGGAGTCAAATGTCCATTCTGGGATTTGATGGTGAAAATCTCTTTTCGAGGTAGGTCACAGCCAACCTTGGAAAAAACCTCCTGGCTTTTTTGGCAAGGATGAAGATGGTTTTATAAATACAACAATTATATTGCCATTTTTAAATCTGAAATTTTAAAGGTTGAAATTTTGAAGGTTAAAGGGAGTAGCACAACTAATCTTAATGGAGATTTGTTGTCATATTTTAAATTATAATTGTAATTTTTTCTATTGTCCAATTTGGGTTACCTTCTGTGATTCCTCTTCTTGAATACTGCTGTAATATGTGTACACACATCATATTTGAAAGCAGAAATGTTCACTTAGGCAGGTGTTCTTGAATTTTCAGAGAAAAAAGTTCCAACCACAGTACAAACTGACTACCCTACAGTATGGAGACTGGATTTGATAATCACAGGAGCTTGGATAAGAACTTAATTCTTGAGCCATACGAAGCATGCTGCTCCAGATGTCTTCTTTACGAAGCTGTAACTTTGGGGAGACATTGTTCTGAAACTTGGCTGAAGGTGAGGACAGATTCAGACATAAATGTTCTCTGTTGCCATTTGTACAGTCCGATTATATAACATGGCAAAAAGAAGACTTGCATTAAATTTAAACTACATATATTTTGATCTGACATGCTTACAGTTTTTAACTTCCTTGGCGACATTAGGCAGCAATTATTTCTGTAATTTTACAGTGACAAGGAAGTTTAGAATCATTAATTTAAACTTCTTCAAGCTGCGAGACACTTTAATTTTGAATCTGAATCATATGTTTTGGACCCATTTCTGCTCTATGCAATTAATACCATGATGAATTCCCAAGGAACACAATGCCAGCATAAGAGGTTCTTGTATTACCATTTCCACAATCTCAGTCACAAAGGTTACCAAGAGGAAACTGTTCTGAGTGCCTTTCCCTGGCAGTCAGGTCTTTGATAATGTTGCTTGTTGAGATATCCTGAATCAGCTCCCCCACAGCAGCTTTTCCCAAGCAAAGAGTATAGGAGCTCTGACTACTTCCTTGTCTTTACATTTTCTATCTGTATTTAGAGGAAATAACATGAGATATTACGCTGAGGCAAAAGCTCTCATACAGTTCTTCTATCACACTTGAAGAAATCATCTGAGTGTTTTTTGAGGGGATCAGAACATCTCCCCCCTTTCCAAAACAATCTACCAGCTCTGCTCTTGCAAAGGACAAGGAACAGAACTGTGTGTTGGCCTTCTCCTTTCCTTTTTAGCTTTTTAAGAGCAGAAATTCTGGATTATTACACCTAAAATCCTGAGTCTTGAGCTATTCCAAGAAGTCATTCATTCAAAGGTCCAGAGATATTTATTCTCTATGTTATGTTTTTGATCATTGATGACTTGCAATTTGATGACAATGCTTGTTCTCTTCAAAGGTGGTTTTGGGGATGTTAATACTTGGAATATTTAGAATACAGGAAGAAAAGGCAAATTATTGAATTAACTTGTGATTACACTGAATTTTGGAAAACAGCATGGCTTATTTCCTGGCTCTTGTTTTTATTGTGGAGCTGCAGCACAGCAAAAAAAAAAAATAAAAATTGGGGGTTATCAGCTTGTGCTACTCTCTGTACATTAAGTCTTCCAGTTTTGAGAAGAAAATCAAAAAATCTAGCTGTTCTCCAGACAAATAACCTTTCATACTTTTTCACTTTTATAATTGGCAGTTGTGTATAGGGTGGAATATGCATAAAAATTAAGTTAATTTAGTCACATGCTTGTATTTTTTGCAAAGACAGAAAGGCATCCAAGCATTATAGATCTGTTAAATGTCCAAGGGAAGTTACATTGTGTCAGTTTTTGAGGCAAAGTTTAGCTATTTAGTCTGTAAAGTGCCCAAGATAAAGGGTTTTCAAGATTTTCTTTCAATTTTTATTTAAATAGTTTATTTCAAATTGTTTCCTCAAAGTATTTCCAACGCAAGAATTGCAACATAGGTTTGCTGCTTGACAACAGAACTGATTGAAATACAAATGGAGCTGTCACTGTTCAAGTTGAGTGAGACATAAAAAGGAAACAAATGACATGAATGATGAAAACTAGCTTAGCTTTTGAAGTGGTTCTGTTATTGTTAATGTAAGATGTTGTTATTGCAGGCAGTTTACAGCACCTTGTGTTCTCCATCTTTACATATTTGTTTCTTATCTCTAAAAACCTCAAGCCTGCATTTATATAGCTCCCTGAGCACAATTGCTCTTAAAATTACTTTTGGTTTCTGCTCTTGGGAGAAGTGATGGTGACAATAGAAACAGCTCCAATGTTTTCCTTTAGGATCTACCAGAAGATATTCAGCTCTTCAGGCAGTGCTTTCATGTTGTTGTACTGTGGCAAGCATCACACATACATGAACCACAAATTGCTAAAGCTTGGCACTTTGACTTTGGGAATACCGCACCAATCCAAATGACAGAAGGGGAAGGACTACAGAAGGGATGTGGGAAGTAGTGGTTATAGTCCTGGGAGCAGTTGAGGAGCAAAGAAACAGTCTGGGTAGCTACAGAGCTGCTACTCTGACCTTAGTGTACACAATAAGCTGTGTAATACTATAGCAGATACAGATTTGGGAATTATCGTTAAAACCAGAGTACACGTTACTAGCAATGACACGGCTTAGTTTTTATGGAATGCCAGCATTATTCACCAATATGACTTTGATCTAAATGAAAGGAACGCCATTTTTTTTAGTTTGTTTTCAGTTAACAACGAGGACATGACAAAGAAACACTTATTGCTGAACCAACAAGCCTTGATGTGAGCTGGGGAAAGGAAGTCAGAGACTTCTGTATGGAGGAGACTTGGAATTTCATCGCAGAAACAGCGGACTAGAGAAAAAGCTTTGGGAGCACCTGTGCCATGTTAGCCCTTCTGAAGGGTAGGGAGAAAGGGCACAAGGAGCCCCACTGAGCTCCCTGGGGCAGGGTAGGTAGAAAGAAGTGACTTTTCTAGTCACAACATGCTTGAGATGGTAGTTAAAGCCATGAGGCAGGTTTGATAAATCTGTCCAGGCAGTTTTCCCACCAAGTCACTGGAAAACAGCTGAAGCCTTTACTCTTGGTAAAAGGCCTCTTTGAAACAGGGCTGCAAAGGGGCTGTAGCCCTGCAGAAGAGCAGAAACCCCGCTCTTCTTCTTTCATAAATCTCTCTTGAGCTACTCTGGGTATGCTACTCTGACTTCAGCATATGCAAGGATTTAAAAGATATTTTGAAGGAGGTTTTTAAATAAAAAGCATAAAGCAAATTCTAAATGTTTGAAATTCAGTGTGAGAGGCATGGAAAAATTTAGCCAGCTATCTACCTTTGATAACTTTGGCTAAATAGGGCACTACCTAACCCCTATTGCCTGCACTGACACCTCAAGTACAGGACCACAGGAGAGGGTGTTTGAGCTGGGGAAAGGAGCTGAAGGAACAGGCACAGGGAGACAACCTTGGATTGTATTGGAAGGGTCCCTGTCAGACTGGGAAGAAGTCATGATTGTAGCTCTGGCGCTGGTCCTGTTTTATGTGTTTGTTAATGACCTTGTCACAGGGAGTACTTGTCTGTTAATGGAATTTGCTGATGACTTGGTTTTAGGACAGAGAGGATTCCTACAAGAAAATAAAGTGATGACTGTGATAAATAAATAATAGAAATAGGATTGGATATAACACTATGAAGCACTAGCTCCTGTGTTTAGGGAAGAATAACAGCACTTTTCTGCAATATGACAGCAGTTCATCTGCTGAAAATTAGAGATTAAAAAAATAGTCAGAAGGATCTGTAGTAGTCATGGAGAAAAAGTCATTTAGGACACCAAAATACATAAAATATTTCACTTCCAGCAGAGATTTACATAGGAAGTAGCTCCACAGGGGTATATTCCACTATATACACCCCTCTGCAAGGCACTGGTGAGACCTCTCCTGCAGACTCATTGTTGTCATGGTCACACATAACCAAGTATTATGAACTCACATTACAATACTTGCAGTAAACAGAATTACCATTATATTGATGATGTTTTAGAACTTATTAAAAAATATGTTACTTTGCTCAGCAAAATGAATTGCTTTCTAGTAATGCCTCAAGGGTACAAAGGCCAGGGAGGGAAGGAAATACTTAAACTAAAGAACAGTGCTGTTGTTGCACTAAATGCATATGTAAAACAGAAAGAATTTAGACCCTCTAGTCAGAGTAGTAGGGCCCACATTCCTACCCCTTCCTCCCAATACCAGCGTTTGATAATGATGGGCAAAGAGATGCAATGTTTCAGAAGCTGTCTTAGATGCACAGAATAAAGATTTCATCATGAAATACCAAACAAGATTTCATTAAAGTTCTATTGCAACAGCTGCTCTGACAGTTCATGACTGGTTTTGTGAGTGAAATACCGCCCTCATGGGAAGTTTTGGAGAGGTCTAAGAAGGGTGCCCTTCCCAATACTGCAATCTACTGGATTTTCGTGGTGAGGATGGGGACAGGAGTAATATTAATATGCCAATAACTTGATTGCAGTGCTCAATTGCATACACAAATGATCTAAATGGACACATTTCCAATTGATAAAGCTACACTCACTCAAAAGAGCTGGTAACACCTATCAGCAGTGTAATGCCCAGGATATGGAGCATACTGGGTATGATTCTGCCCAGTAAAGGGCCTTGCTGGAAACACACAGCTCATCATGCCCTGCAGAAGTTGCACCTTGCTGGAAACTTAGGCATGAGCTATAAGCCATCTTCAGGATTGTGACAGGACATAGTTTTTTAATCAAGCCAGCTTGTCTCCTCTTTCTTAAGAAAAAAAGCAGAAAGGATCTCTTTGTCCAAGGCCTGACCCCTCTAGACATCCTGTCTTTCTTAAAATAATTCTTGTTGTACACCAAATAAGGAAGTTTATCTTCTCCAGATCCAGTTACATGTGGTGCTGGTGTAACCCAATGCACAAAAATGTATTATCCTTTATTTTTGTGTATGCACCTGAGTGTGAGTGTGTGTGTGCACACTGGCCTTTTAAACAATTTTCTTTGATTTACAAAGTGTTTACTGGTAATTAGTTACATGAATACATATCTGAATTCAGCTAAATTAACAGCCTTAAAAAAAACAAAAAACAGTGGAAAGGTAAAAATGCCATGCACTCAGATGTCTTTTGGCTCAATGGATTCACTGAATGTCCCATTTCTGGCCAACACGCATCTAAATCTACCTACTAAAGAAATCTTCAATTCTAACAAGGAGCTATTAGGGACCAGCAGAAACAAATACTTTTTCCAACATTGCTCTCATTTTCCTGAGGTCAGATGTAGCGTTATCAATGGGACTGCAGGGGTACATGCTTGCTATGTGGGTGTGCTGGAAGGAAAAGGGAAGTTATTACGGTGTGAAAATTGCACTATTTTGGGTTGTTTTGAGGTTTGACTTCAAGTAGTTCTTACAAATACTCTCCTCAATATATTCTTACTTTTTTATTTTGATAGAAAAATTTAAGCAACTTTACCTTCATTAAGAATGTCACCTGGAAGAAGTAATCAATATACCTTCAATTTTCAATATTGTAATGAGGTAACAAGAGCATAGCTGATTTTGCAGATTAGGATGAATAGCTATTATTCAGATTAATTGAGATAACATGTACAAGATAAGGCTGAGTTGGGAGGAGTTCTGAACAGCCTGGTGTTGTGGAAGATGTCCCTTCCCATGGCAGGGGAATTGGAACTACACGACATTTAAGGTCCCTTCCAAACCAAACCATTCTAGGATTCTAAGGTAGATGGCATCAAGATAAAGGACTTTGGGAAACATTAATTTATGTAGCCCAATGGCACAGATTTACTGGATGATTCTTGAAGTCTTACTGTTATGTCTTATGAAAATACTGCAAGACAGTTTACAAGATATTGGGTACTTGTTTCTTAACAGAGAATTTGTTCTGGAAGTGGAAAACAAAATACAATTATAAGCTCTTTGAAATTGCAGGATTTCTTTTAAGACTTTTGGACTGCTTTTTGTTTTCTCTTCTCTTCCTTGTTCCTTCTTTTGTATTTTATTAACTTGAATAGAGTAAAAAAGAAGATATAAAGCAATTTCATTTTATATTATACTTTTTTTTCAGGACCAAAAGGTAGAATTTTATACTGGGAAATGTCATATTTACTAAAATTATTCACTCTAAAGTATTTTATTGTCCTCAATTGTTAATGGTGATCACTGTTGGGGTGATGATCTGACTACTGTTTACTCCATCTACCACTGTGTGACAACACTGAATCTGTTTCACAGTTCCTGGCTAAGAAGTCAGTTAATAAAAACCTGCAGCTGCCTCAAGTTTCACTATTTCCAAACAGCAAATCTAGCCTCAGAGTCTTCCCAAGCAAGCAGAAGGCATATCTATTCCAATGGAAGCATCAGCCTAATGGCTTGGAGAATGCTTTACATGAGGATGGCTGTGCTGGCCGCGTGCGGCGACTCCAGGAGGACCAAACCTCCCTGGTGGAGCAGCAATGCTGCTGCGTGCTGCTAACTCCCTCTCTGCTACCACTCACTGCTGAGCTGCCAGAGAACAGCAGAAAAATTCTCCTCGGTTTATCCCCTATACATCACTTGCTTATTTAGCCTAAAGCAGCCTTCCTTCCCATCTGTGAGGCTGCATATGTCTAAGGTCAGCTAAGGGAATTCTGTTCTCTATTAATGAAAGCTGTTTTAAAATAAATCCACCATGTGTTAAAAAAAAAAAAAAAGGGGGAGTTAAAAAAGGCTATAAAATCTCAAAATGGATATTCATCCTATTTTTCACCCTCAATTAATAAAAAAAAACATTTTGTAAAGAGAATATTTTCCTCCTGGGACTTTGTTGCTTCCATCAGAAAGCCCAAATTAAGGTTGCACTTTGCTGTATAGGTGAAAAGCTGTATCTTCAAATGACGCAGATTACAGAGCAACTCAGCACTCTCCAGATTTAATTCTGACAGGCAGGAGCAGGTGTATGCCATGAAGTGCAACCTTGGAAAGATGACCCCACATGACTATTAATTTACATTTGATAGTTGTAAGATAAAGTAAGGGTTAATTAAGGAACTTCCAGAGGGTGCACAGGATGTTCAGGTGAAAGGTAGAGCAAGGAATTTGTGCTGACCCAGAAATAGGCCAGCTGGTTCATGTTATTATTTTATTTTTCCCTGACACCTTCAAGTGATTGTAAAGCTCTACAGGGAAATGTGCTCTGTGATGACCTGAGTATTATGTCAAATGCCTTAGAGGCTGAGGCACTGGTTTACCATATCCTGCTGTGAGAGCACAGGAAGCTAGGATGGTGCCTTGTAGACAGAGTACGAGGCAGGCACACTTTGCAGTATTGTGTTATGAAGCTTTGAAAAAATAGGTTTTTCACCACAGGCAAGCTTGAAAAAATGGGTAGGACCCAATAAAGTCTTTATTTAAACTTCTTCCATTCCTTTCCTACCATTTTCTTTCTGCTAGCCATAATCTCATTATATTTCTCTGTACCAGGGTAAAGTAGAATGATCTTCCCTGCTTTTGCTGGTTTAACTTGTCTCTCATGCATCATATTTGCTCATTAATTTTGCTGTTAGCAGTAATAACATGAGCAGATGAGCTACTGCATCATTAGACAGAACTCCCATTTGGGAAAGGAAGAGTTTGCTTTGCTTTGATGCTTTGATTCCATCTCCCCCCCTCTCCAGGAATTATTAAGTCAGTAGGAAGTTAAAAAAATTAATAAACTCTGATGCAGAAGAAAAATTTCTGTTTGCAATATTTTGTGGCTGTGTGGTTTTATTTTGCTCTGCTAAGAATCCAAAATAACTGCACCTTCTCAGGAAGTGGAAAAGACTGTTCTCATTAGCCAGGGAGTTGGATGGCTCTTTTACCAAGAACAAGCCTTGGATCTTCTAGGCTGTGGTTTCCTCCTTCCTGATAAATACCTCCTCCCCTTTCTCATTTGTTCTCAGGCATTGCAACCCTCCACATTGCACCATCTGGGCTGCACATGCTGATTCGTGTTGTTGGAAATAAGAGAGATTCTTGCTGTTGTGGGGAGAACTACATTTTACAGCCTTTTTGGTCATCTCCCAGGTGACATCTCTGCTCCTCTGTTCCACTGCTGGTGGAAGTTCATAACCTGTCCAGCACCTGTCCAGCAAGGGAGACTCATTGGTTGGTTTTGTAGTAACTTCCTAGCTGTGATATTGAACAGGCTCAACACAGCTTCACACTTGGAGATTGTTGAAGGTGCTGGAAGTGGCTCAGACCCACCTGAGTCAGCATCAAAGGGAAGCTTATTATTGCACTTCCTCCCATTTAAATCTACTGCTTTTTGACACAAGTTTATGAAGAAGGACAGACCTCTTACCCCAGCCTCTGGGCCAGAAGGAACACACTGATCTGTTGTTTTTCTTACTTTCTTCCCCCTTCTCCTCCCATGGGATCACTGGTTGCCACTGTATTTATTCCCAGTCTGGCCACAGGTTCACCTGGCTTGGTCACTCAAATGTGCCTTTAGAGATTAACAAAAGACAGTGATGTTTCTGAGGTAGGGAATGTATTTTATCTTCTCCTGTCCCCTTGGTCTCCCTTTGTCAGACTGTTGATTTTACATTGCCAAAGTTTTGGGCCAGAACTAAATTTGAGTATTTATGTGGATGTTTTCAGCATCTCCATGTTGCTCAGATTCAGTTACTGAGGCAGGTTGATGGGTACCCTGAGTATCCAGGTACATGACACTCCAAGGAATTTGGGGGAGCTGGAACATTAGCACATCTTCAGTTCTCATGTTATCTAGATTTTCTTCCTCTCTGGAACTCAGTGGGCAATAGCACACACCCCTCTTGTGCTGAGTACCAAGGGAAAAACACTTATTTGGCACTAGACTGACCAACTTTTCCGTGGGTCAATGTCCTCCACAGCAAACAGGGCTTAGTACTGAAACACTGTGTATTTCCAACAACTCTATTTCCAACAGCTCATCTGTGAAACATTTGATGTTTATTGAACCTTTCCAGTTCTTTGGTACCTCCACATTAGCTCCTAAAAAAGAACTACCTGGGAAAATTCACAGCCATTAAAATTTGTCATGTGACACTTCCCTACCAGCTTTACATAAGACCAAAATTTTCCAGCATTCTTTTGTCATCCTTTATTAATGAATGAAAAACACCTTTGTAACAGAGTGAATCAGTTCAGTCGTGTTCCTTAATGACAGGTCTTTCTTCCTATGTATAAACAGTTCCCATAAATAAATATTAAATATTTAATAGACTTAAATATTCAGTCTTGTTTGTTAATTCAGGGCCTGGGTCCAATGCCTGCCTTTGTATCAGCTACTGGTACAAGGGTTACACTTTTATGTTGCTTTTGGTTGTTTTGGTATTATTCAAAGACTTTAAGATAGCTCCCTATTTCTTTCCCTTTTTTTAAAAATAGATAATGAAATTGAAAAGTCGGTGTGCTAAGACTAGGCTTGGAACTATAAGTCTACTTGTTATGTTAAGAATAAGGCAAATTTTTCTATTAAGAGAAAGATTTGGCAGAAAATAAACCCCCTTGCATTCCAGCTGTATCTCAGATATCAGAGGGGCTGGAGGATGGCAGGGCTTACATTCTGAGCACTAAGCACCAGAAGTGCAGAGACAACTGGCTCTATCAGTCCAGCCACATTCCCTGAGATGACCATGATACCAGGTTCACAAATAGTGCCACACACTGTAGGTCTGGTCATGCCAAATGAACTGCCCCAGCTGGATTAGAAATCTGGTCATGTTCAATATCTCTCATGGGCAGGTGCAAAGTAGCTTATTGAGCAACAGAAATGCAGGTTTTTATTGGATTGTTAGTGATAAAGACACTGTCTGCAGAAACACATGTGAATATACAAATTTTTAATAACACAGCCAGCAAAAAATGCTGTTAAATTGAGAGATGACTCCATAGTGCTAAACGCATGATCACCACAAGATTGCTTTCTGAATTGCCCAAGGAAGCATAGGTGACTGCTTGAATCATACCCAGTGCGTGTCCTTATGAGGGAGGAGATGGGTGCAGCCATCGTTAACCATCCCAGGATACCAAGATGAAATCTCTGATCTCCCTTTCCATTGAAACTACATTTATATTGTTGGGGTTTTTGTTTTTGTTTTGGTTTTTTGTTTGTTTGTTTTTAAGGGAGGGGAAAATGTAATATTATAGTTGATGTGATTTCATATTTAGGTGGAAATTGAAGGACTTCAGTCATACATGTAAAGCATGTATAGGTTTTACTTCATTAGTACATGCCAGAATATGAAAAGTAATATGTGTTTTTGATTCAATGGAAGAAAGTTCAGCTTTCAGTCACTGTTTGGGTTATTTCTTCGGCTCAGTTCCTGTTAGCTCCATTGTTTTAAACAGAGCATGACGACAACACCTCTGTGCCACCCCATCCTTTGTTCCATGTCTCTCTCAGGGCAGTACATCAAGTTCCCTCAGTGTTCCTGCTCCTAAGGCATGCAGTCTGTTTCTGGTGAACTATAAGAAATGCTAGCACTCCTTCTTCATGAACTTTGTTTCATCAGTATTTTCTCCACACTTCTACATGTTGGAGAAATCAGGTTCTGTAATAGTCTTCCAAACAGTTCAGGAATTGAAGTATGAATGCTTGCATGGAGATCCCTCAGCTGATGTGGTTGTCTGTGACATCCTGGGACTGAACAGATTCTTTCTACTATTGTATTTAGTGAACAGGAAAAGGAACAATGCCTTTAGTTGTGATTCACTGTCATATATAACACCTTCAGTAGGAGTTTATTTTATGCAGGAATATACAGTGATGGGTTTTGAAACATATGTCCAAAATATTGAAGTTTCATGTAACACAGCCAAAACCTGAGAGCTCAGTCAGGTCAGAAGGAATCACCCCTGTGTAAGTGAAGGAAACATGACGGGCCTTGTTTGGCTTGAGGGACCTCTTGACAGCCCGGTGTGCAGAGCTCAGAGGGTGGCTGTGCCCAGGCTTGAAGGAAAAAAAATGCAGTTCTACAGTCCCAGACCTTCCCCCTGTGGCCCAGCTGGGGACACTTCCTGGGGGCAGAAGGAGAGGTTCCATGGATGGGCAGGGAGTGCTGGTATGTGCTGATGCTCAGGTGCCAGCCCTCACCCAGCCTGGTGAGAGCCTCAAGAGGTCTCTGTGCCCTCTGCCAGGCTTAGGGGGATGTTCCTGACTTGGCTGTTCTGGAACAGAACTCTTTTCCTCATCTGTACACCGTGCCTTACCCTTTGGCATGAAATCCAAGCAACCTCAGGAGTTAAATGTAAGCATTTCTGGATGCTGCAGAGGGAAGGGTGGGACTGGGACTGCAATTTCCATCTGCCCTTGCCTCAGTATTGTACAAATGAGCATTAGCGTGGTGTATTTTTAGACAGTATTGAAAAGTCTCAGAAATTTTGATACCCTATGGAGTCAGTGGTTGCCTTCAGATCTGGAGAAATAAATTGGCTTTTCTGGTCTTTGAAATTATTTAATTTTTCTTATTTCTAAGGATTTTTTTTGTTGTTTTTTTACACACACTTAGTGTCTTTAATCCTTAGCTCCTTAATCCTTTATTAGTGGGATTATTAAGCCTGACAAACAGCTCAACCAGAGAAGCAAATCCAGTGGTAAAGCAGAATTTGATCTAAGTCTCTGAGAATGTAAGCCCACAGAGTAACTGGCCTGCAGATAATTTAAAACACAACTCTCTGGGTATATGTTCATCTTGTAGTGTATAAACTGGAAGAAATCACACAGAAAAGACAGAGGCAAATTCTTCCAGGAATATGTTTATAGGTGAATTCTAGCTGTATAAAGAAAGTGATGTATTTTCAGAACAAGAAAAGATTATACCACTACATCTTCGACTTTAGAAAAGTGTTTTTTCTTAATTTACAGGTGTTAAATTTGATTCTGTGTATTGGAAACAATTTAAAGTAGCAGTTTAATGATCACTGTTCTTCACTATTTCAGAATCGGTCTTATCATTCCTAAAATTCCAGTAATATTTAGGAATCTTTTAAAACACACAAAAATTATAATCAGGTAATAAAATCTTTGAAATATGGAAAATTCCTGCAAAGATGTAGAAAAAATATAATAATTCAGGAAGAGATTTTTCTTAGTCTTTATAACCCAAACAAGGCATAAAAAGCTCTTCCTTTTTGATCTCCAGTTAACAAAGAACTTAAGCATATACAAAAAACATTAAGCTGAGTATAAAATGAGCACATGAGCAATGACATAAATATATCTGTATAAATACAAAACTAAATATATAAATAAAATGTTATGCACGGGAAAAAAATCCAAAAGTGAAAATGTTATTTCAATAAGAATAAAAACCACAGGGATCAGAACATTCAGAGAAACATCCAAATTAAAAAATAACTTTAAAAGGACTAAACATAGTCTCATAAATTATTGTCTTTTTCCTGGGGGAAAAAATAAGTATATTTAAGATTTATATTTATCAAACAGTTGCATCATAGAATCAATGTACTTAGTGCTAGATTTTTGCTTGAAAAATATCTCCATTGTTTAGAATAATAAGGGCTTAAATACAGTTCCAAGTGAATTAGGAAAGGCTTGCCATGCTATTTGTTTGAGGAATACCAGTAGTATAAGCTGGAAGTGGGAAACCAGAGCAACAGCAAAAAGTGACCCAAAAGAGGTGCAATGTTTATCTCTGGTAGGAAAAGAAAGATGAAAAAGAGATTTTGATGCAAAACAAAACGATGTTTTTGATGCTTTTGAAAAGCTTCCTGAAAAGCAAACTCACTCATTCATTTCTGTGACTTCATCAGATGCCTGAGAGCCTGATACCTTGAGAGGGTGAACGTCCTGCTCCCTCTGGTGCTGCCGAGCCCAGGGAATTTGGTGGCCTCTTATGCATCCCTTAATATCAGGTCACAGATGAAGGTAATTAAGGCACTGCAGATTTATGTGGTGGGAGAAAGAAATGAAGACAGCAATATGTGCTACTGCATCAGGGATGGACTCCTGCAAAGCAGCTTTGGAGAAGCCAGAGCAAGTTGGTGCCAGTGGTTATTGATTTGGGGATAGGATATCTCAAGGGCAGGGTTTGTTGTGTGGGGACCACAATAGGACAGAAAATGCACTGTCCAGCCCTGACAAAATGGGCTTAGCTAGAGAGGTCAGCATATTTTGACAAGCTTTTTGCTACTCGATATGACACTCTGTAGTGTTACCTCCTGTAGTCATTTTACTGTGTGCAAAACTAATTTCCCTTTCTAAAATAAATGATGGTCTGACTGAGATGCCCTCTCTAGCTGAGCAAGCCATCTGTTACCCCAGGACTGACATCTCAGCCTGTCCACACCTTCCACACTGACACATCCACAGACTCACCTGGGCCACAGCGAGTCACGCAAGACTCAGGTGAGAACTTACACAGAAGTGGTCGTTGTCTAGCAGATCTTGATTACTTGGGTCTCCTTCTCCTTAAGGTTAAATTCAATCTGGCCAGTTGAAGACAGAACCAGTGTAAAACAGCCTTCACAATCTCTCAGTATTTTGCGTGTACATGTTTTTGAAAGATAGTTATTAGTGATTAATTATTACCAGTGATTAGGAGAAGCCACACTGCAGTGATGGTGCTTTGTGAATGAAAGAGCAGCAGTGCAGGACTGACTGCTGGCAGGCTGCCAGAGCCCCTTTCAGAGGATCTGTGGAGAAGCTGGAATAGAGGATCCTCTGGGTATTCCATGGGCTCTGATGTGCCCTGAAGACTGGCTTTGCTGGGGTGCATGGACTCTGTCACAGGGAGTCTCAGAACCAGGCACTGCACTGAAGGGAAAGTTGATGAAAGTGCACAAAAGACTCTGTCACCAAATTCCTCTTTGCTGCAGATTGTCCTGCTTAGCTGAGTGAAAATTTTCACACAGAAAATAAGCTGTTTAGGTACCTGGTATCTTAATGCAAATCCATTTCTGTAAGGTCCAAGCCTCTCAGGTGGCTGAAATAGTTAAAAATGAACCTGATAAACATGTGGAAGGCCTGGATCTTAGAGAAATGGCTTTGCAAGAAGACAGCTAATTGCTTTTGTATTAACTTGTAAGACCGACAGCAGATCATTTCCATCATTGTTACTGAGCTACAGGTAGAGAAAGTTTCATGCTGAAGAGCCCAGCAATATGATTCAGTGAGGTCTTAGACTTCCACAATTATAGACTTAGTCAAGGCATGGAAAAAACCCCAGTTTTGGCCAGCTTGTCCAGTTTTCTTGGAACAGAAAGAATGTAATGGAAATGGAACAGAAAAGAAAGGCTGGTAAGAACTCTGCAGCTGGAGGAGATGGTGGAAGAGAGTGCTCATGAGGAGCACAGCAAATTCATCCCCCTTGGCTTTACAGAGTGAATAAAGTGTCAGTAAGACGAGCTTCCAAAGTGCAAGCTCACAGTTTTTCCCACTGTCAGTATTAGAGCATTTCAGCTCCCAGAGCATGTGGAGGTTCGGGTGAGGAATTTCAAAAGCAAGGCTGGATATCACCGTGCCCCCAAAGCACAGGCAGCACAAAGCTCCTGCTGCAAGTGCTGGATGAGTGTCTCGAGGTCTTCTAGCTGTCCCTCTGCAGGCAGCTGCTTTGTTCACTTACAGATATTCAAAAGAAGTTATTTGTATACAAAGCAAATAGGACTGCATTTCTTGATGGGCTGTGGGAGCAAGTGTATTGTTTCTGTTATTGACCAGGAGCTGCAGCTCTGGGGCAGGACTGGGCTCTGCTGGGCTCTTCACCTGTTGGGAGGGGAGTTTCCACCCAGTGTGGACAATGAGAAAATGAGTGGCTTCAGGGGGAGGAGGACAAGGAAGCAGCAGACAACTTCACACGTTGCGGTCTCATTGTATCAGTGATTTTCCTTACACCATATTCTTACACTCCCTATTCAGTGAATAACACATGGAGGATTTGGATGACATTTAAGCCAGCAGTTAAACCATCCACTCACATAAAAACAGACCACATTTCCTCAGGAGTTGTCACTGTAGTGCCCTGATTAATTTAATTTATCATCCTTAAAGTGTAAATAAAGGTAATACAGCAAGCATAACTTAACATGACAGAAGTAGGAAATAGGGAAAAATAGATCACATTAATCCCAGCTCATGTGATCCTTCTGCACCATGAGTCATATAGACAGTAATGGTTCATTAATTGTGTGGAGAGAGATGGCCAACAGACACATTCTTGTCCTGGCAGTCCCTTTGTTTGGACAAGGAGTTTTGGGAACAGATATCATTACTGGGTAAAATCACAGTTAGCTAAAATGTTGGTGCTGTAGGAATTGAGGCCTTCTTCCACTGAAATCAATGCAGGAAACATGCCTATTTGCATGCTAGTAATGAGCAATTTAGCCACATTTTGAGGAAATTAATGTGGTTTTGCTACTCCTTAACAGATGCTCATCCTATCCTTCGCCATGTCTGGAGACTTTGCCAGGCCTCAGCCTGTGGTCCATGGCTGGTGTCCCTCCAAGAGGTCAGCCAAAGGCGACTGTCAGAAGTGAGACTGGTGTGGGAAGGTTAAGTCTGTGACACTGAAAACCATAACCAAACCACTGGGCACATAGAAGCACCTTGAAAATCAAAATAGCTTGATCTCTGCTGCTGCAAATCGAAATAACCACTCAGGAAGGCACAGGAATAAATGTTAACCACAGCTGTTGGTGGTGATTTAATTCTGCCAAGGCTCTGTTGATCAGATTTTGCCCTCTTTTGCTATCTGTAGGTTGGCTTCACTTGCTTGAATCTGCAAATTTTGTGTAATGGAGACTAGACTGGTTTGTAATGTGTTTCCTCCTCCTTTTCCTCTGCCTTTTCCTGACTTGGCTAGCTATGTGAAGGTACTTATTTTATAAAATAGTTATTTTCTAAAGTGTGTTATAAAGTAAATAAATACTTTATATATTTTGTACATGTAAAAATATATGCTTCATAAATATATATTCCAGGGCAGTCCTTTGGCAGCCTTCCATTACTTACAGAGGACCTACAGGAAATATGTGGAGGTAGTCTTTATCAGGCAGTGTAGTGACAGGAAAAAGGAGAACAGCATAGATTGTATCAGCAGATTCTGTGCTGTGAGGCTGGTGAAGCACTTGAATAGGCTGCTCAGAGAAGTTATGGATGCCCCATCTCTGGGAGTGTTCAAGGCCACACTGGATGGGGCTCTGAGAAACTTAGTCTAGTGAAAGGTGTCCCTGCCCGGGGCAGGGGGTTGGAACTGGACGAACTTTGAAGTCCATTCCAATCCAAACCGTTCTATGATTCTACTCAACTATGAACTTGGCATATTTAACCCCTTATTTCCCATCTCTTAGCCCTCCTCCTTGCCTCATGCTGTTTGTGGGGTCTCTGTAGTGTTTTTTCCTGCTGTTTGTGTTTTCCTGGCTATCATTAATATAGTTGTCCAGGCTTCTTCTATCCATGGCAAGATGCAAACCTGTCAAAATGTAAGTGCTTTGAACTAACATAAGAATAGACTATATATGGATTTTAAGGTATTTTCTTTGACACATATACACAAATATAAACACTTTTGAGTTGATAAGGTGATCATCTCACAGAATAGACTGAAACGCCACCACTCTCTTGGAGGAGATTTCATCTTCCTAGAGCTCATTCTTTGGTTAAAAAACAAAAAATCACACCTCAAACAAACCTCACATTTTGTCTTTCTTGTCAGTGTATCTTTTCTTAAACCATGGTTAGGAATATGTTTTGGGTTTACTGGAAAGGATAAGTGATATAATAAATCCTGATTTATAACATAGCACAGTTTTCTTTATCCTAAATTTAAATATAATCAATAACAGATGTTAGTATGTGGTCTGATTAAGAATTTTCAGGAATGGGTGTTAAGTAGCATGCTGACATATGACCAGCCCTCAGTGCGACTGCATGCACCCCAGCAAAAGAATTTTACTCTTGGAAATAAGAGTCTTTGAAATAAACTAAATAGGAAGCACAGGCCTGAGACTGTGGACAAAGATGATGTGCTCAGGAACCAGCTCTAGAAGCTCTGTGCTCCCAGAAGATCTCAAAATGGTCCAAATGAGTGCTTTTGAACACATAAGCAGCAACATTTACTTTTGGAAGAGGCACCTCCTAGAAAATATGTATGGGTCTTTTCCTGACTACTCTTTCCCCTTCTCTTTTTATTTAATGCCAAAATAAAGCCCAAGCCAACCCAACACCCACAGTTTTTTCAAATGTCAGTTTTAACGTATCAGACATGAAGTTTTAAGCTGTACTCCCTTGCAGATTCCTAAGAAACAACTTTTCAAGGTCAGAAAATAAGAAAACAACTCCGCTTCTCATAATGAAGCTTTTATGCCTGCCTGTCAGATTTAGAAATTGCCCTCCATGTGTCTGGGATTTGTGGGTTAAAGCTGGATGGTTGCTGTTCCAGAGGACAAACAATCTCTTACAAAAAAAACCCCAAACCCTACTGAGCGTGGTACTGCCTGTCAGTCACCTGTAATTTCCTTTGTGGGCAATCTAAAAAGATAACAGCAGAGCAGCCTCAGCCCAGCAACTGTTCCCAAGCAAAGGACCCTGAGAAAGCTGGGTGATGGGAGGAGGTTTGTTGTGACTAATGCAAACTGATAGTCCTTGCAAGGGGATGGCAGCGCCTGGGGGCCCTTCGCCTCCTGTTGTTTCACGGGAGCCTGTGGAAAGCAGCCTGGGTTAGGAGGAGCTCTTAGTATTCCCTCTCTGGAAGAGAAAATGTGTGCTGGCACTAATGAGCATGGAAAAATTCTGTGATAGAGTCCCTGCATATTTCAAAGGCACAAATCAGGGTTGAAAATAATGTTTTCTATTTTTTTTTCCTTTTTGAAATTAAGGAAGTTAAATAAGAAATGTACAGGCAGAAGAGATGTGTATTAGGACATACAGGGAGCTTTAAGCGACACTGCTTGCTAGAAGGGGCTGAAATAGGGGAAACTTCCTTCTTGTTGCATGCGTTGTATTTTTAAAGGTGGTTATTTATTTATCACCCGCTGTCATGTTTCCCCAGCTTTTCCTCTGACTGGCCCTTGATTTCCCGGCTGACACATTTTTTCTCCCTCTTTATACTGTTTCTCAGAAAGGACCTATAATGCCATAAACGGACCATTACCAATTGTATAATCTTGTGAAGAATTAACAACCTCTTCATCAGATGCTGCCCACACTTTTCAGGCTCTTTGTCCTGCTTTGTTTTGAATGCCTGAGATTGCCAGCTGGGAAGAGAAGATAGAGCTTTCCCTTTGCTTCCTCCCCTGCCCACTCCTTCTTCTCCTGTTGTCAGATGTCAGATGTGATTACCCTGTCCCAGAGAGGGCGAGCCTTGCTCTGGCACTGTGAGAACCCACAGAACTGGCAGTGGGGTGGAGGTGGTGAGAAGCAGGATCAGCTGGACTTGAGCACGAGCAATAAAGCAGTCAGGTTTTACACGCTGAGAGCCCTGGCCAGGCTCACAGTTTAATCTGCAAATGCTGGTGGTAAGAGGATGATAATAACAATAATATGTCACTGTGGGTGATGCCATTCCTGCTGCGAGTGGTCAGGAAGCTGCCGGCACTTCTCGGAGGCGGGAGTGACCTCAGGTTCCCTTCTGCATCAGGATGCTTTGATGGCAGTGCAAAGCTGACCTTTCGTGAGCCTGCCAGCATAACTTAGAGAAAAAAAGGATGTGTGAGCTTAAGGAAGAAGAGGAGGAAGAGCCAGAGAATGTTTTATCCTCCTTTTAATAAAGCTTTGCAGGAATAGATATGAATAAGAACAATCAAGAAAAACATGGTACACAGCATGGGTTTTTTCATCAGAGTGGGAAAACTATAGGGTACTGAAAGGTCTCTTTTGTGTTTCTATAACAAAGTGGTAATAAACATGCAGGTACCTAGAGAAAACGTTTATGAAGCCTGACAAAACCCACCACCAATTAAAGTCCCAGCATGATGGACATCAAGTCCTTGTGCAAAAAGCGGAATTGGAGTTCAAATACTTTCCCATTGTGCAGAAAGCAGGTGGATGGGGAAAGGTAAGTGGGTACACCAGGTTATTGCCAGGTCAGATTTAGTGGCTAGATGGAAAATCCAATGTCCTAGCTGTAGCTGGGATGTTTGACACTGCCTAGGGCTTGGCAGCAATTGGTACAGCCTGTGAAAAGGAACAGTGGAGAAGAGTGAGATGTGAAACCCCATGTCCTTGTGCCACTGCTCTGCCAGGGAACTTGGGTTGCTGCTGCTTTTGCATTTGCCACTACTTCTATTCAAGAATACACCTGTGAATGAAGGGGTCTGGGAGTTCAGGCTATGCTGAAATGGCTCCTACATCAGGGAGTTTGAATTTAGTAATCTAAAGGCATTTATTTGAATGCAAATAAGAAGACAATATAAATTAAATATGCAGCCAAAATAGTGGCTGTTTCAAAAATGTTATACAAAACCAACATCAACTCTCCAATTCTTCAAACTAGCATCTCTTCACATCCACAATTCCTTCAAAAATAGTCTAATTTTAAAAAGAGCTTTTTCACAAGTGTCAGTAAAACTGGTGAAAGAGAGAGATACTCAGTGCTTTTGGAAACAGATCTGCATCGAAATAACAAAATGGAAGTTCAGGGCCTAATGATGATTTACATCGTTTGTCGTGTTCTGACTACCTTTGCTGTTCAGAATGCTCACTTTGCTCACTTTTGCATGAAGTGAGCAACCCCAAACCCCACAGGCCTTAATCTCTGCAAGAGAAGATGAGTTGATGATTTGAAAAGCCTGAAGTGACTGAAAAACGGAATAATAAGTGATTCGAGGATGGCTAGTCTAGGAGACAAATGTACAGATAGAATAGCCTAGGTTAGAATGATTTGTGCATGTAAAAAGATGAATTTTTAGATATCTTAGAAAAACAATTCATCAATTACAATTACTGAACTGGTCTAGCAAATTCTTGGCTTTGTTTTAAAATTACTTACTATGTTAGTGACCGCACTGAAAGTGGGACTATATAAATAATTGAAAAAAAGATTGTAGATTAAAGGGTTTTGGCTAGAGAAAGGTATGTATAGCTGATTAGTTCATTGCTTAAAACACAAGAATAGCAGTATCTATTAGCAATATCTATTTTATGTAAGTGTTTTCAAAACCTTTCTCTGGTAAATGGCTGCAGAGACAAGCAGTGCTATTCAGAAATGTGTATCTGAAATTTTCAGTGGAAAAGTTGGTGTCTTAGGAGAAAAAAAAGAGAGAGAGCCCAAAATTCAGATATCTTCAGATACAGAGAAGATCTGGCAACACTGCCATGGTACTGCTGTTATGGCAGACTCATCATCTCCATGATGAATCACTGGCTTCCTATATTTTCTTTCTAGAAAACTTTCACTGTGTGTTTTTGAATCACATATACTGGGTTCTTTTGTGCTTTTTTTTTAAGATACAAAATTTGGACCTTGTTAAAAAAGTACTTAGCAGGTATGTCTCAAAACTGTTTTGGCAAGATTCTATACAATTCAAACGCTAAAAATAAAAGCAATTCAATATGATCAAATTATAGAATTATTGTTACCATACTGTAAATGTCACTGTGACAGAGCAACAAATTTCAAAATTCTGAGCCATAGACATCTGTTAGTTTCTCAACTGCTATCATTATTTTGCTGCAGTGAATATGATTCTTTTTTTTTTTTTCTGTACCATTTTTAGGTTGTTTTTGTGCCATATGGGCATCTTTTGATATTTGGAAAAAAACTTAAAATAGAGTAACTTTGATGCACAAAACTTGGTATTGAATGTATTCTTTGTTCTCTCTTTATTTCTAATTTGCATGGAGTGTGATCTATGCATGCAGAAGGAGGAGAGAAAATGTGCAGTGCTTTGTTTATTCTATATAAGGCATTGGCTTCTGTTGTACCTTGTACCCTTATGAAATAGTTTTGGATCTCCCTCGAATTGTTTGCAAACAGCAATTCCAAAAAGATAGTTAAGAATCTCTGCCACTCTGGCAGTAGGGTGAGCAGGACTTTTTCCAAGCTGTAATTCCCTGAGGAGTGTGCCTCCTGCCCTTGGCATTTCCAGTGCCCAGCAGCACATCAGCACTGGTTTAAATATTACTTCTCTCGTGCTGGGAAGTGATGAGTACAAAAAGCTCCTCTTTCCTGACTGATAGAAAATATTAGGACAACATGCCCCAAGCCAGATCCTGGGCTGGTATTAGTAGGCACGTGTACATCAGCTGAGCTCTTCCTTCTTGTCCTCATCAATTAGCTCTTTCTGTGGAAATATCCTACCATAAAGACAAACGGGTGTTTGATTCTCTGCTGAGAGAACAGCGTGAAGGAGAAAAGGGTCTTGACCCCCCAGGTGTTCTCTGTGCACCTACTCAGCTTGGTGTCAGCCCATGTGAACGAGGGACACCAAATTTTGGGGACTCACTGGTCACCCAGCTCTTTTGGGGAGGTCAAGCCAGTGGCCTGATGGACACAGATGCGGGGCACTTGTCCTGCCAGGGCTGGAGGAGAAAGGAAGGAGGGTGGGACTCCTCCGAACAGCAGTGCCTGGAACCTGCTCTGGCCTCGCATTCCCTGGTCACAGCTTTCCTGCCTGCTCTGTGCCTGCCCCGTGTCACAGGGGTCAGGCTCAAGGCTGGGTTGTTTTTAGTGGGCCATGAGGCAAACCTTCAGATAACTGTTAAATTACAGTGTTTGCTTTGTAAAACAGTGGTAACATTTAGAAGTGACTGAAAGGGCAATTTTTCTTTTAAAGCATTTTTGTTTAAATCTAGTTTTTTTCTCTCAAATCTATAGTGTTAAATTCTCAGAGATACATTTTCTCCAATATTCTAAACCTAACTAGAGAGAATTGGCTTATTTTTTCACACAGAAATGTGCTTATTAGAATGTTAATTTAATACACTCAGTTCATCAATGATTTCTAGTTCTCTGATTCATATGATGGAATCAAATTGCAATGGAGTAAGTGAACTGCAAAGCGTAGCCTTCTTCCTACAACATGTACCTCCAGGCATTAGAAATGTCCTCACACTGAAACAAAAATACATGTAAGCCCCTACTGTGAACAGGGGAGAAGCCAAGCATGTTTTTGCTCAACTGACAAGCTTGGAAAGTCAAGAGACAACTTAATTGGACAATTGATTCATCGACTGGATGAAGTCTTAAGTTACACGAACGACAAAACCATCAATTATTTTTTTTAAAAACATATGGTATTTCTTGCGGCAGAGACAGCATGTAGTAATTAGGGGTTGGGTTTTTTTGCTTTCACAGCTCAAGAGAAGGACTGGATTCCAATTCCAACTGACACAGCATAAATGATGTGTACTTTCTCATAATGTAACTTTAGAAATCCTTTGCATCTTACATGTCACTTTATATTTTTCATAGGTTGTAAAGAACAGCTGGCAAAGAATAGCTGTCTTACCTCAGACAAAGCAAAAAAAAAATTAAATGTCTTAGTCTTCCTCTACCTCTCCACTTTCTTCCTTAGAGCTGGTTTTTTTCATTGCTTGGTTTTCTCTGTGGTTGACAGACAGGACACTGGTGAACGGACCAGGTAAGTTCCCACCAAAGGTATCAGGCAACAGCTGAAGATCAGCAATGGGTTATTCCAAGAGTGATGCCTCCTGAGTTCCTGTATGCTGGGTTCCTATGTGCTGCCCTGAGAAATGAGACTCCCAGACTGCAAGAAAACCCAGGAAATGAGGGACTGGGAAAGCAGTGAGAGGGAGATTGGAAGAGCGATGTCTCCTCTGAGTTCTGTCACTGACCTTCTGAACTTCTGCCAGTTCCTGCAGAGCTCTGTCCCTCATGTAGGTTCACTTATCTCTAGTGCTGCTTCTGACAGCTCAAGCAGTGCAACACCAGAGCTGGGTCTTCAGCAAAATGAAGTCCACAGGTTTCTCCTTATCTACATTAAACCTACCTGCTCAGTGTTACCTTTAATTATTTTTAAGGGTGAAGAGAAACCCTAGGCCTTTATATTATCTGTCTTCTGATTTATTCTGTACAAGGGCCTGCACATAGATCTATAGTATTTAGGTTTGTAACCCCTTGAAATTTCCCATTGTTGACTTCAGGCTCCATAGAGCAAACACTACTGAAAAGAAACCTTTCAGACCCCTTGGCAGCAGTCTTTGAGCTCTCTGTAGACGGCAAGTTAAAAAACCCACATATGCTCAGTGAGATCTTGGGCTTGGTAATGTTATGAGCCCAGTGGTAAAGGAAATTCCAACATTTTTCTCTTTAAATCTTGCCATAAATACAGGGAAAGCTGTGTCACGTCTCTTTGCAAACTCTGTATACTGGTGATAATATCTAAACAGAAGCATTTGCTAGTTCATGCACATAAGTGAGACAGATTACAAAAGCATTTTTCTGTGAGCAGGAGAAATTGTGAAATTTTGAGCAACATCCCCATCTGCTTCCTGGCCTTATGCTCTTCTCAGTTTCAGAATTTCACCAGTAGTAGTGGGATGACCATGGCCAAACAGCATGTGCCCACCACAGCCACTGTTTCACACCCCTCCTCAGCTGGGCAGGGGAGAGAAAACGAAAATGTCAAAATCAGGACAGGGAGAGATCATTCACCAACCACTGAAACTGGCAAAACACTCAACATGTGGAAATTAATTTAGTTTATTACCAATGAAATAGGTAGGAAACTGAGTAGGAAACTGAGAAGTAAAACCAAATCTTAAAACACCTTGACCCCTTCTTCACAGGCTTCACTTTTCTTACAAAACCTCCACAATCTCTCCCCCAGTGCTGCAGGGGGATAGGGAATGGAGGTTACAGACACAGCTCATCCCACATTGTCTCTGCCTCTCCTTAAAGACTCCTCATATTCTCCCTCTGCCTCAGTGTGGGGTTCCTCCCAAAGGAGACAGTCCTCCACCAATTCCTGCAGCATGAGTCCTTCCCATACAGTGACAAGTCCCATTAGCAAAACTATTTCAGAGGGGGCTGCTCTCTTCTTGGGGCCACAGGTCCTGCCAGGAGCCTGCTCCAGAGTGGGCTTCCCACAGGGTCACAGCCTCCTCTCAGGCGTCCATCTGCTCCACTGAGGAATCTTTCATGAGCTGCAGGAGGATCTCTGTGGTCCTCCATGTACTGCAGGGGCACAGCTGCTTCACCATGGGCTGTACC
This sequence comes from Motacilla alba alba, assembly GCF_015832195.1. NCBI lineage: Eukaryota > Metazoa > Chordata > Aves > Passeriformes > Motacillidae > Motacilla > Motacilla alba. The sequence continues at coordinate 120,384,170 of NC_052017.1, forward strand.
ATGGGCTGCAGAGGAATCTCAGCTCTGGTGCCTGGAGCACCTCCGGCCCCTCCTGCACTGACCTTGGTCCGCAGAGCTGCTGCTCCTCTCACACGTTCTCACTCCTCTCCTCTCTTGCTGCTTCTGCTTCTGTGAAGGAGCTTTTTCCTCACCTTCTATCTGTACCCCAGTGGTGCTAACACAGTTGCTGGTGGGCTCAGGCTTGGCTGGCAGCAGATCTGTCCTGGAGCCAGCTGGCCTTGGCTCTGTCAGATATTGGGAAAGCTTCTGGCAGCTTTTCACAGAAGCCATCCCTGTGGCTCCCCCCCGCTACCAAAACCTTGCCATGGAAACCCAATATACCAGTTACCATGGATTTGGGAAATTGACAGGCAGAGCAAAGAGAGCACCAATGCTTTAGCAGTTTATTTTTAAGGACTTTGTGAGAATTGGGATGCAGAGATTAGGTACACGACCAGTTTAAACAGTGAAGGCTACTAACCAGTGGAACATCACTAGGATCTTTATATACTCTTACATTTACAGGAAAATCAAGAGAATAACAGAACATTTTTGCAAAAGATTCAAAACTATCCAGAATATTCTAAAAGAATTGATTGTGCAGAGCCACGGTGAGATCTCCAGACCTCACAGCAACATGTCAAGAAAGGCAGATGATATTCAGTGCTGACAAGGGCAAAACATGCACATGGGGAAAAGGAAGTTCAATTATATCCATGAATCAAACTTCCATACTCAACTAGAAAGAGATTTTCAGGAAGCTGCTGTGATATTGCAGAGTGTCAGCTCAGGACTCAGTGGTGATGCAAAAGATACACAGATTGTCAAGGGTCTTGGAAGCACTGTCGAGAGACAGGCTTGTTTTCATTACTGTTATTGCTAAGCTGCAGAACTCTGTTTTATAGTGCTGGGAATGCAAATAAAGTGCAGGACATTTGTGCATTCAGAAGCTCACAAGCCCCGAAGAGAGAAAATCAAAATAAAGTCCTTTGAAATGTTATTAGGAATCTGATTTTGTAAGCATATTGACTCTGAAATCTCCAGATTAAATATAAATTTATTTCAATGCTTGGGAAATTGTGTTACAGAAAAAAAAAGTCTCTTTTTGGGATAAAGAAGTAGGGGTTTTAGAGTGTGAACTGGATCATAATCTTTCTAAAGACAGATTGCAGCCCTCTTAAAAAAAAAGAAGAAAAGGGGGAATTTTAACAATTTAACAATTTCAACACTTAAGCTCAGTTGTAAAACCATTTTGGTTTTGCTGGTCTTACTGACATCCAGTAACTTACTGGGAGTTCCACTTCAGCCTAACAATCAATAAACCAGTGGGATAGAGAAATAAATACAGTATTTGGCATTTTAATTATTGGGAAGAAGTTATGAAATATGAACATAATGCATAAAGAAGCAAAAGCTGAACTCAGGGTATCCTCCTTGTTGTTTATGTCAGAGTTGGTCTGACAGCAAAATATGAACTGAGACACTGTTTCCACATTATTTAAAGAAACATGCTAAGTGTTTCTTAAGCTGATTAAACTAGTTTTATTTTAAATATACAGGTTGTGAGCTAAAAGTCTGTAGTTACATTATAGAGTTGCCAGCCCTAGACATTCAAAATGCATTAATCAGAACACTTAAATTATGATATTTTGAAATAGACTGCAGTTCTGCTTTTCTTTTTCTTTCTGGATTTTGAGCTTAAAAAATACCATAATACCTTTGTAACCACTTTCTTTCTTTCTTTCTTTCTTTCTTTCTTTCTTTCTTTCTTTCTTTCTTTCTTTCTTTCTTTCTTTCTTTCTTTCTTTCTTTCTTTCTTTCTTTCTTTCTTTCTTTCTTTCTTCTTTCTTTCTTTCTTTCTTTCTTTCTTTCTTTTTCTTTCTTTCTTTCTTTCTTTCTTTCTTTCTTTCTTTCTTTCTTTCTTTCTTTCTTTCTTTCTTTCTTTCTTTCTCTCTTTCTCTCTTTTTCTTTCTTTCTTTTTTTATTTTTTTTTCTTTTCTTTTTCTTTTAAATAAAATGCAATTGAGAGGCTTCAGGAGTTAAGTCTCACTATCTGGTCCTAGCAGATACGAATGAAATTGCTATGAAATACCCCATGACTTGCAATGGGAAAATGAGATCTGACAGCTGGATGGTTGACATATAGGTAGTGTAAAAAGAAAGCAGGAGACCAGAGCCTGAGAGGCTGATGTGGGGTTTGACAGCTGGACTTCTCCAGCCATCTCTAGGCAAGGCTCAGGTAGCTCCCAATGACAAGCCATTCTGCTACAAACTTCTCCTTGAAGTTCATATTTAACTCCAGAAAAATGTGCCTACAATAGTAATTAAAGATGAGGATTTGTATCCTAAAGTACCAATCTCTTCACTATTACCAGTGACAGGGCTTGAGGAAAGGGCATGAAGCTGAGCTGGGGAGGATTGGATTAGATATCAGGAAAAGCTTCTACACCAGAGGGTGTCTGGGCCTTGGAACAGGCTCCTCAGGAATGTGGTCAAGCAGTAAACCCGGCAGAGTTCAAGAAGTGTTTGGACAATGCTCTCAGGCACATGGTGTGACTCTGGAGGTGTCCTGTGTGGGACCAGGAATTGGACTCAATGTATCCTGATGGGTCCCTTCCAGCTTAGCATATTTTGTGATTCTGTGATTCTATGATTCTAAATGCTGTGGTTTTTTTCAACCTCTGCAGTCAGGAGAAAGCCATGGTTTATGTTCCATTGTGGATGGACATTTTTTAGAGAGATTAGGTGCATTTAAGTACAAACATGCATCCAAAGAATGTTTCACTACGAGCAGAAAAATGTGCTTTGAATTCTTAGAATGAAATACCTGATGGAGAATCCTCTCTCTTCTTCTTTGTGCCTGTGGAAGGACAACTGACACCTCACTTGGCCTCAACTGCTTGGGGTGTAGCGTTGCAGGCAGCTGACCAGACCTTTAGAAGGTAGGTACTGCATTTCCCTCTGATTCCTCATACTTTCCCCCAAGCCTAAAATAAAACTGGTCCCTTCTCTAGTTTTTGGGATTCAAAGATCAGCACATTGTGCTATCTCTGGGAGATTGTGCCTTGTGGAATTAGTTTGAGAAAAAGCTCCCATTCCTGTTAAATTATTCCTGTTAGCTTCCAGAAAGCCAGTAATGTAGATTTCCCTAAGAAGTCAGCAGTGTGCACTGGGAAATCAATCTGACATCGATTTACTTTCCCAAATACCATTCATTCTCTATTCCTTTTTGTTTGGTAGGTATCACCTTTGGGGGCTGTGAAAATCCCATTATATGATGCTGCAAGGCCCCACATGAGCCAGCCAGTGTCCCTGAGCACTGAAGTGACCTGCAGCTCTGGTCACAGGGCTCTAAAGCAAGAGCATGTTTATGTGCTGCACAACTCAGATTGTTGATTTGGCTCAGCAACACAATCTTCAAAGCCTGGCAATACCAGCATTTTGATTCCTTGTGGATGTTTGGTGATTAACCTCTTGTGTCCCCTAGCCTGTTGGTGAACAAGGACTGCACATTTTATTCCAGGACAGTTATAAAGGGATTCAGCTGGTGTTGGCTGAGATAGGGTTAATTTTCTTCACCGTAGCTGGTATGGGGCTGTTTTAGATTTGTGCTGGAAACAGTGCTGATAACACAAGGATGCTTTTGTTATTGCTGAGCAGGGCTTACACAAAGCCAAGGCCCTTTCTGCACCTCATCCCATCCCACCAGCAAGGAGACAGGGGGTGCACAAGGAGCTGAGAGTGGGCACAGACAGAACAACTGATCCCAATGGACCACAGGGATATTCCAGACCATATGGCATCATGCTCAGCATATAGAGATGGGGGAGAAGGAAGGAAAGAGAGATATTGGGAGTGATGGCATTTGTCTTCCCAAGGCACCATTATATGAGATGGAGCTCTGCTCCTGGAGGTGGTTGAACACCTGCCTGCCTGTGGGAAGATACAAATTAATTCCTTGTTTTCCTTTGCTTCTGTGGAAGGCTTTTGCTTTACCTATTAAACTGTCTCCATCTCAACCCACAAGATGTTTTCTACTTTTACTCTACTGATCCTCTCCCTGATCCCGCTAGTGGGGGTGTGAATAAGTGGCAGTGTGAGGCTCAGTTGCTGGCTGGGGTTAAACAACAATGCTACATTTTAACAACATTTAAGCACTTTTAAACAACGTGCCACATTTTGTGGGAAGAGCATGACTGTGAATCAGGGATACAAAAAGACTCCCCTCTGGGCAAGCAGCAGTGCCCAGTTATGAGATGGATTTATTCAGATTTCTGCCTCTGTTTGTCTATCCCTTACACTTACCACTAAAATACGCCCACTTCAATCAACAGATTGAAAGCTCACAGCATCCTACGTAACCATCTTTGTCAGAAAGTACCAAATATCACATTTAGTCAAAACTACTGCAAGAATAACACTACTGTTACGTACAGAAAAAAATTGGCTAACGTGTATTCTCCATTTTTGGAAGCAGTGTCATAAGATCCATATTGATGACAACTGCCAGACTTCAGCTCGGAGTGATTGAGATATTTTATCTTCAGCATCTGTTCCCCTTTCTTCCTAAGCAGTACTTTCATTCAAAGTAAGACATGCAGATCTGAAATATTTTATTAAGTAGCTTGATTTTTGCATTATATAGGAGGAATATAGAAAGAAAATGTTCAGAAGTTGAACACCTTAGAGGAAAGTAAAATTCTCAAATCACAAGCCCAGAATAAATCTTGATCAATTATTTGCAAGATTTCTTTGTTAGAGGCTCTGTCACAAGGCACAGAAAAGGTAGGACAGGTAATCTTTCAACAAGAACCCCCAGCTCACTGGACCTGCTGAAAAGCATCATCACAAGACAGAGCTTTTTTAACCCATCTTTATCACAGGCCTGCTGAAGGTTATCTATTTAAACAATCTTTCATCTTGGACTGGTCATGAGTTTTCTGAAACTTACTCTGCTTGAGTGCTCATTCCATTTAAAGCAATCTCATCTGAAATGTGTGAACATTAATGACTTTAGACATTACAAACATTTTTTTCCCATGTGGACTTTCTGCACAGCCTGCCAAATGAAGTAAAGGAATTTGTGTCCCTGGGGAGGTTTGGGACCAGGCTGAGCAGACACCCTAGAAGCAGTGTAGGTGCTGCTGGTGCAGTGTGGTTGTAGCTGCAAGAAATGGGCATGAACCTCCTGAGCTTACTCCCAGAGATGCTTTGCAAACTGATTTTCTGTGAGGCACCCTGATGGCATCACTTTGATGAGCTTAGAGATAGTAGCTTTCAGCTGAACCTCTCCTGGGCTCCCAGCACTAATCGCCGTGTTTGTAAGTGGGAGCTGAGGGTAAAGGCACCTGTGCTGGCTGGAAGTCTAATTATGTTCCATCCTAGAGTGATTTGCAGGAGAGTTCAAACAACAAAACTCCTAATTCTTCGTGACAATACCATCTGCCATGGGTCAACTATATAATCAGGGAGAGTTCACTTAGGACCCAGTTATTTCTGTGACTAGAATTAAAATTTTCTATTTTATTCATATAGCAGTTCTTTTATTTATTTCAGGCCAATACACAGAGCTCCTAAAATAATAAAATGTGTAGAGAGATTCTAGTTTTTGAGATTATACTGAAGAACTTTCTAAATTATTTTCAGATTGATTAGCTGACACTCATTTAGGAGGAGATCAAATAGATGGTCACTTAAATGTAAATATATGCTTGATGAAATGGTCAAAATTAGAAGCATTTTTATATTCCTCTGGTCTCAGGATGTCAATTACTATCCATACAATCAAGAGGAATGATTTTGTAAGTCTTAAAGGGACTGAAAATGTATGTAGATGTTGGAAACTGGTTATTTGCAATTTTTGCTTTCATGGTAAACAATTTGCTAAATACTATATTTCAAATGGGCTGATATCCTTTCTCTCTTTTGCTAGCAGCATGAGCTATGTGCTTCCTTCCTGCTGAATACATATGTGACATGGTTTTTGCATATCTCATTTTAAATTGTGTTAGAACCATATAACTCAGAGACAGCAGAAAAGAGTCGGTACTTTAACACTAGTATTGTCCTTGGCAAAACCTCAAACTTACTCAAATCTATTCAGGTATACTTAAAAATCCAGAATGTAGAACATACAATTTGGTCTTAAAATGATAAACCTGGTCTTTTTTTTTTTTTTTGCGTGATAAACTCAGTCCAAGTACTTACAGTGCTATTATAGACTCTGAAGCTTTTATTGTTAATTTGAAGATCTCTTAGCATTCGCTTTTTATAGCTAAATGCAGACGTGCTATGAGAAAAAGAGACCATGTCCAATCACATCATCCAGATCAGCTGATGATCCAATTTCTCATCTCAGTAATGGGGATGCTGCTTCTCTGAAGTCTTTAACAGCCTTGAGATGAAAAATTGGCTTAACAGGGCTGCCTGTGGTTTGCTCATTTTCCTGAACAGAGCTACGCTGTGCCTGACCCTCAGGATGCCTTGAAGTTAACAAAGAGTATCAATGAAGTAATGATAATTGAAATAGCGATTTAAATTCACTAATTATTCCCAGTACTAGACAGCTATTTTGCTGAATATATGCAAACCAGAATGCAACCAGACAGTGCCAATTTTTTTTCCCTTCCTACTATAGCTGTCTTGATGCTGATGTAACTCTGCAATGATGACTGAACAAGCAGAACCAATAAGCAGTGAACTTCCAGCTCCGGAATTGAAAGTTTGTCATCTCGTAGGGCCTCAGCTAGAAGATAATCTTCATGTTCCTTCTATGTCTGCAGAAGAACTGAATTCAAATCAAACAAGTCCTCAAATGGGAGCAGAGTCTGGATGTACAGCACCCTCACAGGGAACCTGAGAAGCTGCAGACAGGGGATCCACCAGGAGCCGCGTCTGGCCCCAGCCAGGAGCTCCTCTAGGCTGTTCTGTGTATGCTAAGTATATATTTTCTCAGACAGATAAATTTAATGACAAAAATACCCTCCTGACTCCATTATTTTTAAGAAGGGAAGCTGTGCTTCCAGATCCCTCAATGGGACCCCTGAGTGCAGTGATTTCAGGACACCAAAGAGCTTGGATGCTAATTTCCATCTGTAATCTTTCCGGTAGAAGAACTTTTTGGGTTTGGGAACAATGGTGCCCGATTGCTTAGCTCACCAGATTTACACCCTGCCCTCTCCCTGTCTCACAGCTCCATCTGTTTCCCTGATTTCCTGCTTGCGTGCTCTTCTGGGCTGGGCCTTAGGCCTGCCCCAGCCATCCCCACTGGGGACAGCTCCTTCAGATGTGTTTTCTCCAGCTCAGCCTCGCTTTGCAGTTTTGGGCTGTTTCCTGACAGCTTCCCATCCTTCTTGATCTTGAGGCTTTTTTACAAGTAGGGTGGACTGGCAGTCTGGTAACAAAACCATGAATCCTTTGTTTGTCAACTGGAAAGGTCTGAAGTAAAATTACACCGGACAGAAAAAAAATCTTCATCTCCAGATAAATGCTAAGTGATGACAACAAAGAAACACACATTGTTTGCTTGTGAGCTATACAAGTGAAGTATACACTGCACAAAATAAAAGCATTGAGTCAGTCCCATCTTGACCCATCCTAGAGAACTTGCCTCTACTACTGCTCTGCACATATGGCTGATTAGTAGGGCCTTCAATAGTGACAAAATTGTCAGTGAGGCCTGTCTGTTGACAAATATAAAACCCCTTCAGCACTTTGTACCTGAAAATCCATTGTGTGTGTGCCAATTTAGCAAGCATCCAGGTTTTGTTGCTAGTTTTTAATGATTTTTTTAAATTGTGGCATTGGCTGTGAGAATGTAGCCTGTCACATTTCAAGGGAACTGCACCCTTTTAAAAGTTCTGCATTTTTCAGCAATCATTAGTCTGCATATGTATTTGTCCTGTTCAAATAAATAAAAGTAACTATACTCCAAAAACATCAAAGGGACTTAAAGTACAAAACAATGTGGATTTCTATATTTTAGTATTCATCCTTCTCTTTTTAACATTTTTTTAGGGCACAAGTGGAAAAAATTACTGTTGTTTAACTGGTTGGTAACAGCTGGTGATACTTTGTTTCAGTCTTATCATTATTAACACAGCAGATAGTCACCATAATAACATTCATCAATAAATTAAATGTTCCTGTCTTATATGCTTCAACTGGAATTTCATTGTAATTTAGCACAACTGAAATGTTCATTTGAGACAAAGTACTGTTAATACCTGAGTTAAACAAAATAATTCTCTTTATGCCTGAGCTCTGGGATATTATTCGCACTGTTGCTTTAAAGTTGCATGTCCTGAACTAAAGATTCAAAAATGCTGAAGAACTTCAAAGGGTTCGTAATGCTCAAGTAATCCAACGAGTATTAACAGGCTCTTCTCCCTAAAAAGAGAATAATTACATAACTAATTAATTTGCCATAGTACATAATCCGCTGACATTTACAATAAGAACCCCTATTGGAGGTTGAAGTAAATATTAGGTTGCACGTAAAACTATAAATAGCAAGAATTTTGATGCCAGGCAGTTTCAAAATACTGTGGAAAATAGATGAGCACTGGCTAGATGCAATAAACTTGAAAGTCTCACCAACATGACCATGGAAGCACACAACTATCAGTGAATGTACCCACGGAGCAGACACGCCCAGTGCCCTCTGGCCATGCTGGCAGGGAGCTCTCGTCAGGAGGTCCTATGAGGGACTAAAGCAAAAGGTCTGAACTTCGGTTTTGATAGCTTCAGCAGGTCGCAGCTGGAGGGAGCTTCAGCATGAAGTCTCCATTTAAAGGCTGAAGCACAGCTGTGTGTGTGATGGGATCTCCCCTTCTACTGCCATGGATGGCAGGATCAACACCTCGTAGGATGGAGGCAGAGTAGTTCTTGTGTGAGACCTTTTGGGCAAAGATTTAATGCAGTTTTAGTTGCTGTCACAGCTGCTGATCCTAGCTGCTGACAAAGCTGCCCTTTGTGCCCCCTTCTCTCCATGGAGGTTATGGATCCCTTTGGTTCCATTGCTTGGATGGGCTTGTTCTGTTACTGTCCTCTGAGTGCTGGAAGCAGGAGCCTCTTGGCTCAGCTTCAGAGCAGGTGGTGCGGCTCACAGAGTGATTCAAAGTGCCAAGGATGGAAGCTGCAAGCACAGAGTGCTCCTGAGTGTGGAATATGCTGCACAAACTCCGGTGCTTTGAGGTGCTGGCGCGGCATTGCACCTTGACTACCAATTACTGCAGGTCTGGCACAGGTGACATAAAAGCTCACATCTCTCTCCTTCCAGTGAAGTGCAGGTCCCTTTGCAACTGCTGTCTCAAATTTGTTAGCAGAATGGCTTCAGTTTCTATGCCAAGGATGAACATCCCAAAATTTACCACAGTGTATGAGCTCCTCAGCCGAGGCCAAAAGGAGGCTGGAGCATCTCTCTTATGAGGAGAGCCTGCAGGAGCTGGGCCTGCTTAGTCTGGAGAAGAGAAGCCTGAGAGGGGATCTCATCAGTACATATAAATACCTGAAAGGTGGGTGAGAAGAGGATAGTGTCAGACTCTTGTCAGTGGTGCCCAGAGACAGGATGAGGAGCAATGGGCATAAACTAAAATGCAAGAATTTCACCTCAATGAGGGAGAACTTCTTTACACTGAGTGTGGCAGAGCACCAGAACAGGCTGCTCAGGGAAGTTGTGGAATCTCCCTGTCTGGAAACATTCAAAACCCATCTGGACCCGTTTCTGTATCACCTGTTTTAGGTAACCCTGCCTTGGCAGGGGGGTTGGACTAGTTGACCTCTATAGATTCTCTCCAACCCTAAAAATTCAGTGATATGCCCAGAGTCTTGGGTTCTGCAACGCTTTAATTGAATTTTGCTGAATATTTACATGCAGATTTATTAAGGATTTATTTTACAACGGTGGTAAAAAAAAGAAAAAAAAGAAAGATTAATTTTACTTCATTGTTTCATCTTGATTGAGAAGAAGCTGAAGATTGTCCTGGAAATGTTCCTTCCTCCTGAAAAGACAGCATTCCTGCATTTGGATGAATGTTTATTTATTAACTCGTAACAGTAACTCTATAATTAGGCACATGTTAATTACATCCTTAATGCAATTAAATTAACGTAATAAATCATCACCCATCTTTTTTATTAGATTCCAAGTAATTATTTATGTGCTCATGGTATTCTGATTTTGTTTACATGGTAGAAAAGCTTCCTACATTTCCTATTCTTCCTGGTGAAAACAGTAAAGTTGTCAGTGGGAGAAGGTAAATCAGCTAATGTGTTGGTATACCTGAACTTTTCCAGTGGGTGGTACTCATTTTGAAGTCATACAATCCTTGCAAGAACTGTGTACGTGAAGCCAAAGAGAAACAACATGCAGCATCTCTCTGTCCTTGAACAAACAGTAAACAGATATTTTAGTAAATATCAGAGATTTACCGGTTAGCCAGAGGGAGAAGAAGGAAAGGCTAAGGTTAAGACTACCATTTGTAAATTTTAAATCACTAATTTGAAAGCAGGATGACAATTTAGACCTTTGAAGTCTCCTGGACTGAATTATGTGAATGTTCACTATCGAATCCTTCTGCTGCCTCTCTTTGGAGCTGTGACAGTGCAGCACATTTTGTACCCATGTCCTGACTTAAAATTGCTTCTCAGCATTAAAAAGGAAAATCAGTGTAAACTCTTACATGTCCATTAATGAAATGCTACGATTTGGATTGCTGATTCTCCTTTGTTTTAAAGACCAAAGGGCCAAATTGTGTGAATCTCTGAAGAATATGGAAAAACTCAGGTGAGACAGGCAGACCTTAGCATGTCAGGAGGAAATAGGTAGCTCATGTTTCTGTCCTGGCTTTTCTACCTGCATCATTCATCTAAAGTTGCCAGTCAAGATTCTTTCAAACCAAGTAGTTTTGCTTGTAAGAAAGCAAATCAATTTATAAGAGCTCCTCTCCAGCTATAAAGCAACTTTGTTAATTGCCATTGGATTTCCTACAGTTTATAAAAGACACAGATTAATCACCATTACCACTGAATTAGTATATAAACTTTCTACCTTATGTGGCTTGAGTAATGCAACAAAGGTAGGTTAAAATGGTCTGTCTACTGTAGATGTGCCATGAGCAGCACCTGTGGCTTCCAGGAACAAAGTGTCTTCTATAAGACACACAGACCAATAAGGATTCAAGGGTTGTTCTGGAGTCTCATCTATGCTTGATGACGATTACCTTTGCTATGGTAAGTATTAAACTTAGTTGGAGTGGCATTAAAAAAAAAAAACAAATGAAGAAAACACAGAAGGGAAAAGGTAAGGATGGCAGAGAGCAGGGCTTACCTGTTCCTAGTTAAAGCATGTCTATAAACAACAGTGGTATCTCAGGTCTGCAAAATTCGTTCTCCTTTTTCATAAATTCTGGAAATAACAGATTTATTTTCACATTTTCTTACCTTGACTTTTCCCAGATTTTCCCAGTGTCTCCACAGCATGCACTCCAGATCCATTTCAGGTCTCCACTGCTGTTATTATTTGGGATATTATCCCAAATGCAATCCTACTCTAGTTAAATATCTTAACAAAATTATTATATTGCAAATATATCTGTAACCATCCCCTTGGAATATGTGATGCCCTCTGAAATGGGTTCCTGCTTAGTCCCTTGATACAAAAGGGAAGGTCTAGAAGAATAGGAAATAAAACACTGCCTGCAAAGTCATGTCATGCCAGCTATTTCATGCCAAATGTTGTTCTCAAGCACCTGGCAAGCACAATTCATTCATTTTCCAAATGTCAGTGGCCAGCCAGCTCCTCAGGACATTCCCTCCCAACACAGGGACATTTGATAGGCACAATCAGGCAGTTTTGGCTGCCAGCCTTATTCCTGAGTCACGTGCACGAACTGTAAGGACGGAAGCGCCTCTTGTTTCTGTTTTTGTCTTCCAAGTGGCAACTTTTTATGCTCTCTTTCCAATTTATTTTACTCTGCCACCAGTCTTTTCACAATAGTTCAAGAGGGCTTTGACAGAGGCATATCTGGAATACTGAAAATACCCTGTAGGTGCCTAGATGCAACAACTGGTTCTGACTGTGACATTCAAGCCACTAATGGCACGCTGCAAACACCGAGCTCAGGGGGGCTGTAGGAGCCAGGCACGTGTGCAGGTCTCCTGTCGGCATCATCATTCACCACTGCCCTCTCCAGGACACAGGCAGTGCTCCAGACCCAGGGCTGCTGGGGCAAGTGGAGGCACCCTGCCGCAGCCCAGGGTGCTCCAGCTTCCCAGCTGTAGGTCACATCACCAGTCCCCTGCCCTAAAGCTTGCACTTACAGCTGGCTGGCAGCTGGAATGCTGTCCACAGAGTGAACTGAAAGAAGCCTTGTGCCCACACAGAGGGTGTCCTCAGTAGGGTGTTTGTGTGCAGCCCGTCTCGCCGGCCTTGAGACGCAGGTTTGGCCCCTGTGTACATAATACTGCTGTACACAAATGGGCTTTGAGGTTCTTGCACTCATAAATATGACCAAAAAGCACTTTTCATTTCCATCCAAAATGAATTCAAGTGATGCTTCTTCCTATGCCTGAAAATACATTTTCTTCAGTGTTTCCAGTCTCTCTCATTTAGTGTGAAGAATGTGAGATGTGTGAACACAGGGTTTTGAAATGTCAGCCAATTAGCTACTAGTCATGAGGTGAATTGAAAATATTTTTCTTTCTGCTTTTTTTTCTTCACAAGATGACATCTCACCTATCTGAACACTTAGCAGTCCCTATTTCTGGCAGCCAAAGCCTGTGATTGACATTTTTTATGCCAATCACTGAAGACCTGAAATTTATGCAACCAAAAAACCTGCCCTGATGCTTAAAATAATTTAAAAAATGTTTGTACAAGTGGCCAGAAGCATTAACGGTAAACTTTACAGCTGTCCATATGCTCTATGCATCCTGTATTTTTATGCCTATTTGGCAGCAATGGACTACAGAAGTGCTCAGTCTCCAGGGCAAAGGATGAAGTTCACATGTCTACGCTGAATCTCTGAAATGTCTCTGCTGCCTTCAGGCTGCTTCATGGGGAGAAATGACCAATTACTGTCAGAAAACAGTAGAACTGCTGTTTTTTGTTGCCTGAGAAGGATGGACACCAGACAACAAGTGCATGCATGTGTGTGTATGCAAAAACCCCAACAAACTCCAACGCCCTGCCATTCCACCCCCACCTTGCATGGAGGAGGTGGGACTTGGATGAAGCCATGAATCCTCAAAGGTGTGCAAGTGCCCACACAGACTTTTGAGGACCTGGCATAAACTAATTAGCACTCAGGTAATCAGAAGAGACTGAGTGAAGTCTGGTTTACTGGAAGGGGTCTGTGGCTAAAATTTGTCCTTGACTCTACATTTGTTCACCTTTAGGGAAAAGCCCATTTTTCCTCTCAGCATGGTCAGGCAGGAGGCAGGCCAAAAGGTGTGTGGTCAGGAGGCAATGCTGATGCTTTGGAGAACTGTTATTTGTTTGGAAGGAGGGCTGCATTACTGATTGTGCCTTTCACTGGCACAATCAGTTCTCACCCTGTTCCTGGTGACATTTGCACTAGCATGTAGTAAGGAACAGCATTCCGGATACAATTAAACCCCAATGCAACTGCTAGCAATGCAACTACCCAAGGAGGAGGGGAGGGCAGCACCTGATTACCAGCACATATGGCCATTGGTGTCAATGGAGCATTATAGTTTACTCTCTCACTGAGTCATCTCCCCTTGAGGAAGCTGCATGAAAATAACATTTAACAAGGGTGATAAAGACTGTAGAGATAAAAGAGAGTGAAGAATCTGTTAGCAATATTTCTGTAGCAAGCAGATGACTGAATGTATTTCCAAATGTTACGTAATTTGTGTGACTCACAACACCATAGTCTATGGAGCATATGCAACATTTGGTACAGCAGCGAATCACTGTAAATACCAACAACATTTCTGTGGTCTGAGATCACTGAAGTCTGAGATGTTCGGAGACATAAACCTGCAGATTTGCATTAAGGTTCTTTTCAAATAGCTAGTATGATTATGCAGCAGTTAAATCTCTTGTTTGTTTGCTTTATCACATCTTTATGAAGAGCAGGAAACTCCCATTGTATAAAGCACTCTTCTTGGAGAAATTTTACACAAGGAGTTAATAAAATGCACTGCTACCATGTCTGCATAACTATCTCTTTTCAGTGGAACTCAAGCCAGCCTGCTGTAACAGCAAGCTGCTGTTTTTTTGCAGATTTTGGACACAGATGTTTCCCTGAATATTTAATTATTAAAAGGAGGCTTCCTGATAACTTCAATTATTCCCACAATTTAAAAATTGTATCAAAGTCCACTGAGTATCTTCAGCTGAGCAAATGACAAAGATGGACACCTGTGGTGTTGCTGAACACCTGATGCTTCCTTGATGTTGCTTTATGCCTTTGTCTCCTAAGGTGTTTTTGCTGTTGCTTCAGTGTGCTGTTCTTGCAGGACTGCCTAAGGCTTTCCAGCCCACTTCCCACCTGTATTCCTTCCTGCATTTCAACCCTGCATTTGTGGGCTTTGCTCATTTATTCCCTTTGCTCTCACGTGCCTTCTGTCAACCCTGACACTTTTCTTCACTTTCCATGGCTCACGTTTTCTTGTTCCTCCCATCTGCCTTGTCCAAACATCCTCCTACATTATTCCTGCAGTACACTATCATTTAAGTTTCTTCTGTAAGCAAAGAACAACTCATTCTCTTGTCCCCCAGTTCCTTCCCACCACACCTCTGTCTAATTTTCACATTCCATAATAATGATCATAGAATCACAGAAAACAGGCCATTAATGGACATTCAGCAATCTTTCAATCTGTAATCTTGTTGAGAGTAAACATTAAATAAATATTCTCATTCCTGTGGTAATGTAATTCAAAGATATTATAATTAGAGAATTTTTCTTAATGGCTAACTTGGATCACAATTTTCATGCAATTTAAGTCCATCTGTTTTTTTCTTAATCCCCGTGGGCTTGGAAAGCAGCTTTCTAGAGCAGCTGTTTGAGTGCTGAGGATGGTGACTATGGTGACTTCTCAGTCTTCTATCCCATTCATATTCCCATCTAGCAAATGCCACTTTCTTCTGGGTCCAATATTTTCGATTTCCTTAGCATTTTTTCCTTATAAACAATCTCTTCCCCTTCCTTTTATCAAATATAGGTTCCTCATAGCTTCTCCTTTCCCCTTTCTTCCTTTCCCCCATGCTTTCCTCTTTTCTTCTGCTTTAGATTTCAACATGTCTGTACCTCCTTGTCCCTAAAGATAAATTTCCAATCTTTCTGACAATGCCTGTTCTGCTGTACATCATTAGTGCATGTGGAGGCTTGTTGCAGCCTATGCCAGGAATGTGTTGTCTTGGAATGGCAGGAATGCACGGAAGCCATCCGCTGTGATGTAAATGTCTTTCAATTACTTTCCCTTTGCAGAATGTCTTTTTTAGTCCTAGCCCCTGTGAAATGCTGCTGGTACTCTTCTGTCTTCACTGTTTCCATGGTAGCCGATCCCATCCTTCAGTGACTTTCTCGTCAGCGGCCTAAACAAAATCTAGAACTGAGCTGTCATAACCAAATGGAAGGCAGTTTACGATATTTTTGAAGACTTGGTGGTATTACATGATAAAAGTACTCTGCACTAAAACTGGGTAAGTAATTAAGCACCATTACCGTGAATGATGATGCTTCTGAGGTATTCTGTGGAACATGTCCTGAATATAGTAAAATTGCTATGTTAAATAAAGTTAATGACACTGTTCCAAAAGTACAGAATGTAATGGTTTAATTAACCCAAAGTTACAGCAGCTTGATTTTAAGTAACTCCCTCTCCCTCCAGCCCCTTCCTTAATAGCACTCCTGGTTCAAGTATTTCACTTGTATGCCTTTGGAATCAGATCCAGATTTGGATTCTGACTGAAATACCAAAATCAGAGCCTGTAGCTCCAATGACTGATTCAAAATCCAAATCTAAATCAACTTTTGGCACATTTTGTAGGCCAGATTTAACATTTTCATAGACTGCAGTTTTCAGTCTAATATCTGACTTCCCCCTTTTCCTCTTCTCAAAATATCTCTGAATACTAACCATGGGGTGTTCAGAAGTTGGGAAATGTTTAAATTTAGATCATCAGGTGTAGATGAAGAAATGTAAATATGATACCTTGAGAAGGCTGACCTAGAACAGAGTCTAGACGGACTTAAAGAATAAAGTAGGTATTTATTAGGAGGCCTCAATGGATCCACCTTGGGCAGTACAAGAGCCCAGCCAGGGCTACACCCAAGATGGACCCAAACCAGTCACAAAATGGACAACCAGTCTAAAGGTCTCACACTTTTATAAATTCTGGTCCATTTACATATTGGGGTTACTTGTCCAATTACAGCTCCAGGTTATGAAGTCCCATCCTTGTTGGCTCCCCTTAATTCTTTGTGGTTTATACTTTTGTACCTGAAGCTCATAAGGGCTGTCCTTGGTCTCAAGCTGGAAAAGGATTATTTTGTCTAACTACCCTGGCAAGAGAGCTTACTGACACTTAATATGAAGCTCAGAGCTACACACCTAGGCAGCACAGAATCTGAGAAATATGAAAGTTAGAACTTAAAGCATCAAATATAGGCAGCCTTTCTCAAAACTCTTGGTCAGTATCTGTGTTTTGTAGTCTAATACAATGTCTCCGTCAAGCTGCTATTAAATGAACCAGACTGTTCAGTAAAGTTGAGAAAGACACATTTCTTTCTCAAATTAAGGTATTATCTAAAGGAATTCAGGTACTGTTGTGGATTAACATACCTATTATTGTAAAAGACAACATCTGAAATTCTACACTTTGACTGTATTCTGTATTTTCTTCCAGTTTGAAGAAATCAACATTAAAAAACGCAGAGCTCAAAGCTCATGCCTTAAAGTCTATGATTCACCTATCATTTATTGCTCTTTACTTAATTAGTATTGAAGGCACTTATGAACGTACAATCTAGTCCTTGTCTAAATATATGTGATCCAACTTCTGCAGAGCTGCTTGATTAATCAGTATAAGACATGGAGGAAGACATATGTAAGCTCAGGCAGGAGAACAACCCCAGATTTCCAACACAGGATGTGTTTTATTCTGTCTAGCAATCCACATATATCTGTATCAGGTCCAGAAATCATCCTACTGCACCATCCCAGGAAATTACAGACTCCTTGCTCTTCTGATTTAAGAATCAGCTTCAGCTGCATGGCCAATCTTTTTCCCAATCTTACTGTGGGAATTTGTAGAGGAGTTCCTAACCCAGCTGATACCAGATTTTTTTTTCCTAATAATGTCAGCATTACCCTGGTTTCTGCAAATTCCGAAGAGCCATCAGAAATCTCTATGTATGACATCACTTTCAGTATTTTTCATTTCAGTTCCCACACACTGTATTTAAATCACTGTCCTGACATTGGAGACAATGAAAGCAGATTTTAAATTATAATACAGTTGCATAAAGCAGTGCCGACAGTACGCAGAGAATGGACCCAATGGAAACTGTGATATGACACGTGCAGTTTGCTGTGGGGCAAACTGCAGGAGAGATGGGCTCCACAGCCACAGAGAGCTAAAAACACTGAACAAGTGGCCCACAGAAAACACAAGTTTCTGGAGCGAGGGGCTGAAGTCTTGGGGCAATGTCCACATGCAGATTAAGTTGAATTTGTCAGAACTAAGGACAGAAGATAATTAGAAAAACAGTAATGGCACAGTGAAAGTACCACCAAACCCATTTTTTCTGGTGGTAAGGGAAATAATGTTTTTTTTTTTCATTACTGAGAAAAACTCAAAACCATCTTGAAAAAATGACATTCTATATATCATGCCAGTTTGTACCTAAAATCTCCGAGATAACCAGTCCCAACAGATTGTGAAAAGCATTAGCTGAAGTAAGCACATACTGGCATGATGAAATTTAGATTATCAGGTTAAAAAATCTGTCTGTTCCCTGTTCTCCCCCCATCCCCTCTTTGTAGCAAATAAAAGGAAGAAACATGAAAGATTGTTATCAAATTCTGCTACCAGCTTTATTTTTGCTATTGGTTTTAGGGGGTGAGGAATTTCTTCTGCTGTTACAGTCACGGTCACAACACAAACTGTTCAGATACAGGAAGTGGCTTTTTCCTTCTAGTTTATAGCCACAGACATTATAGACTGTTTTTCTTAAAAATGTTGAGTATGGAAATTGTATTTACCTCCTACAATGATGGGAGGTGTAATGTTTCTTAGTTTGCAGTTTCTGTGTGGAGTAGGAAAAACCGGAGACAGATATACTGTAGACGGCTCAGCTACAGCATGCTAGCATACACAGCTTCTTGCTCAGACTTAACATAATTTCTATTTTTGCCTGTTTCTGTGAATATTAAATGAGAGAAAGAGAAGACTACTTAATTTGAAAGGCTTATTTAATCTCCCTTCTCTTAATTTACTTTGTTTACTGAATTACATTTCCATAGGAGAATGGCCTGTAGAACTGTCTACCCTGACTAAACAGTTCAAATGAGCTATGAGTAAAACCATTCAGATACAATTCACAACCATGTTTTATTAATAACAACTAAGACTGTTAGTAAGGCTCAGCATGTGCTGAATTCTCCAGGCTTTTATCCTTGCATCTATGTTATTGTCAGAATCTTTTCATATTGTGTATCTTAACAGAGTTTTTAATAAATATGTAATCACAGAACATCATTAAAAGTTATGTAAATAAATATTTCAAGGTTTTTAATTTGACTTTCATAAAGAGGTGTTGACTTCTTTAAAGTCAGCCCTAGGCTGTATTTATGATTTTTAAAACGTACGTCTGTAGCTGAAAGGCAAATTGTAACCATGTCTCAAAATTTTTACTTTCAAAGGGAACCCCTCCTTTCGGAAAGAAAATGTCAGCAATTCCTCCAATTCCTCTGGAACTCTTCATGCTCCTTATTGCTTTTCTGATGGAAAGGCAAACTAATACATATACACACACACACACACACACACACACACACACACACACTAAGAAAGGCCTCAAAAGCTATGACAGATTCTCTTTTTTTCTTCAGCCTACAGCACCTCACCCTTGCTCACTTGCTGTCTGTGTACACTGTACATATGGTTTAACCGGATAAATGGAGCTGTCCAAGAAGCCAGGCCTCAGATTCGAGGGTGACAGAGCTCACTACTTACTGGCACCTGTGGGCAAACACACACCTGTGCGAGGAGAAACTACTTTGCCTGAGAAAAGCTTTCCTTGCTGGAAGTGGGGTGAAATTTTTCATGCTGGAGCAAATGCTGAAGCATTAAGTTCTGCTGTGTGCCCATGAGTTTGTTTTCTTTAGGTACAGCAGACGCGTGACCATGTAACAGCATTTGTAATATAAACCACTGGTATAAACATCTCAGATGGGAAATGACTTAAAAATTATGAGAACTTTCTTCTTCTATTTCTGTGCACATCTTTTGCTTGTTGCTGTTCAGATTTTTATATGCCTGAGTATAGTATTACGTTTATACACCTTAAGAAATAGTTCATGGACACTTTACTTTCATTTCTGAACATATATACTGTGGATCACAAATGCCAGAGAAGAATCATCTCACTGAAGTTGACTTGAAAATTTTTTGGCATTAAAGTTATTTCTGTTCATTTTTCTTGAGAATGCATTTTTCTCTATGGTCCTTAAAGAGCCAAATATTTTCTTTAGGGAACAGGTATTCTGCAGAAAATAAAATTTCTTAAAGGTAAGCTTCATGCTTGTAGAATTACTTTAAATAAAACGAGACAGTAATGTTTAATTCCTAAAAATATATTTCCATTAAATAGGAACTACTAATAAAAATTGCTCTCCTCTTCAACTAAACATTAGGATTTCAGTACAGCTGGCTACTAGTATGAACTGGAATCATGGAAAATAAAATTTGCAGCTGATTCAGCAAATTTTGTGGTTTTAAGACAAAGGGCAAATTTTCTCTGTGTAAATATTGGCTCACAAACTTCATGTTAATTTTGAGCCTATGCAGATCCTGAGGAGCAGTGAGGCCCAAAAAAATTAATTCCCCTACAAGAGCAGCTGTTAAGTCACTCACAAATCAAAACAAATTTGATCAACCATCTTGTAGTGGGAGTGTATTTGAGATACTACATTTATAAAGACACAAAATCCTGTATTGGAAGATAAAAGAAGACACAAAGGGAAGCTTGACTTTTTAAAATTTATTTTTAATTGTTTCCCAGAATCACTTTTGTTGAAAACAGTAACTCACAATTATATCAAAGGGACTAGAATTTCACCCATTTTCCTGCTTCACTCCTGTTTATTTGATTTGTTAGAAAAAATTGCTTCCAAAGAGTGAACAAAGTAATTCATAAACAGGAAAAAGTAGTCTGAAACTCTATTAATAACCAACTTATTTTTATTAGAGCAAATACAGTTGTGAAAACTGTACATTGTACATTTTGGGTCAAGAATTATAAATAGAGAAACTCATAGATAAAGAGTTCATTCTTTGACAGCAAGAAACTTTAAATAGACAAAATGACGTTTTTAAGTACATTGGCAGGCTTCATTGTGCTGTCCAAAATGTAGTGTACAGTATAACAACCAATTATAAATAGCCTTTCATGTAAAATACAACTGTGCACGTTTTAGAAAAATACCAACAATTTGTTTGAGCTTTGTTTTAAAAAAGCTTATAAATCATACATATTTATAAATGGTACTAACATGCTTACTTAAATTTATAAACATTTTTCATAAGCTTTGTTACCCATTATTTCCAGAGCATAAAGTATTTTAAATAAACATTTAATAGGAATTAAATATGTCAGTTACAAAATTACCTCTCCACATAAGGAGACAGGGGGTGATTTAACAGTGGGATGGAACATTTCTTCCATTAATTCAATGCTTACACACTTTTAAAATTTTGTTCTTATTTAAAAATTACTTTCCTAAATTTAAAACACAATTTAAACTTTGTTGTTTTATTTTCTTTAAAAATAAATATACAAGTTTTATTTTCATTTGCTCTCTTTCTGCTTTCTTCTTTATCCACACTGGCCAAAACACAGGATTCTCAACATACTTCTGTAAAAAACACCACGGTGTTACTGCCCTGCTCGGAGCTGCTTCGCTGCACAACATTCAGTCCATACCTACGGTACTTTACTACGCTGCAGCAAAAAATAGCTAATGTTTTTTGTAAGAATGCTGCCCATTAAACCATGCAAAAACTTAGAAAGTTTACAAACAGGTTCAAAAACTATACTGTATGAAAGATTCTCTAATAGAGATAAAATAAACTGTAATACAAGCCCTTTGCTTTTCGCAGCTTTAAATTAAAATGTTCGCTTGCCAAATGATCACACCATATATCTTCAATAAATAAGCATGCATTTCATTAATATAGGGTACAATAATTACAGTAATGGCACATATAAAGAAACGTGATCACGTTGTTTGAACAAAGGGCTATGAAACTACTTAAGACAAACTTTCCAAATGAAAAATTTTGAGGCTTTTTTAATGCTGAGGTAAAACTGTAAATGGACTTTAAAGACACTGAAGGCATCAAATGGATAAACAATCACTTAACATTTTAAAATGCTCTACCTGAATGTATTCAACACACATCTAGCATTTTAAAGTTATTACTTATTATGAGCATTAGCTAACTGTCATTGGCATTATTGTGCACCCAGACAAGACTTTATTTTAACTGCTGTCAAAATACCTCAGTGTTGCAACATAATAATTCAAATCACCAATTACCACAGCACCAAAATTAAGAAAAAAAAGAAAGAAAAAGTCAACATGCAAACCCTCTATCTCACCTTTCTTGGGTTATTTTGATATTCTATATCCTGTTTAGAATGTACTTCTACCAATGTAAGATTTCTTTTTTTATTATGAAAAATTTTGCTTGGTATTTGCATAAGTATTTGAGCATTTTAAGGAAGTTAGCACTATCTTTAATTTTTTCAGTAATGTTGTATTATTTACTGAACGTTCATGCACAATGACTCTTCAGGTTTAAGAGAATGAATTTGAGAATTTTATCTCTGGACTAGGAAAATGTATTTGATTTTCATCTTCGGCTGCTAGGCAGAACTGGTTGCCTTCTCCAGGTTGGACTAAACACTACTTATGGCTATACATCAAATTTCATAAACAACAAATGAACAGAATCATGCACAGGCAAATGAAATTCGATCTCCCAGAACACTGCAGGAGATGTTAAAAGCAGCAGGTAATGGAGTAAGACTGGTGACTGATGTTGCTAACTATTTCTTCTAATGAGATAGGAGTGAACGCTGGAATCACTTCCACAGCAACAGAATCCTCTGACCACATTCCTCTGGCAGTCGTTTTCCCATCTCCCCACTAAAAACATCAGACGGTAAAATAGTAAGGCAGCTGTTAACTTCCATCAACAAAAAGTGCAGCTCCGTACATTTCCACTTTAGTCACACTCTGCTGGAACAGATGGACAAGCCAACGCGCTTCACTGGCGGGGCTGCTTCAGCAGATTATTTTGTTTGTTTTCCAACATGGCTGCTTGCTTCAGCTTTCAGAGGACCCCAAAGCCACGAGCCATCAGCAGAGAAACTGATCTGGGCCCCTGGCTGAATTTTCCAAGTTTCATCTCTCTTGCGTCCCATCCTAATTCCAAGCCTCCTTCCCTGTGTCTGAGTATGACAGGTGCCATTTAAAAGGCTGATGACACAACTGCAGAGAACTGTGGGCTAACACCACTAGTTGTCATGACTTCACTGAAGGGTCAAAACAGTTACAATATTAAATAACTATGTTGAATCACATTCAGGCATAGCTAAAATTAAAGTGGGGAACATTAAAAGTAAGTGAAGAAATTAAATCTTTATTATTTAAGGTGGGGTGGATACGGTGATTTTATATGAAAGCGAGACCTTTCTTACCTTTCCTAATTCCAATCAAGTTAGAAAATGGACAAAAAGAATGGCTAAACCAATATTCAACAGCATTACCAGGGCGATCATGACTGAGTTAGGGCCCTGAAAATAAAATAAAGATATTAGAATTAATGCAACCTCCCACACAGGCACAGCAATGAACAAGACCCGACTTCACAATCTCTATAGGTTTTTCCTTGCTCTGAAGGAAACAGACCCTGCTGCTGAAACACAGCCACTACCCTTGATATTAGGTAAGATAAATATCACCTGTGTGAAAACGAGCTGGATAAATACAGGTGAGAGTACATTACTTCTCTGCTCCTAATCACACTCAGATTAAGCCACCTGACAAATACATCTGCATCAACAAATGAAAACAAACCCATCAACACAAAAACAATGTCAACTTAAAATAAAGTAAAACAAAGAATGTGAACTACTTTAGGAAAGCCAGAGTGCTGCTCTTCATCCTTACAGAGTGTTCCTTTTTCTGTTCCAACCCATTTCAAAACAGACATACCAAAGATGCTTTATAAAAAGAATACACTTCTTTGATAACCCAAATGGAAAAGAAAATTTACTTACCATTGCACTAACAAACCTGTTTCCATTACAGATTAAAATGCATAAATGCATTTTGCAGCTGCAAAATTAAACTTGTTTTGATTTACTCAGACACTTATCTTAAAGACCTATGCACTGAAAAACCGAAAAGTCAAAAAACTCCTTCCATTCCTAGCTAGAGCTAAACTTGGTTAGAAAGTTTAAATCATTACACAATTTAGTATTTCTCTGAAGCCAGAGAATGGTTTTTAGTTATTTTTAGCAATTTTTATTTTTTTAAATGGATGCTTTCTAATGATCAACTTGAAAATATGTCCCAACAGATGAAAATACTCAATTCTCTTCTGCCCTTAACATATTTATTACAACATGATTTTACAAAGATTTTAATACTCTTTTATTTTACATTTGCACTGTGGGCAGAAACTTTTCATTTAGACAATACTGTCCTCAATCACAAATCACAAAGCCCACTAGAATATCTGTGCTTAAAACTATCTTCTGAGCTACACAAGAATCACTGGCTAGCATAAGAAGGTATATATTGAATGAGAAATGATACAGTGTTTTCACTTTTCACATGAGGCATGCCTTGGCGAAGTTCATTATGCTTCATGACTACATAATGCTAACATCAGCTATATAATTTCTAGAATGCTAAGGTGTAAGAACCTGCTATTAGTAATTTGCTGCAACAGTGTAACTGGGAAGCTGTGGAAAAGTACTTGTGTCATTATTATATCACACGGTCTCCTGAAACAGTCTCATTGAACACCTGCAGTCAGAACATGCCTTTACACAGCAATTCAGATGGCAGGCCAGATGTTGAGTAAGTCACAAAACACATTATGTCAGGCACTGCTTAAATCTCTGGGAAGCCTAAACCTCATCAGCACCTCTATACATAACAGCCATCAAGTTCCCTTTGCACCAACTCAGAGGTGTCTGTTCACATGCTGAAAAGCATGTGTTCAAGTTCAAACAGTGACTGAGATTACCAGAATGCCAATTAAATTATGCCATAGGGGTAATGGTATTGGCAGTAGCACCCACATTTTGCTTAATGGTGGAATGTATAAAATATTCTCCAGGAAATTGAAGACCAGGTTTAATGACACCTAAGTCAAAGTGATTTTGAATAACAAGCTCCCACTTACTAGTGGTATGTTTCAACCATCAGGTCACCGAACAGAAGTAGAACCGTGTTCCTTCCTCTTTAGTGGAAGTGACTCACCATGTGCCAAAGCATAAAAGACACTCAGGGGCAGAGACCAGGCATAAAATAAAGCACAGCTCCAGATATGGTTACCACAGCACTGTGAGCAGCCTTGCTCTCTACAGAAGTGTGGTTTGATTACACTATTAATTTCACTAAGATGTGGGTTCAACATCTTTCTTTCTGGTGTTAGGCATCGGAACAGGTTGCCCAGAGAAGCTGTGGTTGCCCCATGATTGGAAGTGTTGGATGGGGTTTTGAGCAACCTGGTCTAGTGGAAGGTGTCTCTGCCCATGGCACAGGGTTGGAACCAGACGGTCTTTAGATGTCCCTTCTAAGCCAAACACTCTATGGCTCCATAATCCTATGATTCTTACAGGGATTGCGCATGTGATTCAAATCAGGTCAATGGCTCCTTTATAGGCTGGAATCCCACCTGAAGATTTTACAGTTATACTGCACCAGGAATTGCAAGGAGCTGTGAAGATTGTTGCCAAGTACCATTAAAATTTTTCAGGATTTGGCCATCTAGAACTTTGCATATTTGAAAATAACATCTATGAAAATCAAATTTACTTATTGCAACTGAAAAAAAAATTGTAACCTATGGTGTCTTCAGAGGAGCCAAGAACTTGTTAATTACCCGAAATACATCATGAAACAGCATCCTGGTAGCTGCAAGACAGATTTTTGCAGATTGCCGAATTGGGACTGCAGCTCTAATGGCAGCTCAGTATCGTTACTGCACAGTCTCAGGTAATTAAGCTAGTTGGAGGGGAAGGTGACTTCTCTTTTGATGCATCTGTCAGTCAGGTTCAATCTCACCACAATAAAATTAGATAGATTAAGCTAAAAACCCCAGGGGCTGTGCTCTGAATCAAGAATCATCTACAAAACAGAAGCAAGTGACACCTTAAGAACTGGGCTGTTGAGTTCACATGAAGATCATAGAAAAATATGTTATCTCTTTATGATAATGAAATATCATAACGATATCTCTTTATACAAAGAAGTAAAGCTCATATTCCTTGGCCTGCTATGTGCATTATGTTTCACCTTCTGATAACTATACCTTTCAGCCCAAAGCAGGATTTCCTGATACGCTAAAAAATGATCAAACAACATTTATGAAGCACTCAGTTATTATGCAATGAACTACCACCTGTTTTGGAGACACCTATGAAATAAGCATTTAATGCTTTAACACAAATACCACAAGTAAGACTTTAGTGTCCCGCAAGGCTTAAAATAGCGAAAGCCAAAATTAGTTTGAAGTCTTAGAGTGACTAGAACAGGTGCACTAAAAAAGCTGTAGTAGAAAACCTTCAGTCCTGCTTGAATTTGCCTTTCCGCTTCTTGTAAGTTAGATGTTTATGTAGTTCAAAATACAACCATTTGATTAGTTTCCATTTGGGGAAGAAAGAAAATTATTTTCTTAAAATGTAGTGACAGGAAATAAAACACTAGTCCTGTAATTCCATTGCATTAGGAATGTTCATTAAATTCAACACAAAGTTCTTGCTCAGAGTTTTTTTTAGGATCAGGCAAACACTGATCTATTTTTCAAACATCATTGTATTTACATCCCTTACTAAATGGATGTAAGGTGAACAAAAAGATGAGAATTGAACAAAAAGATGGGAGTAGAATCACTGGATAACATTCAGGTAAAAACCAGGCTAAACACTGTGTGTTTAAAAATCTTTCCCTGCCAAATGAAAACAAAAATTAAAATTTAGTAAAACGCTTGAGCCCAGGCTTGTTATTTGTCCTAGGGCAGCACATGGACACGTACAAAATAAAAAGTGTATTAATGAATGTACACTACAATAGTGTTTCGTGAAATTCAATCCTATTTTTCACTCAAATCCAAGAGAATTTCCCATCAGCTCATATTCAAGATGGGACAGAAGTGTGTAAGCTGAAACTGGGGCTAGAAGCTGCTAATGACCAGTTAGAAACAACAGTACTGGTTTGTGGTCAAGGGTTTCTGTGAACACTTCACACTGTGCTAAATTTAAGGTAATGTGAAGGAGCCTCATTCCCAGTGAAAGAGGGGTGATTTATCTCTCAGAAATGACAGGTGACTTTGTCATTGTGCTTTATGCAAGATTTCCCCTTGATAAAACTGTGACTCTTATGAGTTCTGGAATATTTTCAAACTTTGATTTTTGAACATCAGGGAGTAAGTAAGCAGAGAAGCACACTTATATATGTGGCATAAGAAGTATGTGCTGATATTTTTCAAGTATAATGTCAGAAAAGGGGATATCTACAGAATCAAGACTGTTCCTACAACTAATTTATTGCACACATGATACTCAAAGACATTCTTAAGGATATAACATTCACAGAAAATATGAAACATGAATTTGAAAACTAAAACAAGCTGCTACAAGCTTGGATGCAAATAAAATAGTTTAAAGTTCTTAATCCAAGTGAAAGCTGATGTTTCATTCAGGTAGGAGAAATGGCTTTGATTTAGACACATAGAAGGAAGAATTGAAAATCTTCCCTTCTGTATCTGTGCTCTTAATGCATTACCATTGGAAACCTGGAAAAAGCACAGCACAGTTTTATACAGCACTTTCAGATAATCTAACAAAAATACTCGATAAATGGTAATAGATTAATTTTTTTTTGCATTCCAAAACCATGTTTTATCATTCTCTTTTCATGAGAGTTAAGAGTTCTTTTCTCTTTATATTCCCCTACAAATATATTTGAGAACTTTTATGGAGAATCTAAGGCAGACTTACTTTCAAAGCATAACAAAATTATTTGCCAGAATGACTAAAGGCAATTGCAGTTTCTTACTGAAATAAAATCATTCCCCAATGCAATTTTAGAATTCTGAAGTCTGTCAACATTCAGAAGCATCTGGGATAAGGAAAAGTACAATAATTAGAAAAGGGAGAATGGATTTAAACTAGAAGAGCTTAGATTAAATGTTAAGAGGAAATTCTTTACTGTGAGGGTGGTGAGGCACTGGCTCAAGTTGCCCAGAGAAGCTGTGGATGTCTCATCCCTGAAAATGTTCAAGACCAGGCTGGATGGGGCTCTGAACAACCGGGTCTAGTAGGTGTCCTCACCCATGGCAGAAGAGTTGAAACTAGATGATCTTTTAAGGTCCCTTCCAACCCAAACTATTCTACGATTCCATGAATCTGGCTTCTCCTCAGTAACCGGGCTCTCTTAACTTAGTCACTGCTTAATTCCAACATACTGTCGAGCTCATTTCAGGAGCACTGCAGAACAGGCTTCTGTTTTTCTGAGGCTGAAAGGTGATGCTGAAAATTAGAAGTCTCCAACAAAGTTAACAGTCATTCTGTACTGCTTCTCCCTCAAACTGCTAGGCCAGTAGGCCACTCTTTTTTGCTTTAATCACTTTAGAATTTTTACTCTCAGCATTTTTAAGAAATAAACATGTAGGAAATTTAGTCTGTAATGGCAAATTAACAAACACATACAGAACTCTAGAATCTTTGAAAAACACCCACAGACATCTACATACATCTTAAGATACTGTTACAGCAAAAATGAATTCCTAAAATCTACCTTCCTTCCATACTGGAATGCTGGTAATGAGAATAATGCAATTAGGATGCTACAAATGAAGTAGAGTGACCTAGAGTTCCCAGATACCACTGCAGTATCAGTGAACAAACAGTAGCTAATGCACAATATCTCATCATTTTTACACCTTTT
Source organism: Motacilla alba alba (assembly GCF_015832195.1). Taxonomy (NCBI): domain Eukaryota; kingdom Metazoa; phylum Chordata; class Aves; order Passeriformes; family Motacillidae; genus Motacilla; species Motacilla alba. Next base: position 120,412,619 of record NC_052017.1, read on the forward strand.
GTGGTAACAGGCTGTAGGTTCATGGTCCTTATCCTGATTATTCTAGACGCTCAATTAACTGCTGTTCAGATAGCTTACTTGTTAAGATGAAGCCTCCCTCAGCTCCAAAATATTATTTGGAATGAAGGAAAAATAAGGACTATTTCTACTGACTTAATTTCACCAGAGCTAAAAAACAGTTCCAATTCAGCCTAAAATTTGTACATGCTCACTCAACATTTACAAGCCTGTCAGCTTTGTGTTACCCTACATAGGAGTAATATCTGTGAGATTTGAAAGGTTAAAGGGCTGATATCAGCTGTAATACAGATTTGCAGATTACAAAACCTCTGTGAACATCTACTTTGATCCGCACAAAACAGAATAAAAGCTTCCAGCAGAACCAGGGAGTATTATCTTGGCAAAATGCTCATTATCAAACTACTCAGTGATGGCTCCAAAACCCTGGCGTCTGAAAACTGATGGCACATTTAATCAAGATCCTTAAAATCAACTTAAAACAAGACTTTTATCTGAATCTTTCTAGCTGTTGGATCTTCTGACACATTTGTGTGTTAGCCTGTGAAACTGTTTTATAAATCACAGAAAGTGATTTAGTACATCAGGGGTTTTGCACCTTGAATCTTTCATTGCAAGGTATGTTTTAATCATTCTTGCAGCTCTTTGTGTGACTTCCCCTCAAGGCTTTTTTCATTTTAAATCCCCGATTTACAGACGCTATTTTATCCCAGAAGTGGTTGCACCTGTGCCAAAAGCAGATAGAACAGACTCCCATGTACTCTTGCCTAATCTTTTCTGTTGATAAATCTAAGGATTATATTAGCATCTCTGAACAACAGCAGCAGACTGGGAGCTCATGTTCAGTTGCCTCTCTTGCTCCTGATCCACCAACCTTTTCCAGTTTTGATCCTGCACTGTCAGGCTCTATAAATTGTCTTTCATATACAATATTATATTTTGCTGTACTGCCATGGATAATTATACTTTCAGCCTTCTCAACAGTTGATTTGCATGAGTTTGTACTTGTCTTCATTACAGATCACTCTCCTGGTCTTTGTGTTTTCTATAAACTTCATGGACAATATTCTCATTCCCTCTTGTATGTCATTAAGAAGAATGTGATCAGAGTAACAGAATTAATGTAAGAATGGCCTCACCAGAATAATATCAAATAACTGATGGTTTTCTAATTACTTTTTGAGAAACATCAGTCAGTTTTTAAAATTTTTTTTAATGTGACATTTAGCCTTTGCATTACTCTGGTTTCCTTGTCAGAAAGGAAACATGACCATGTAAAAGTAAATCAAGTGACCTTCATGATTGAGATATGATTTTTCTGCCACACCTGAAGATGTCAAACCTGTTTGACAAGATCACTTACAATTCATGTTGGTGGGAAATTACTCCCCCTCTTTATATCTAGATTTATTATTAATGAAGTCTGATGTCAATTATTCAAGTGTTTTGCATGCAATCAGTACCAGGCTATCCAGATCTCTTTAAATGGGTCATTTGGTTTATCCCATCAATAATGACACACTTTTTGTTTTGTAGAGTACCACCAAAAATGACTCAAAGAAACAATGCTTATAAAAGAGAAACATTATGACTATTATCTAAAACTCTTCATTCACTAAAGGCTAAACTTTAGTATGCAAAACTAATGCTTTCCTGAGCTTCTCTTGGCCTGAAAATCACAGAAACATCATCAGAGATTCTGAATTTCATACCTAGCTTTTTCCTCTAACATGAAACAGAAATGCAACTAGTCATTGCTCTTTTTCTGCATAGCTATTGGTAATTTTATTATTTTTAAATAATAATGAAATTAAGATTCACACTGATCTAAAAGGGTAGTTTTAAAACTCCCTTGCTCATTCCAGGCTGAAATATTTCTTCCTCACTCCAGGTGAAGTGGGTTTGAGCTAGCAGACTGTATCCAGATGAAATCTGACAGTGCTTAGATTGCAAAGCTCAGTACTTGAAGGCACAAAGGCAGTGAAAGCAAAACTATTTCTTGTAGTACTTACCGAGCTGTTTCCTACTTCTTTCTCCATTGCTGAATGTGACTCATTATTAGCTGGGTTCTTTGGTGCAGCGAATTCTGGTTTCTTAATTTTTATGTCAGGCTTGTTTTCTTTGGCATCTGGCTTACCCCCAGATCTAGCAGGACTTGGCTTCTGAGAGGGTGGTATCCGTGCAAGCGTTGATGGTGAAGGGTTGGCATATTCATCTTCTTCCCTGAGCTCCTGTGGAAGCGCTGTTGGATTCATTTTTACATAATAGCCATGGTAGTGACCATGCAGCTCCCCATTCTCTGTGCTGCTGGCATTGTGCTGGGCTGAGAACTTTGGCTGGTGTTTCCCAGCTGCTTCCTCCTTCACTGGTGCTTTTGAATATAAAGGCTTATTAGTTGTGGGTGTTATATTCTCAGTTGCTAAAAGCTTTTTTTCTTGATTGAGTCTTGCCCCAGAAGTGGAGCTTTGCCTTTTCAGTTGTTTTGAAGGAGAAGTCTCAGAAGAGAGAGTAGGACTATTTCTTGGGCTTGCTTCTGGGGTTCGAGGGGGTGTAGTACCTTTTCGATAAAAGTGAGGCGACTCTTTTGGGGTGGGTGGTTTCTCCTGACCTTTTTCTTCAGATTTTTCTTTTGCATCTATTCCTTCTTGAAATTTTTGTTTGATATAATCAGGGCCTGAAAAATAGTGTAACAGAAATATTAAATCAAAACAAATCTCACAGTAAAACTATTGCACTGGGGTGTCAGACTGCACTGCCTTGTTAAAATGCAGGCAACATTTCATTGACATCCACAGTGATTTACTCCAAACTGCTCAGGCACAGGAGTTACTGCAGTTTTTTGGTAGTTGTTGGAACCACTTACTAACTTGGTTCAGTCACTCTAATTCTTCAGCTTTTCAAAGGGCCATGGCATGTGAACTGCTCCTGAGTGAAGTCTGAGTGACTGAAGATTGTCTAACCTTACATCACCTACCACTCCTTTTCTGAAAGGCAAGTTTTGAGGAATGTTTTGATTGATTACACTCACTGATTTAACTTCTCATGATCAGAGCACCTGTTTGATATGTAGATAGTTGGCCATGAGAATGAAATATCTCTTTTGTTCTTATAAGCTACAGGAAAAAGGGCTTCAATCGCTTTTTTCCCCCTTTGGGTGAATGTCAGCTTGTCTAATGTATGTAAGTGCCTTCAACTGCCACATGCTGGCTTTGTCTTCCAGAACCAATCACTCCCATATTAACACCCAGGTTAACTAATATAATTCCTGCTTAGAAGGCAGGAATACAAATTCTTTTCCATTTTTACATTTTACATTCACTAGGAAAATACTTAGAGCAGCAAGTGTGAAGAAAATCCTCTCCCCAAATTCTAGCTAAGTTAAACCCACATGCACGTTCACTGCTAGGACTCATCAAAGTGCATGTCTGTACAGTTGTTAACATAAACAGAAACTGGCTGATAAGCTCTGCTCTAAGTTTTGGTTCTCAGATTTACTTGTTTAATAGTAAGACCTAAGCAAACACTGCTGAAGAAACAAAACTGCTGGAAAATCTGTATGCATTGTAGGCAACGTTTTCTGCTTTACTTCCTACAGATCACATTTCAGATTTCAGGATCAGTTTCCCTAAAAAGTCAGAAGTTGGGGAGCTCTGTGATCCAAGAACTGCCAACAAGCTTCCTCTATTTTCAAAAATGGCCTCTGAAAAAACACATTGCAACTTGTGTCTTCACTTCTATCCTTGCTAGCACCACAACTTTCCTTTGATTTCTTCACCCTTCTCTAAGTGAGCCTTATCTGCGCTTTAAGTCATAGAGAAATTCTGTGCCCAAAGAAGAACGTCTGCCCACATTTTTCTGCTTTTGAGTTTAGAGGAGGCTCTAACTGTGCGAGGCAGATACAGTGTTTTTACAGATGCCAGAAGCATATGCATATCTACGCAGTGCGAAGATGAGAGGAAGGAAGAGCAGCATGAAGCTTTTGGAAGTTACTGAGTCATCTGGTAAGTAAGCATTGCTGAGAAGAAGAATTACTCGGCATGCAAGGTCTTTTGAGCAGGAAACATTTTTGGCATATCTGAAAACCAGGGGTGGGAATAGGGAGCTGTTAAGAAAGAAGGCTAGACACAGACAAGCCAGGATTTGTTCTCAAATGACATTTGAGGAGGAAGTTTTGAGGAGTTAAGCCTGCACAGAGGGAGAGAACTAGAGGCTTGATTCACAGCTTCTTATAATCTTCCTGGTAAAAGGGAAAGGCAGCGCAACACAAATTAAGAGTTTCCATATATAAAGTTACAGGTATGATCGCCATTCAAAAAATTCTCCAATGTGTTGGGGATTTCCTTCCATCTTTGCTGAGATATATAAGGTAATGCTGAGGGGTTTAACATGCACAAACTTTATTTTTCATATCTTTTCACATTAGATATAATTAGGGGTGTAAAGAGAAAAGGATACCTAAAAGAGCTCTGACTAATCTTTAAGCCCAAGCCACGGAGCTGTCAAATTGCAATGATTATTCATTATGGACAGACCCATTTTCACATTAGCTTTGCTCTTTATGACTGCTGTGGCTAAAGCACTCCATCAGAACGCTATCTCTTCAGTCTTACAACGCTGCCTAAATTCTGAAAATTCACATACTGTGACAGCTCTGCACTGCCTCATTTATGTAAAGATTTTACTTTTACTAATATCTGACAGCACTTGACAAACTGAAGAAACTTTCATAAGGAAAACATCAGAAAATGACATCAGAAATTAATTCAGAAATGACACCCCTCTTTACCCTTTCCTGCAATCAACTAAAAGCCTCCCAAAGTTGGCCAGAGAAAATCCTTCTCATCAAGAGACCTCCAAGCTGCTGGAATTTTTGAAAATAGAAGGGAACCGATGGTGTCAGCTGCCCATGTCTCACCAAGAGACCGGTGGAGTGAAGAGTAAAAAACTTAAAAGCAAAACAAAAATATAATCTGGAGCTTCCCAAAGAAGTTAAGTTTCAATGGGCTAACAATGCCACACGTTCACTGAGTATTTGGAAATATTTGATGCTATGTGACACTAAGCTCCAGAGAATACTGCATCCAAGTAACATCTGAGGGTGTCTGACCAGATGTTCAGCCATTGCCTTAACACAGCAGAGCAGCCCTCCCTCCCACCCCCAGAACACCACATATGGATATTAGAGATACATCCTTTGCCTCCAATCTTGTCAGGCAAGTCTTTCCAACTCTGAAATTCTTGGCCCTTTGCTGAAGTTCACTTTGGAGATTGTCCAAAGGCTTTTTAAACATCTGTTCACTGTATCCCTTACAATTGGATTGTGCACCTGTCTAAACCACTGACTCCAAGCAGCAAGAACTCAACTGCCACTCCCTTCCAAGGACTAAGAGTTGTCAGGATTTACCTTTTCCCCTTTGTTAAAGACATGACTCTACAGACATGGTAAGGGAGTCCTTCATCATAAGAGCAATCTACAGCTCAAGTTTAAAGAAACAAGGGCCAATGGAATTTGTAAAGAGAGTCATTAACATCCTTTCCTGCAACATTTCTTAGCTGGCTGATCTTAATGAGGAAGAGAATAGAATTTGAGGTAAAGTGGGATTATCTGACCAGGAAATAAACATGGCACTCTGGTTCTTCAGTTTGCAGTTCAAGCAAGCAGTAGATCTAGACATGATGCTTCTGAATGCCTAAGGAGAACCTGGTCTGGAAAGCAGAACCAAGAAATGTTATCTAACCAAGTAAAGGTAACATGAACCTGCGTGTTTTCTTCTGGTGACATGCTGGCTGTGCTAGCATTGGATCAAAACTGATGAATCTTTACTCGATCAAGGTCAGTCACAGGGTGGTTTTGGCTCGTACACCTGTTGTGATGCACCACTGAAGTGTGAGTTAGCCAATATTTGGGGTGAATAGCCTCTGAAAAACAAATAACTGTGTGGATGTGTGCAAGGTGTGCATAGAGTCTCACAGCCTGATGATCAGTTTGAACAGCGTTTCAGTGATGGCTGTGGGGTGAGGGAAGCTTTGCTTTGTTTGAAGATGCACTCATAGTTGCTCTAAACCTAGAATTTCTTGTGAATTTCTTATGTAATATGTCCTTCCTCCTGGAAGGGCTCCAGTAAGGGATGTGACAGCACGACCAGCCCTGTAAATGAGAAGAGAAGGATGCCCTGGTTCTGCCACAGCATTTTTAAGGAGGTGACAGCCACATGCTTTCCCCCATGGCCTAGTGAGGCACACGTATTGGCAGCACAGGGCTGTTGCAGGATTGTGGCTCAAAGAGCATCTGAAAATGTCATCTTGCAGGACACTGTAAATGCAGCCACTGTTTCCCAAGAAGGCTAAGAAGAGACCTCGTGCCTCATCAGATCAGAATGAAATCCGAAGCTTGAGAGGGATGGCAGAATACATCTAGGATAGTGAGGGTAAAGACATACATGCCATTGCATCAGTGATTTTATAAACATCTCACCATTCTTACAATTCAGGAAAAATAAGCATTTCATATTACAGGTTTTTTTTTGTCTACTGAAAGCAAAAAAAGACTGTAATGCCACTAATGCAGGCTCCAGAACATAATCTTTTAAGAATATAATATTTAAAGTACTATTGATGCTGAGTGATGTGATTCAATTTCAAGGTATGTTAGAAATACTTATTAAATAAACATATGCTTATTTCTGCTTTTTAAACTGAAGTACATGGTATGTGATGTAGCCTATCTTTAGTGCTACATAGAGAATTAACAAATAGACAGGGCTATAAAGAATAATCCAAGTAAGAAACAGTACTATAATTTCATCATTATGAGAAAATTCATCTTGTGCTTATAGATGAATTACAAATGTGAAGCACATACCTCACCTCCTAATTTTGTTCACATGTATGAACTGTTAGTGGAAAGATGCTGCATTTTCACTGTAGTGTTTAACACCTGTCTGTGGGGTAATGGTGACACAATCAAAATTATTTGCTCAACCAGAACACTGCAGATGTCTATATGCAAACCTTCCAAGATTACAGGCCTCTTTTTACTGAACTACTCAACACTTCTACAAAAAAAGGAGAGAATTACTGATCTGAAAAGTTCACAGTCTAGAAGTACAAAACTAAAACTTAAACCAATAGCCCATTTTATTGATGGAGAAGCTAACCCAAAAGGAAATAATGACCCAAAGCACATGTGTCATCTGAATAACCTTTCTGAATTTAGTGCTCAGCTGTGAATAAAGTGCTCAAAGCTTTGCTAAATCTTTGACAAACCTAAAGGTGTGGAGAAAGCCTTTTTCACTAGGAATGGAGTATAAGTCTCCCGAGTAATCAAAACTCCACACAGCATTTTGGCCATAAGTTTGCTGCCTACCATAAATGTCTTGCTGAAAAAGCTGAGAGCTGATCTACCAAATCTATATTCAAAGAGAGAAGGAAATAATAAACAAGGAAGAAGTTTCTTACTGCAGATTATACCCCAATACAAATGCAGAGCATGAGATGGTTGAAGCAAAAGCTTAAGACTCTTGCATTTAAAGGAACTGTACTAAAAAAAGAAAGTGTATACTTTAGTGTTGGTACTACAGGTTGATATATACTGTTCATGAAATAAGGCAGTGAAAACAATTTTCTTTATCTTCTGATGTTTTTGATGGTTTTCTAATGTCTCACTGTCAGCAACAATATGCACGCTCTCACAATAAGATATCTTTGCTATCCTGATGAAATTAATAAAACTTTGAAAAGCCAAGTGATCAATCAGAGGATCAATTAATAGAGGATCTTTCTTCCTTATGTTAGGCTTCATCAGGATAGGACATCCAGTATAAAAAATTCCTCAGGATGGTAAATGTAGGTGAAGAAATATAAATAATCAATTATCAATCTCTAAGAATAAATGATTCAGTGAGTCATTATGGAAGTGCAAATAACTATATTCAGTAAATTTTAGACAGATAGAGTTTATTATTATTTCTTCATTGGGGAGATATGAAAGGAGGGAGAAGAACTATAATTAATATCATTAGTACTTCCTCTGTTTTGTTCTTAATTTTCTGACGGTTATATTGGTAACAGGGAACAAAAAAAACCTCTTAAGTGCTAGGCTGCTGGCTTGAATTCAGCCCAACTGAATGGAGGGGCTGTGCAATGCCATGTGAAAAATGTGTTGATGAACTCACTGGAGCAGAGATATGGTTATGGTTTTAGTAATGTTTGGTAGACTGAACTGGGACTGAAAAGGTCTGGAAATTAAAGATTATTGCCAGAGAAATGAAAGGATATAAGGCAAGGTGCTTAAAAAGCAATAGGGCTCCAAGAGAACACTTCTGCTTGACTTAGGTATGAGTAGAATAGAACAGGAAATTTCAGTCAAAAGAGACTTAGAACAATCATCTTGTCCAAGTCACTGACTAATACAGAGCTGAGCGAAAGTTAAAGCCTGTTACTAAGGCCATTGTCCAAATACCTCTGGAACACTGACAATCCTGAGGCATCAATCACCTCTCCAGAAAATCCTGTTCTAGTGTTGGACCACCCTCCTCACAGAAACAGACTTCCAAACGGTATTTTAAGAGGTTCTCACTCCAGGTGTGTGCAGTACCCTTCTGATGGATGCAGTGATCCAGCAGTAGGGCATGGAATAGTGCAGCTCCATCATGGCTGGGTCAACATGCGGCAACATAAGAAATGTCTTACTCCTAGTGATGCATAGACAAGTTATTTTAGAATTCCTTATTTCAAAAACACATAGGCAGGCCTGGCTGCCCTGTTTCAGCTGCATCTGAAGTTGGTTATGCCACCTGGAAAAATGGCTTTCTTTAACTGTACTTGAGAATGCTTTAGAGAATAAAAAACCACATTAGCTAAGGCTTAAAAATAAAGCATGTCACAAAAGAGAAAAGAAAAATTGAAATGGAAGGGATTGTTGACACTGTCTTGTGAAATGCAGAAGAAACCCAAGTCTGAATGGCTGATTTAACTTTTAGCCTCTGATGGCAACTGCATTTTGGTGAGGTATGAGCAGCATTTTAAATGCTATTAAGCAGCTTCCTTAGCTAAGGGCAAATAAAAAATCTTTCCTGGATCAATTTTAAAATTCCATTTGGCTGCCTTAAAATCCTTTTTTTTCCCTGGACTTAATATACCAGCATGGAAGTATCATGGCAGCCTAGGAAAGCAAATTACAATGCAAACAAGAGGGAGAGGAGTCAATTTTTTTTTTTTTTCACAATCCAAAAAATACTCCAAAAGATAATGTTTATTATTTAGAATCTTTCTTAATTCACTCTTAATTCCAAATCCTCATTTCCTACTCCTCCCTCTTTGAAGATATTTTCTCTTTGCCAAGTTTTCTCCAGCTTACACTTTCAGGGCTTCTCAATCTGTTGTTAGCATTGCTGCTTCCTTAAGCAGTATTCCTGGTGGTCCTTCTCCTGCTGGACTGAAGGCAAGATGTTGGATGTGCCAACAGCTACTCACTAAATTCATGAGCATCATGGAGATTGATGCCTACACGTGTTTAGTTTATGGAACCATTCTGATTTGATCTGGCAGCCCTCTGTCTTTGAAACCATGTACTATCAAAATGACCGAAATGTATGACAAAGAGATAGAATATAAGGTGATATTTTACTGTTGCCACAACCTGACAAAGTCACATCATCATTCAGCGATGTAAAAGTCAGAATACAAATATCTCCCTGAGGAGTACCAGTCCACCTAGGACTAACTTTAAAAAGTAGCATCACTGAATACAAGCAGGCTTCAAACCAAATGGAAATGCAACCTTCCCTTCTTGCTAAGTAAAGATACGGACCTACAGAAAGTATTCACTGGTAGAAATTGCTTATTAAGTATCTTGTTAAGAAGAACCTCAAACACAAAATTCTTGCACATCAAGGTTGCTACTTTATATCTGCTCAGGGAACAGCTTTGTGCAGTACCCCGAACAACTTCTGCATAGTTTTGCTCGAATATGTATCTACCACATTTTAAATATCTGCCAATGCTTTATTTTTCTGACCTTGACATCAATGAAAATGACACAGCCTTCTCAAAACCCCCACCAAATGCTTCCTGACATGGACTAGACTGAGATCAAAAGCCTTGAGTTACTTATTTACTAGCCCCATGTACAGAGACACGCACACACACTTTGGCCAAACCCAAGTTTTTATGCCTCTGTGTTTACTCTGCTGTGATATTTACACAGTACAGCTATTGGTGTGACCTGAATGCTTTACTGCTAGTGTGTCTGCATTTCGCACAGGTATTTGTTGAAAAGCATATGACACCACTTTATCTCACAATGCTTTTGGAAAGTATCAAAATGTCTACTCAAGTACACTCGAGCTGCCAGCAACAGCAATGGCAACAGAAAAGGAAATGGACTTCAGCCAAATAATCCACATCATAGGTAACATCACAAACTTGTGAGTCTAGCAGTAGGATGATGAAAAAGATATTAATGAAATTTCTACTGGTGCAAAAATCAGACTGCCTCTTCTCTCCATGTCAGTTCCCCCAAATCTGAAATTAATTTGAGTTACCCTACAATTAAAAAACTCGCATACAGAACCTAAACAGTGTTTTTGTAATTTGCATTTTTGTATTATCCAATAACTAAAGAATCATTAAGGATAGAAGAATCCATAAAAATAAGATTTTCTCCCTCTAAAGGTTTATAAATGCATCATTAAAGTGCAGACATATACACACTAATGAATTTCAAAAACTGCCTGGAGTCAGCACCAAGAACAATGAATTCATTCTATGTACCCAATCTGTGCTCCATTCCTGTAACTGCTTTAGCAGGTGACTGAAGTAGCTGTGGTATTTCCAAAACAGGGCAACATTTCCTAACTGCATCTACATAGCAGTGTGTAAGCCTTTATACTTCTGGATTCAATACCATCAGAAAAATGTAACAAATTCATCTTACCTGGTAGAGGGCACTGTGAGAGCTGCACAACTATCTCTAACACCTCACTGGCACATCAGCTTATGGACACAGAAACTGTCTGTGACCGGCAATCTTAATTATGGCTTGCTTTACTTACCCTGCCTTTCTGTTAATGAATACTGACAGAACTTCAAAAAATATCCGTCAAGATTACATGGTGATGCATATGACTCCTGTATCGAGGACAGACTTCATTTTTCCAGGGTAGATAATATGCAGATGTTGTATTTAATGTGAATGATCCCAGCCAAATAACACATGTACTATAATCTACCTGAATGCTTCTAAGCCTGCAGGCTGTTTAACAGGTGATAACTGAGAAGGCAAATTTTTAGATTTTTCACAGAAAACCTTGAGACTACTTTACTTCATCTGAACTGCACTGGGGCAGCTGTTAACTGCAAAAGTAGGTTTTTTTAAGCTCCTAAAGGATGGGCAGAAGTAAAAGACTGTAATCCTATTCTCATTGCAACTGCATATTCTCTGAGAAGATGAATTTTAAATATAGAGAGAGACTGTTAATGTGGCATAATAACTGTCTTTACTCAGTAGAATTCACACTTCTTTACATTTCTCCCGGCGTGTCCAGATCTTTTTGACATGATGATCCCCAAGGTTCTGCACAGTATTTCAGACTCAGTGGGATCATGCAGAGAAGGGACCATTCCCCATGACGTGCTTCTGTATATACAGCCTGGAAGGGTATTAGCTACTTCTCTTATCACATTTCAAGTGCATGGCTATCATCCTGCTCCTTGGGACTTTGGCAACTGACCTTAACAGAAGCAGGTTCATGTCTGCTGTCCAATTGGCCAAGTCTGTCAGCCTGTCTTAAGAACTGTTTTTCAGTAAATTCAATAAACAAGTGATTTTTTTTGCCAAAGCCCTTCTAACCTTTGCCTCTTTTAAAATCCTTATTTCATAAAGAGACAGTGCCTGTTTTTCTGAGAACACTCTTCTGTTCTGCCACTACAGAAAAAAGTAGAGCCTAGGATATGCACTCAGGCTTGGGTTGTAGATGTCAGCACTTCTTATGCCCGTGGAGTATCTTCCAAAAAGGCTCAAAACCGGGAAGACAGTAAATACATGTATGTCAGCAAACAACCAACATTACTTTTGAATATAAGATAAGCAAAATAACATGGAAAAACTAGATAGTTTCAGACTCCACTGATTCTACATATCTGGAGATGCATTACTACCTTTAATTAACATTCCAGATATTTCTAAGGGATTCGTGATTATATGATATGATGTCAAACTTAATTTTTTTAGAAGTCTCCTTTATCATCTTGTGTTTATAGAAAGTACACTGGAAATCATGAACAGGAATAAAATAAAGAGACTTGAAATTTACTGCTTTTGAAATATATGGCTTTATGAATTTTCTCAGAGGGTTGAGGGTTAATCCAGTATTTTTCAAAACCAGTATTCATTAAGCTGTACCACACTTCCAGCAAAATTAATTTTTTGTATCTAGCATTGAAATTAATTACAAAGGGTAAGAGCCTGGAGTGATTGCTGCACTGCAAATGCCAGAACTGGAGAAATACAGCAATCAACTTAATTCTGTTAAAACTAGGGTATGTGTGCTGCTTAGTCTTGCATCCAAATCTGGTTTCTTTCCAATATGTTCTTATTCTTTTGTATTTTAAGAGAAATCCCACTCACCATGCCACTTACCATTCTGACCTCACACAAGTGTCATTTCTTCCCCTTCCCTTTAGTGTTTTAAGTTTTCATTTCTCAAGTCTAAGTTTGCAATATCCATTTACTGCTCCACTCCTCCAAATCTATCCCATACTCTCCAGTTTGGCAACTGCCTCTGACAAAATACTTTCTGCTCTTCATCTGATAGTTTTTGAGGAACCTCTGCAATTTTCTGAGCCACACTTCAGTATCAGTACTCCCCTCTCACCCTCCTTTGACACAGGCGACCATTCTCCTCTTCTGGAACAAGTCCCATCTGTTAACTAACATCTGTGATTTATCCTTTTAATTCACCCATATTTTTCTTTCATTTTTAAACCATACTTTCAAGGAAAATAACCTCAGATTATTCTGTTCTTGGGACTCTTCACCTTTCTTTTACAATTTTCATCCTGTTTAATTTCACCATACAAAAAATACCAATTCCATACTGGCTGTGTTTCAGTTCCAGGTTTTACTCCTGCTCAGACAATAATCTGAATGAATCACTGTTACTGAACTAACAGGCAGAAATCTTCATCTCCTCCAAACTCTCAACACGGTCTTCCACATCATACTGAACATTACTCTACATTATTCAGGTCTATAATATGAATTAGATTTTTCATTTTTGGGTATCTCCCTACAGTCTAATTTAAGTAAGTCTTAAATTTTGCACACTTTCTTGGAATAAAAGGGCATCTACATTACCCATCTATTTCTGTGGCCTTGACAAACACAGAATGCAGCTGCAAAGATTATTTTTCTCTAATGGTCCACATCACATGTTAAAAGTGTAACAGGAGAAACATAACCTTTTAAACATAATTTAAATCTTCACTAGTATAATAAAATCCTTTCAAAATAGATCACCATGCTCCACTGAAAATTAGCACTGTAAGGACAGTTCTCAGTTCTTTGTTAGCTGAATTTCAACATGGAACAAATATTTAGGATGCGGTTATAAATAGGATTTATAATGGAAATTTTGACACTGTGATAATACTCCCATGTGATAGACCCTACTTCATCTTGTCCTTGGCTGGACACCATGACAGACCAATATAGAAATTCACCGGAGCAGGCCAACAGTGTCCTGGAAGAAATGGATCTTTTTCAGAGCAAATGAACAAATTTTAACAGGAGAAAGGAAGCACTGACCTCTTTTTCTCAGACTACACCTGTAATTAACACTCCCATAGTGCCAGATTAGATATGTACACCTTGGCTAGAATTTGAAAAGTTACTTCGAGATAGCAACATAGCACTGAAGTTAGTCCAGGCTTCAACTAGTTTCATAGTCAGATCCTGCAGCCTTTACTAAGCAACAACGAATTTCATCTGGATGCAAATTAAGTAGCTCACTACTTATGCAAGTCTGCGAAAATTACAGTGATTGTAACAGCTTTATCTCTCTACAGGAAACTGGTTCTCTGTTATTAGTTTTAAAAGTTAATTTGCTCAAAACTAATAAGGCATACTTTTTCCTAAGCAAATAATTTGATTATGTGACTCAAAAGTATCTTGGAGAGACTGAGAAAGCATACTGAAGAATTAAGTCTATGCCTCTGCAAACTTTCTTTGCCTTCTCCCAAGCAGGTTCTCCTGCCCCAGATGCATTGCAGGAACACTGAGGAGTGGGTTGAGCCAGCAGGTGTGTCAGGCAGTGCAGCAGGATGGATGGAGACTCCCAGCAAGCTGGATGGCTCTCACCCTGGGCAAGAGCAAAAATGTGGAAGGACGGGTGGGGGCATCTGTACCCAGAGCTTGGTGAGACAGGTGATAAATCTGGAAGTCATGTTGTGAAGACTGGTATGACATGACTTATAAAAAGAAAGGGGAGAACAAGAATAAAGATTGAAATTGGCACTTTTTCTTTTAATGCACCTTCTTTCTTTGATTTCTGGATACAACGGAAGTGCATTAGGATACATCTATAGGCTCTGCCTTCTCCAGAGTTCTGTAGAAAGAGGATAGAAGCAATAAACTGTAGAGAAAAAATGGCACAGCAAGAAACCCAGTAACAGATCTGTGAGGATGATGATGTCATATGTAGAATAAATTCAGAAAATGAACAGGCTCTTGTATGACTAAGAATAACGAGAGAGCTTCCGTATGCTTTAAGGCACAAACTGATGGCACGGCTGGTAACTTTAATCAGGCAAAATGCTCATCATAATTGGCTTTTAAAATAAAACTATCTGGTCTGGCACACATGCATTTAGCCAGGACATTCCAGTTAATTAGCATCAGCCAGAAATCTCTCTTTCCTGTCCATATGGAGTTTGCATTTTGAGAACTCGAGGAGGTGGTGATGGCAGAGAAGAGGAAGATGGGAAGGAAGGCTTTTTTCCTTACACTACAGATATCTACCACTGGTCAATAGAGAATGTAAACCACAGTTCCTCTTTAAGGCATTAGTGGCCATTACAAATTGCATTGTAATAAACTTAAAATGCTTATTTCTGAAACTAGTAATTTTCAGCATGTTAATACTGAAGATTTACCAGTATTAAACAAATCTTTTAGTAAAAAATACTACTAAACCTTGCCAAATTCTTACTCTTATCATTAAGAAGTCTTTCCTCATATATTTCACCTAAAGAAATTCTGTTCATCTCTAAAATTGGACAGCTTTAATTTCTGAACTGCTTCTTGATTTCTCTCATGCCTTGTTAAGGAGGTCAAAGGCTGGATGAATTGTTTTGGCAATCCATGTATGTTCATCTGGCAGCTGGTTGGCCTGACAAATAATCTGACAGAAAACAATGCAGATCTGAATTTCCAGACCTTAACTGCTCTGTGGTAAAGTGCCCAGACTGCTCCTACCCTGCAGCAAAGTAGTTGTACCCTTCTTTCATTTAATCAAATGTTATTCATTCAAACTGAATGAAAGAGCAGTATCCATTTGCTGCAGGATATATGTGCACACAGACAATTATGGCTTAGCTGTCCAGTCTGTGCAAGTCCATACTTCAGTTTACCTCCTGATAGTGTGTTTACAAGACCACATCCTAAAGACAGTCTGGGAATTTAGAATGAATCCACTAACCTTGTGCAAGAGTAGAACAATATTCCCCCTTTTCACTGAGTGTCAAAACCCTTTCTTTTCTGTAACACCTTTGATACAGTATTCCCATCAGTCATTTGTTCTTCTCTAGGTTTTAACAAGAGACACTAAAACACACTTTGCTTTTTTTTTCTCTAAGCAAAGGCAAACATCAAACTGTCCCTGGATGACTCCCTTGAATGAGGCTGTGACTCAGGTTTCATTTGTTTCCTGTCCTGGTGTGCTCTCTTTTGACACATCCACAAGTTTAGTGATGCCTGGAGGAAATAAACAGGTCAGAGCTGGGATTTCTCAGAATTTGTTTTATTTCTTGATAAAAAGGCCAGTAAAGTATGGTCTCCATGAAAAGTACAACATTTGTTAAATCTACAAAATGTAGAGCCTTGTGGGTAGGGCTCTGCAAAGACACACATCCTCCTAATTATTAATCATTAGCCAAATATCTGCTGCAGCAAAAGTAGAAGCAGAGTCTTGGCTGAGAAGAGCATAAATCAGGGAAAACAGCTCTCTGTAAGTCCTTACACTATGGCTCTGACCTTTTCAATCATACTTGGCTTTCTTTAAATGCAAATACTATGGCAATCAATCACTGGGAGACCTGAATCTCAAGATTTCTACTGTACCTCATTATTATTCTTACCTGCTGGATGCTACTTTACTTCTTACTGCTTTACTCTCCTTTTTGTCTCCTTTTAAAATACTCTACAAAGGTAGAGCCTCTTGGCTGCTTCTGATGAATGCCTTAATGAACATAAAGGTGAAACATGAGAGAAAGGATTTGGGAAGTATGAATTGCCATGGTACAATGAATGATGAATATTCACTGTAATTATAATTTGTGTGTAATACTAGGCTATATGCCCCAGAAGACTGCTTTTTAAGAACCTGAAATTTAAGAGCTTTATCAAAAGGTTTTCAAATATTGAAATGGTTTTAGGCTACAAGTAATTCAGAGATCACTCATTAAGACAGAAAAGAATGCTTCTGTTATTTAGAAAGAGGTATTTGTATTTCACTTCTTTTTGTCTCTGTTTCAAGAGGCTTGTTGATATGCTACATACATTTACTGCTGACAGCATGCTTGCCTACCACACTAAGCAGTTAGAGAAATAAGAGAAAAATTACACTTCCTCATCATAAACTATTTTCCAGACAATTTGGTACAATGGAAAGCTTTCACTTAACTATAGTTTCAGAGAATGAGACAGAACACTTACTGATACCTTTCAGCAGCATTTACAGATACTGTAAAAATAAAAAGCTCAAGCAGCAAAAGAAAACCAAGAAGTTGCTATTAGAAAGCAATAACAGTTACCTTATTTTCATTCAAATACATGAAAAATGCTATTTCAAAAGCAGATATTTACTTCTGTTTGTGTGAGTGAATGTAAATACTTGGAAATATTTATCTATTTTATTACCATAAATGACAAAAGCTAACAGTAACACTGTCCAGTTACTCTTGGCATGACTCTTGAGAAATGCTTAAACAAACAAGTATGTGTACAATTGAGTGGGTTAACTGGTACCACACTGAAAAAGTGCATTTGTAAAAGGTATCACATACACCAAGCCTGGAAAACATCTCAGACATGGCAGTACTTGAAATCATCACAATGATGTGTGAACCTGGTGGTTTGCAGGAGCTTATTTGGGATAACTGAGATTTAGTTAATACCTTGGTATTTAAAAGTTGTTTATGTAATGGGAATAGATTTTTTTTCCCCAAATATATACAAATACGATGTATTTGATTATCTTGGAAACAATTAGAGAATTCAAAATTGGGAGTCCAGAAAATGTATTTATCTTTTGCTAGGAGCTAGCTAACCAAGAGATGTTTCCACACAGAGAACAGAATAAGTAAACTTTGAGAAATGCTTTGCTCTGTCATTCTACACATATTCAGCTTCATTTGGGGAAGAGATACAAGCTCTCCTCTTCTGTAAATACAATAGAAGTTTCAAATGAGAGGAAAATAAGATCCCACACCTTCTCTCCCATATCTCAGCTGATCTATCAGCAATGCTACTTCAATTCCTGTGGCAGGAGTAAAAGGACACCTGAAAATTCTTGATCTGGGTGATTTCTTGGTGTCAAATTTCACACTGTTAGATGTTGGCATTTTCACTCAAGTACTCTAGTAACTGCTTTATTTGAAGGGTTTGGCAGCTTTGTAGTAGTTTCTTTCCAAATGCTTCAAGTATTTGCATGGCTAAGGTTATAACTTCTTAACTTATGAATGGCAAGATGGCCTGCTATTGTAAACTGGAATTTCTTCAGCTGGTGGAGAATGAAATATTGAAAAATGAAAAAGACTTGACTATGATAGCAGTAAGTATGGGCCAATAATATAAATCCACAGAAAAGGTAGTACTGAGGTAATTCCCAACAGTGAAAAGTACATATTTATTCTGATTTAAAGCTAGTGAAGTCTTACTACTGGAAATAGTTCTGTTGAGTTTTGCGAACAGTTCTGGACTGCCATGTTACAAAAAGATGAATTTTTATCAAGATGTGTACAAAGAAAGTCTGCAAGACTGGTAAAGGGAATGAAAATTCCAATCAGGTGAACAATCCTTGACTTGGGCACTAAATTAATACAAAAAAAAGGTCCTCAATCCCCTCAACCCCAAAACACATTTTGTCTACAACCAAATACTTAGGAATAAAGAAGAAATCAAGTATTCTATAAGATAACTGACAGTAAAGATTTAGTAACAAGTTATATATAGTGACCACTTGAACTAAAAATTGAAGTAAATAGATGTATTACTAGAAAATGTTGCAGAATGTTGTTCTTTGCTTTTGTGGGTCATTATAGCCTGCATTCACTATATGGGTGCATTTAAGATAAGTAAGTTTGTGTCTGAAACAAGGATGAGCAGAAAATGACAGTAAGTGAAAATGGATCTCGGAGCTATAATCTCTATTAGCATGTGAGTACAGGCAGATCCTTGAGAAGTAATAACAAGATATGACTCAACTCAATTTGACAGGTGAAAGAAAGGGCAAACATGAAAAGACATTAAACTAGCAAATGGTGTTCCATTTTACCTATCCAATTTTAAGCTAAAGAGCAGTACACAGAAACATGAACCTCATGGAAAGACAGCAAAAATGCAAAACCAACTTTGCTTTCTCCTGTAGCAACTTTCCAAACCCTGTGACAGATGAAAAAGGGCTGCAATACTGATGTAAGTGAGACAGATGAATTGTCTCACGCCATTGTGAATACAGAACTAATGTTCTACACAGAACCCCAGGCATAACAGAGGAAGATTCCCTTGCAGGTTATGTATGTCTAATGGTAAAACGTTCTCCAAAATTCAGACCTTAGCGAACCAAGACTGTCAGGAATTCCACTGGACAGTAAAAAACCTATAGATCTTCCCACTAATAAACACATTATAGAATTAATCCAAATTTCTGTTGATTTATGATTGCTGAAGTCTTTGATACTGTCCTGAATAAATTACTAATCTGAGGCAAAGTTATATGCTCGATACTGACTTTTCAACACTCAACTGTTTTCATACAAAGAAATAGTCACTAAATTATTAAAAACTGAGAACAAAATCTCTTTGAACAATGTGCACTCTTCATGACTTACTTCTGTACAAAAGACAACATTCAAGATGGAATCAACACTTTAACTTAACACAGAATCTTTTTACTGCAATAAAACAAATAGCCCCATAAAACCCCAATCTACAATTACCTGGTTGGTAGAAATTTGGTGAAAGTTCTCTGGCAACTGCTCTTGCAATATCACATTCCTGGCGAGCAGCCTGAGCAGCCTGATCCGCAGCATCAGCTTTAGCTCTTGCATGTGCGGTTCTGTACAAAGCAGAAAACAGTTTATATGCACAGGAGTCTTTTATCAGGTGCATCAAGCATGTGAGAGCAAAGGACCTCAGCTATCATACACTATCCTGTACAGTGCACTCTTAAGAGTGCTGTGAGGAACTGCAAATCAGTGAAGTATTTCAGGATCGAATCACTATTCCTCTCAGCTCTTCAGTCCTGTTCATCCTTGAATGATATTTAGTTGCAGGAACACAATTTACAGGCCAAGCTTGCAATTAAAACTTCTAAAGAGAGGGAAAGAATAGTATCTGACAGAAACACAGGATTAGGATTTATTTACTTGTTACCAGAATGTATACAGAAGTGCACAGAAGGTCAGACTGGACCACCACACTGACTCCTAAACAAGGTTCTGGGAGTTCAAGACACATGGTGTTCAAGGGGGACCGAGGAATGCTACTACCTTCAGCAAATTTCAAAGTTTGAAATTTGTCAGTGCTGGGTGCCATGTGAGAATTTCTGAAGGGCAAAATTCAAGTATATTGGCCCAAAAAATAGGAAATGTCTTCTACAATCAGATCCTGCTGGTAAGGAATGGCATGGAAAATGTGTTTAACTCTTCAATAAGCTTTTGTAGAAATGGGAACTTAACTGTCCTAAATTCTTGTGAGTCACTGAATTTCAAATCAAAAAACAATCTGAAAAGGCAAGTTTTCTGAAGTCAAGACAAAAATATGGAATACTTTGGTAAAGTAATCTGCACTCTGCTTCCACTTTTTTCTTCTTGCTATTTCTCAAAACCCCTCAAGAACAGCTTCTGCAAAGGCCTCTGATTCCAGACTTCAAACTGATAGTTGTGTTACTGCAGGCTTGCATCACTGCATGTCCCATCTTCCCTATCCACTTCATTTTCCAGTCATCTGTTTAAAAAATCCTGATGGTAGTGATCTCTCTGTGCCTCTACAGCATTAGCACATAGCCTAGAGCTATGAAATGGCTGGCTGGAACAGAGGGGAAGCTGAACATGGCAAACCAGCAGAATATTTTGAGATTCTAAAGATATTACTAACATTTCTAAATCAAATGCATTAAATCTCATCACTTTTCTCATAACATTCTAGTAGAAAACTGACACAGAAGTAAAAAAAGAATTAGTTAACAGGACAACAATAGCATCAAATTTTATCCCATGTGCCTGGTAATAGCAATGAACAGCAATTAAATAAATTAAAATTTCCAACAACTTCACTGTAAAAATTCAGTTTTATTTTCAAGACATAATGAAGGGTTCTATGTGTTTTAGATAAAAGAAGAATTAAACGTTAGCATTAACCAGAATGAGCATTGAGAGATTAACAGTATGGCAGACTTTGCATTTCTGAAAGGATGTTTAATCCCGTAGGGTACTAGTATAAACACAGACATAAAAAAACCACATAGACAGTTTCATCTGTGGTGCCTGGAGAAGATATATTTAAGTTACATCCTCCCTAAAATGTGTGTGGGGATAAATGTTGAATGTTCTTTCAAAGTTTAGCTTGTCATAATTTACTGGATAAATATTAGCTTATGCTGCCTTCTTGAAGGTCCCCCTAGGTCTGTGAGAAAAAAGATAATGAGCAAATGAATTGTAACATCTTTGCTTTGTACTCAGGATGGGGGAAAGAAACTGTTAATAAAAACAAATACACTGTATAATCCCATATGTGTTCTGTGTGCAGTTCATGAATGGGTGTACGGTATGTGCCTGCTTAGTAACAGTAATCAAACCCGTTCTGTCTCTATAATCATTATTTTCAATTAGATGAGCTATTCTTAGCTCCTGCATAATTATGTCTATGTAGCATAAACCTAATGAAGCAGTCCTAGTACTGGGACATTGTTTTGTGAAACAATAATGTAGTCTGCTCATAGATAAACCAGACATTGGTCATTTTGTGATGAAATAACAATCAGACTACTCCCATACAAAAACAGCCTAATACTATTGCTACTGCTAAACCAGACATTTTAAATGCTAATATACTAAACAACCAGCACCAGTAAAAGATACTGCCAGGATAATACATTTGTTTTTTGATGCCCATGAATTTTCTATATTATTATATACAAGAAGCAAAACAGGCATTCTGTTGAAAAGTACAGTATCAATTAGTTAAGGAATTAAGTGGTGACATGAGTAAGAAGCCAGTGTAACTTTGTCACGTGAAGCTGGGCAGAGCAGGTCACAACAGGAAGAAGCCAAAGGAACAGAAGGTAAATGAGCACAGCTTTCCTTGGCTGCCTTATCTCACACCTCTTTTTTCAACTCACACTTCCTGCTATTCTGCCTCTTTTGTACTCTCAGTGAGGAGCTCCAGCAGAGCAGAACAGGAGCCAGCACTGCCAAGGCATGTCCCAGCAGTGACACGGGAGCAGAGCTCAGCGCTGAGACCAGCACTGCAGGGCAAGGCACAAGAACATCTTCATTCTCCTGAGCAGGCCTTCGACAGCCAGACTGAAGAGTGTGCACATGCCCGTGCTAAGGCACTTCCCTGACAGCCTCTTCACCGCTGATGAGCGGCGACACAAGTGACAAGAGCGGGGAAAGCGGCAGAGCTGATCCTCCTGCGCAGAGCAGCGGCTCCGTGCCCTGCCCAGGAACGCAGGCTCTCCGCTCCGTGCAATTGTTTGCTATTTATCACCTCGGCATTTGGCTGCTTCCCTGGCTAACTTCAGCAACGTGTGTTTTATCATCTCCGTTTGCAACTGCATACTTAGATAAAATTTAACTTCTTGCACATTTAATTCTAAGTGTCAGACTCAAATAATTTTTCTGCTGCTATTTATTTCCCTGGTTTTTTTTTATTCCGACTTCCACATTTGATCTGCCTGTATGTTTTCCAGACGACTTGCTTACAATTACTACTGCTTGATACTACATTTTTCCTGTACTTGTTTTATTCTGCCTCGAACTGACCCACACACTATCAGCCTAGCATTATCAAAAACTGTGGAGAAATATTTTAGTTTTGAATGACAACATTTGTAAAGGAGAACTATCCAAGCAGAAATAGAATACATTTGCTCCATTTATGCTTCCTACAGTTTTGGAAAAGTTTCTTTACCTTTCATTTTGGGGGTAGACAAGTTTTGTTTGCTATCAGCAATTATTCATAGAAATTTAAGTCTATGATATATCACATCAAAATGACCAACAACTGTATGACCACCATCTACTTGAGAGCTGTTTTTTTTCCTCCAGGGAACTCTATGTCCTTTGCTATGACAAGAGATCTTTATGAGAACTCTTGAAAGCAAAACTCAAAAAAAAAAAAAAGGTCTCCTTTCCTATCCCCAGCCAAGAAAAAGACTGTGGTTGTTTTTTTCCAGGATTGATCTCATGTTTGAGCAGCAAAATAGAAATTATGCAGGGAAGAAGGCAGCAATCCACAGACTGCAAAACAGTACAGAAAGATAAGTAACTTGCTTTGCAATGCTGCATTCTAATTCATAGCAAAGAACCTTTAACGATTTTTTTCATTTTAAGTGAATAGGTGGCTCTTTGTAAAAAATTATTTCTCAGCAACTGTAATACCTAATACACACTAGTAACTTCTGAATTACTGTGTGGTTACATGTGTATTTCTCCTGGAAAGTATCAGGACTATCATTAATATTCAACGTGATGTGACAAACACACATTTGAAAGCTTTCAAATGAATACAAAAATTAAAGTATTTACCAAAAGCAATTCATATTTAGAGGGAAAACTACCACTTCAGTAATGAATGCACAGAGATGGTAAATTTAATGAAGACAGGGGCTTCAAATTAAGTTGTATCTGTGGCAGGAATCAAACTGCACTTACATTAAAAAGGCATTTGTAGCTATAGCTCATGGGGAGTCCTGGTACCACATGGCAGCATGTGGAGTCCCTGTGGACACCTGGTAGATACCAGTCTCTGTGATCAGTGAGTGAGGGCTGGGGAACCAAGGCCTGACTGAAAACCTGAGAAACTGCACACCAGGGTCTGATTTTTAGAGCAGCCTAAGTTTTCTAGACTGTGGGACAACTGGTATCACCACTGATATCTTTCTTTTTTGTGTTTCACTGGGTAGGTAAAGAGGAACACATCATATTAACTACACTCAAAAATTATAAACACAGAGGCTTCTTACAAGCAGCTCCTTCTTTCAGCAATATTATGGTCAGATTTCTATCTATTTATGTATGAAAAATAACTTGAAGGAGGAGTGCTGAGGTTTGAAGAGCTTAAACAATATTATCTCCCTTTCTGCAGCAACAATGCTTATATAGAATGCCATGTGCCTGGAATGCATTATGTAATGTTTATCTAAATTTAAAACCCATTTAGAACTGTCCATTACCCTCCAGATTATTTTGTATTTCCATGGTATCCTTCAACGCACTTGTAATGCTGCCTCATTCAGAGTCAACTAAAAATGTAAGCAGCACATGTTTACTTTGTTTCATTCTTCAGATTTTATTAAACACAGTGAATCCAGCATAAAGCTTTCCAGGAGCTTGCTTTCTATTTCTTAAAATTATAAAAATAATTCTGCTTTCCATTTGCCAAGTATATGACACACAATTATGCTCCTATCACATTACCCTAAACAAATAATATTTACAATGTTAAATTAACAGATTTCTGTATTGCAAGAATAAAAATATCAGTAATGGCCAAACCTACATGAAGTTCTTAAGAGATATTTTTCATTAATGACAGGTATCAGGTTTATCTGTGTAACATTATATATTGTGTATGTAATGTTACCAATTACCATCCTTCTTGAAAATGAAATTCTCTAAAAACAATCCGACCTTCCTAAATCTAAAATGCAGTGATTGCTCTAGGAGGTTAAGGTTTTTCTCCCAAGTATAAAACTTTCCATTTTCACATTTGTTTCTATCTGTCAGAGAAAAACTTTGCAATCTGCAAAACCAGGTGCTGGTAAAACTGGTACAGAGATCCATAGCATTTCCAGGTAAAATGAACTGGAGAGAAAGTCTTTAAGGAAGTTCTTTGGTAGATTATTTTTTTCCTTGTCCCCATTTTATTTCTATATTCTCCTGATATTATATATCAGTAATGAATGCTTAATATATATAGAACATCTATGCATTTTTTAACATTGCAAGTCAGAGACTGGCATTTATCAAGTGTTGTAATCATTCTTCTCAGCTTCTTTCAGTGGTAATACTGGGTGAAAACCAATATTCTGCTATGGTAGCATTAAAAATACATAATTGCATGACCGTGTAGAGCTACCTAAGAGCTCTTGGCTTCATAACTCTCAGCAACTCATTGATGTTATAGCTTAGAAGTGAGGGTAGGTCACTTGCTGAATTACCAGCAAGAAATGGGGGTGTCTGAGAGAAACTGAAAGAGGAAAAAGACTGATTAATAGATAATGCAATACAAGGGCTTCACGTCAGTAAGTAATTTAAAGCGATCCTAAACTCCAGATTGAATTAACAAAATGAGACATATGCCCTCAGCTAACTTTACTTTATCAAACTCCTTTGAACTTTACTGATTTTTAATCTCAACCAGCCACTGCTTCTTTATGAACTGACTTCACTCACTAACTGGACTAGCTTGGTGCTACCAGTGAAGTCTGATGTAGTAAAGCATGAGCAGGTCTATTATGCAAACACTGCTGGCACATCAATCTGTATCACCTTACCTAATGGATTTTGCCTCTGAAAACTCCTCCTTCCCAGCCTAAATTAATTTCTCATAGTTTTCAGTCCTTACTCAGAGGAAATTCAAAAATACTAACCTTTAGTTAGTAATGCCTGAAAAACTGAGGAAATAACTCACACTTGGCAAACAGCCAACCTGGTTTCAGTACTTGAAAACATAACCTGGGGCTAATGACTGGTAAGCCAGATGCCAGTTTTAGGCATAAGTAACAGCATAAATAAATTGGATCTACGTCCACAGAGATTTATAGGCTAGCAGGGTATTGTGCCAGACATCATACTTTAACAAAGTATTTTGCCAAACACTTCATACACATGTAAAGATTATGGGTCCTATACCTTATCTTGTTTGCCTTGATTTAACATACTTGGACTATTTTTTTTTTAGGTTTTTGATTTTGTACCTTATGGCAATGTATTCAAACAATAGCATAAATGACATGCAATTAATGAAGCACATCAGAATGGATTAAAAGCTAACTGTGACACATTTCAAAGCTTAATGCAGAAGACATCAAAGAAAATGGTTGACCATGTGCATTTTACCTTAGGAGTCAGTTTCTTGTTCCAGAATTTTTTAGTATTTCACTTTTAGAATGTCTCAATACAAGCTAAAACATACTGTGGTAGAGCTGGCAAGTTAAACAACTTCTGAATTCTAAAAAAACCCAAAGACAATTTACTGTAACCTAAAGCTACTGTAATCTACAGCTTACTGCAACATGAAGTCCAATCATAGCAACTCCAAACCCCACTGTGTTTAAGTGTACCAAAACAAAACACTGGGAAGCAAAAATCTAGCCAGTATTGGAGATGGCCATGGAAAGCAGCACAGAAACAGATGATACCCTGCTGGCTGGTCCCACACACTGCTGCAAAAGGAAGTGTTAATGTGCACTTGACACATTTAGAGACAAAAGTATAAACCAAGGAATTTGTTTCTGCTGTACTACATAATCCAGCATCCATAAAACCACCAACAGAACAATGCCCAGCTCATCCACATCCCAAGAAGGCAAAAGTAATGTCAGGACCACAGAATAACTGTGGATCTAAAAAAACAAGCTTTTT
Organism: Motacilla alba alba; assembly: GCF_015832195.1. Taxonomy (NCBI): domain Eukaryota; kingdom Metazoa; phylum Chordata; class Aves; order Passeriformes; family Motacillidae; genus Motacilla; species Motacilla alba. The sequence goes on from NC_052017.1 coordinate 120,438,947, forward strand.
GACTTACACTTCTTGAGCCTTCTATCTACTTGTCATTGAAAAAAAACACTGAAAAGCCACTTACCAAGGTGTACACGCAGGTATCTGACAGTGGAATACAGGGAAGACATAATGGGGAAGAAAAGTGTTTCAGATAAAGACATAACTGCTCCCATGGTTAGAAGCTGAATTTGGGCACAAGTCAACCTTGAAACCTTATGGGTATATTTTAGAGAGAAAACGATGGATATTTCCAAGCCTTTGCAATGATATTAGGCACTGTAATCAAAGTGTGCTTTAATCCATTTTCTGAGAAAAGAATTACATAGTCTTTTGTTTACAGGAAGCAAGATTAGTTGATTTGGGGACTGTTTACATTAGGTAATTCAGACAGCTGACATAAGGGCTCTAATGAGCTCATTGGAGACACCCATCTTACTCCATTAAAATAAGAAACTTTTTCAGTTTGGACCTCTGAACCATACAAAAGTCAGACTCCTGCAGTGGTCAGCATGTTTGTAGGCATATTTACACGTGCCCTGCTGTGCCTACAAATATGGCAAACATCAATCTATGTGCTTGTTGAGGAATCAGCTGCCTTCTTATGCCAGATTTAGAACATGTTTGTATTCTCCTTCAGATGTCTAGGGTCCATATCAATAAACCCAGAACAGCTCAGCAACCTAGGAGTGCCAAGGTACTAATTTCTGTAATACCAATCACATATACACAGCAGTTCAGAAAGATTTTAGGTGAATGAAGGACAGCATCCTTGAAATAACATATTTCTGAAAATCCACTTTCGACAATTGACATAAATTAATTCAATCTCCCCAGTCTGTCTTTCAGGCCCTCACTCTTGGTCACACGTTTGGAAAAAGACTCACATCATGCAGATGTCTGAATTTACAAAGTTTTTTTGAATTGCTGTTAGCATCACTAGAGAGGCTGCTTTACATGGCACTCTCCTTAACTTCAGGTGTCCTACCAGCCTAGCATTATTTATATGCACAGCAGATACTCTGCTGCTGTAAAAAGGAGCTGGGTCTTCATGTCATGGTAATCAAACTACTCTGTCAGTAGTTTGAATGAATGTGTTTTGCTTTCATATTGATTTACTTGCCTATAGCACTGGCACAGAAATCACAGAATCATTTAGGCTGGAAAAGACATTTAAGACCATCAACTCCAACCATTAACCAAGGCTTGCAAGTCTGCCACTAAACCACATCTCTGAGTGCTCCACATCCAGAAGTCTTTTAAATACCACCAGGGATGGTGACTCAACAATGTCCCTGAACAATTTATTCCAATGGTTGGCAACCTTTAGGTGAAGGAATTTTTCCTAATATCCAATCTATACCTCCCTGTGACAGCCTGAGGTTGTTTCCTCTTGTCTTACTGCTTGTTATGTGTGAGAAAAGGTTGACACCCACCTCGCTATATGTTAAAGATGGCACAATCTTCAATTTCATCAAGATCAGCACCATCACTTCAAGCAGAATGCAAGTTTTCCTGTAGGAAAATTTACACTTTGGACAAAATACACTTTTGTATACTATGGTCATTGGGGGTTTTCCCCTGTTTTTGCCAATGGTGAGTCATTGACAGCATTTTTTTTTTTTTTTGTCACATAGATCTTGATGTTTATTTCTCTATCTTACATTATAGGACAGATTGCATTATATTCTATTTTACTACCAAGCCTCCTCAGTGAGCGGTATTTTCTTCCAGTTCCCTGACACCATAATATTAATTCCTGCAGACAAGAAGGGACTATTTTTTGAAAGGGATAAGGGAATAGCAGTAAACAATTTGCTGTTTCCAATCACTAAAGCAAATTATATTGTTTGGCTGAAGAGAGCTTCTGAATCTAGCTGGAAGCACGAAAAAAGATAACCACTTTAGTTTCAGCTGCTCCTGATGACATGGTTAAGTAAAGAAAAACAAAAAGGAGATAAATATGTTTCTCCTCCCTTCATCATAGCTTCATGAAAGAAAAACTTAATGTAATAATGAAGTGCGCAGTGAAGGCAATCATACTCAAGGAAATAGGAATGCATGGACCACTGTGATCATTTGCTTAGATAATTTTTAAGGTATGTTTAGTGCATTGCACTTCCTCCCACCACAGATATTTTTTTTTAAATTGTTCTCCATCTGGGACAAATAAAATAAAATGTTAAGTATGATGACTGCTATCATGAGTACCAATATCTGGAAGCTGTTCTACACTGTAAAGTATAAGAAAACAGAAACATTGTTCCAGTGATACAACTAGATGAAAAATAAGAAAAGCTTACAAGAAGAGATTGGGATTTTTTAAAAATACAAATGGACTGTTTTTTCCTTTCAAAACATTTTGTTTTTCAGTATTCTACTGATTGTTACCACTTTAAATTACTTTCAAAGAATCAGAAAATATGACATCAAATGTATTATTTAGAATTTTTTTTGTTGAATAGTTCTAGTTAGAAAACTTTTCGAAGCTCTATTAATCAGTAAACTTTAAAAAAAAAACTGTGTCAAATGTCATCCATGACAATGTCTGTATTCCTTTATCTCTCCCTTATACAGAGTTGATGTGGTTTTTTAAAACATTTTTTAAAATTTCAAGAAAAAAGAAGTCCACAGTGTTAGAGATATTTTAATACCAAAGCTTTTGGAGAGTAATACGTGTAATAGAATACCAACATCTGATCTCTCTGAAAATCAAAATACATGTAACTCGCAACAAACTTGTTGCAGGAAAACTACATTCCCAGAAACGAGAGGGAAAACGTGAAAAATTAGTTGAAGTTCTGTGGGGTTTTACTGGCTTAAAAAAGTGCAAGATAAACTCCCCAGTTATGAGTACTTCTAGGAGCATGCTTCATGCTTTTTCTAAGTGACTCTGGCAGTCTGTACTTACTACATTGCAGCTTTAGTACACGCTTAGTGTCTTGGTGTTTATTTGCTTTTCTCCATTTCAAAAGCTTCAGCACACACATTAGCTTACATTTTCTCAAAATAAAGTAATATTATGAAATTAAAATCTTCATAACAAATGAGAACAGAAAGGATACACCGACCATAGAATAAACATAGAAGAGGTTCGTGCATTGCACAAAATTGTCTAGAAAATAATACAAAATGAGAATACTGCCTAGAACATAGTTACAAACAAAATACATTTTTATGAGAAATAACAGTGGCATTTATGCACTTGTAACTAAAAAAAATGTGGTGTAACGAAACTATTTAAATGACAATCATATTGCCATGAATTCAAATAATCTGTGGCAATGTGATAGGTTTTTTTTTTAACAGCTTTTAAAAATCTTCGGGCGTTAAAATCTAGTGCAATACTCTCAGCCTTTTAAAGGCATTAACTGTGTTTAAATTTACTTTTTTGTGTCCTTAGCAATCTAAGACCCAAAACTAAATTGGGCTTATCTTTCTTTGCATGGCTCATTCCTATTCCCTGATTAGGTGCCAGATGTCCAGAAGAAAAGCATTGATAGAAAAATGTCTAGCAAACCATTCTGGATTAAGTTCTTCCTTTTTCAGTTATTTAAAGATAACTGTAACAAAGTTCACAGGAATATGTGAATAACAGAAAATACACATATATTACAATTGAGCAGCTTAATTAAAAAGGGCCTAAACTCTCCATGAAAGACAAGTGCTCAAGTGTAGGGATGGCTGTAAGTAATTTGCCTTTTCTCCAGGCTGACAGATACCAATCAGGCTGCTCATATTATACATTAAATATCAAGAAACCAAACAGGTTAAACAAGCAGAGGAAAGACTTTGATGATCCTTCCATCTGTAAACATGTAATTCCTCTTAACTAAAGAGCACTGCAGATTGAAAATAACACCAGATAATTTCAGACATAGGGCAGCTGACAGCTATTTCACAGGTTTTGCTATCTCCAGCATGAAGGAAATGCAAAACCTGAGTTTATGACAAATGCAGTTAACAGCTTTAAAATAATCCTCTCTCATATACATACCCCCCTCCAACAAACATCTATGCATATGTTTACACTCTGTAGTCATCCATAATGATGCCAATATAGCTTTGAATAAACAACCAACACATCCTATCAGCTACCAGAAAAATTGAAAACCCGGGAATGTTGCTCTGTTCTGGTTCACATAGGGCCGATGATGCCTAGATGCCCAGAAGGCTTTTGTGGCATCCAGAGACTGCTGAGAGTTCACAGCAGCCTATTTGTTCCTGCTTAGAGCAGTCCTTGACTGCTTTGTTCAGCTGAAGTCATGCAGATCTGCAGAGTAAAGTTGAGGATTTGTTATTGTATTACATATTTAGCAGTAACCATTCATGAGAGCAACAACTTACTGCAGACTTACGAAAGTCTACTGTTTTAGACCCTCTGAACAGAGCTGGTCATGGTCTATTTGCTTCTTTTATTTTTTTTTTTCCTTCTTATCACAGGCCTTGTCTAGAGCCCTGACATTTTCTCCCCGTCTCCTCTAAAAAGTAAGCTCTTTCTTTTCTGAGTCACTAATAGCAGGATTTTAGTGTAAACACTACTGCATGCCATGAAAAAGAAAGCAAATCCCAAAATAATCAGTCCAAATGTCTCTTTGACCTCTCTTCACACAAACACAGATTTATCAGACTTTCCAAGACTATCTAAAGCTTGATGGCTTTGACTGACACAACTGAGACACTGGAGCAGCTGGTAAGACAAGAATCTTCTATCAGGCAATACCATGTGCTCCCTGTCCCACCAAAAAGCGCTTCCTACTGAGGCCCAATCTTGAGATCTGGTGCCGGAGATCAGGATTGGTAAGCAATTCTTAAGCCTCAAAAACAAGTCTCCTAGTAAAGCCACCTTTCTAAACTGCAGGTATTTGAGCTTTTAAGAGTATCAGAGAAGGGCCATACGTTGCTGCCTTTTGCACAGCAGGGCTACCAAGGCTTGCCAGAAGCACCGGACCTGCTCTATCTGCACTGAATAAAGGTGCTGCACGCACATGGCAGCGTTTCCCAAAATTTCTGGCCGTGACTAAATACACACCCATCTAAGTCTTGCACTTGTTGTGTCTTCAATAAATAACACTACAGCAATAAGTGCTGCTACTACAGCAATTCATGCTGCTGACAGCCAGGGGTAACTGCAAGGGTCTGAACACCAGGGAGTGACAGGAAAATATTTGCACCTGCTACTTTTCTTGAGGACATTAAAGGAGCCTCACCATGTCAAGGGCATGTATCTTGGCAGGGAAAGGGCTGATAAATCCTGGGAAAGCAGTGTCCTGGAATAACCCTGTGGGCTGGAGGAATTATCCTAGAATCACAGAATCATAGAGTGGTTTGGGTTGGAAGAGACCTTAAAAATCATCCAGTTTCCACCCCCTGCCGTGTCCAGGGTCACCTTCCACTAGACCAAGTTGCTCAAAGCCCCATCCAGTTTCGCCTTGGACACTTCCAGGGATGGGGCATCCATAACTTCTCTGAGCCACCTGTTCCATCATCTGACCACCCTCACAGTAAAACATTTCTTTTTAATACATAATCTAAATCTATCCCAAAAATACCCTACATAAACCCTCTGTTTGAAACCCTCTCTCTTATCACTGCACTCACTGATAAAAGAGTTCCACCCCACCTTTGCTGTAGGCTTCTTCTGGGTACTGGAAAGCTGCTTTAAGATTTTCCTGGACCCTTGTTTTCCCTGGGTTAAATCACCGAAACAACAACTTATTTTGTCAGGTTGTATATCAAAATGGCCCTTCCTAGAGTCTGTACTGATCCACCTTCACCTGAATATGTATCTTATTTTATGAATCCCAGGGGGGAAATATGAAGGTCATCAACTGGGAAGGCTTCAGTCATGCCTCAGCTCTTCTGCTGAAGCCTGCATTGCTGGGGGCTTAAAGGAGGAATGGAGGACATACTTTAAGAGCTACTGGAAGGGCAGGGAAAATGAACACATGCTTTCTTGGAGAATTTGATAATTCACTATGATCAGTGCAAGGTAATTCTAAGATTAACCCATTTTATGTAATTAGCGAAGTAATAACAGTAACAAAAATCTCTCCCTCAACAAATGTCAGAATTCCAGCTAGATCTACTGATGTAATGCATGCCTACTGAACATGGAATATGACCTCATGTATGCTTAGCTGACACTATCAAACAAAATTTGAGGGTGTGTTCCACGTAGCAATCTTGCTGCTCTGGCATGAGCATGCTCCAGCAGCAAGTGGATGCACATGGAATATGATTTCTCATTGGAAATGTGAAATAATTTTGTAACAAGGAGAGACTTACTCTGCAATCTTATTAAATAAATAAATAAATAAATAACATTTTCACCCTCGGTGAGATAGATGCATAGTGGAAGTCCTCCTGAAATGAACCAAACTTTAGCCACAAACTCCAGTGCTTGGAAGGCTTGCTGAACTACTGCAACGCGTTAGTTTGCCAGCAGTTATGAAGAGATCCTTCAGCAGAGGCTGAAATTTGCTTTTGGCAGTTTCTTTTTCTACCTCGTATGCAATTAAGTCCAAAATCTTGCAAACTACTTTTGCTTTAATGATCGACATTTCTAGCAGCAAAGCCCTGTTTTCAGTATTCAAATACTAAGAAAAGAAGATAAAAATTACCTTTTTTAAAGGGTCAGTATGGGAGCTAAATTTCTACTTGACAATTAAGCCTGGCATTCCACAGAATGGGGAGACATAGAAAGAAAGCTTTTAGGAGGTGTCAGGTGTAGGGTCTTTGTGTACTTTGGTCAGAGTTTATACGTGCAGAAACTCAACCTTTCTCTAAGTTTGTTAGGAAAGCCCTCACTGCAGAGAAAAACAGTACCTTTTATTCACTTTTAATAGATTTGAATAACTGCATTTTGAATAACTCAAATGGCAGTGCTGTTCAACACTCTAATATCTGGACAGAAAGCATACAGGTCACACTGCGTCCTGTATCACTGCACTGTATTTCTCTCTTATCCAGCTGACTGGGCAAAACCAGAAGTGAGTTCCTTATTTTAAACACATGATATGTTTTATAGAGAGTGTGAGCATCATGGCAAAGTTCTGGACACAGCATCCTTTATTGGTAATATCAGATATATCCTGCACTACCTCTGTAAAAATGTCAGAAAAAATGCATTAATCTTACACTTTAAACATGGTATGATAAAATTAAGTATTACCAGCCTACAAGTGAGACAGCATGGGGAGAATTTTTTTTTTTTTTGAGAGGAAAGAAATTGCCTTTTTTATCTAGCTTGAGAAAATACTGATTCCAGTGCCAAGAAAGCAGGACCCCCACCTAAAGATCTTATGAGAAACAAGAGGGTAAATTTTGTTTGAAAAAGACTTCACAGAGAAAAAAAAAGTCTTCAGAGAAGGAAAAGAAATAAAACTGTCTCTGGCACAGAAAATTGAAAGTGAATGGACTAGTCAGGAAAAATGGCAGTTAAAGACCGAGCCATCTGACATCCGAGCAATTAGTCTTGAGGGAACAGGGAAAGATGGGGTCTGAGAGCCTGTATTTTCTAGTGTTGGTTAAAAAGAGTTACCTGCTTTTTTATTCAATTTATCAGATTACCCCAGAAACAAGAATAGTGCCAAAGAACAAGGGAAGCTGACTCCCACAGCAGCAATGCAGAAACATTTGTAATAATGTTTGCAATGCTGGGACAATTGTTTTGGTAACTATACAGACTAGGATAGGGAACGTGTGTTGCTCCCTCACTGCCCAGGGTGAGAGATCCCAGTTCTTGTAGTGAGTCTACAGTACCAAATCTCCATGCTCTAAAAAGGTCCCACTTCCTCCAGAGTACCTGAAGCTACACAGTTCTATGAAAAATGGTCAGGATATTCAATGTGTCCATTTCTTCCTGCAAGGCTACTTGGTTAAAGCTAGACCCTTTTGTTTCACCAAAACTGAGCTCTTTGCTGTCACATGAACAAGGTGTCTTCCCACCCTACATGAAATGATGATTTCTTGCCTGCAGACTTAGCAGTCAGCCAAAGAGCTATAGCAAAGCTGAAGCACAGTTTCCGCACAGAAAGGTCAAGTTATTTGGGGTCCTTGTTCTTAGAGGCTTCTGCTTGTCAGAATGCCTCTAACATCACTTAGGAGGCTCAACTGGAGTCACTCTAAAAATATTCAAGCTCTTTTTTATTGTTTTGCTCTACAAATTTCATCTCTTTGGCTTGTGCTTACTACAGTGTTTTCACTGAATCTAGCAGTCCCCCATTAATATGGAAGATAACCCTGCATGAATAAGAAGCTGATACGACTTCCCTGATGCTAACCATCCATGTATGCCTCAATCTTCTGAATCTCCACACTCATTAATGATGTGTCACGAGACCCAATTCCTCTACACACACATTCCTCAATGGTAAAGCCCTCTGAGGATGACAGGGTAAGACTGCTGTCTCTCATTGGTGCAGACCAATTCTTGAAAAATGGTGGAAAAAGTGAAAGCGCAGTTGACAACTGACTTGCCCACTTTCAATCAATCCTGAGGAACACTCACAAGAAACTCTCATAAGATGCCAAATAAGCTGGGGTTGGGTAAAAAACTCAGCACAGGGGAAGAGTTCCCTGTTCAGTGGGGAGGGCAAATACCAGAGAACCAAAACTCTTCCAGGAACACTGTATAAATATAAAGTGCACTTGGTGCTACAATTTTTATTTGGGCTAGCTGCTGTCTCTCGAATTCAGTGATGGACCAGATTAAGTGGATCTACCTCCCTGTAACTGGGATCAATGATGAGTTACCCATGCTGCAGTAACTATGGCTACTGATGTCCATGTTGGAAGCATCAGTGGTACTGTCATTCTGAAATTTTTATACCTCAGCAGGGTGTAAGGACATCAGTATGTTGCTAACTCTTTATTATTCTGTGACATTTTGCTCTGGCAGTTGGGTGTTAGTCCTCTCAGTGGTGTACTTAAAGGACAGTAATTGCTTGCAATCGAAATGCTGGAGCTTGCTTAGGGTTTGATGAGGCCATGAGCTGCTGCAGAAGACAGTTTCAGCCATCACCCTCACATTCTGTGAATTACAGCAGATAAGGGCAGGCATACAGGCAGACATAACAGAACATCGGAACATGCAGTTTCCTTAGCAGAAGAACTGTTGACTTTATATTGTGCAGGAAGTGTATTAATTGAAAGGTGGACTAAATTTAAAGTTTATGATTATCTAACTGGGGGCATTTGTACCAGGGAATAATAGATCAGGGCAGAGTCATGATTCTGTATATTCTGGAAGGTTTTGGGAACATTTGGGTTGATAACAAGTATTTTCAATATCCATCACATTCTCTCACAGTGAGAGGGAAGTAAGGCCCCTTCTATGCTATCCTTCTACTTGGAAGCTTTACAGATCTTGTACTTTGCTATTCTACATGGAAGTATAAAAGGGCTAAGCTGGATGTAGGTCCAGAAAATATGCTGTTATTAAAAGCAAACTGACCAGCTCCCACTGTCTAACCTGGCTGAGGTGTGTATGTGCCTACAATGACACACACCTGAAGGAGAAGTGCCATCTGGTCAGACTGGAGCAGGATGTACTGCACTGATGCTGCTGTGTGAATGAGATTTTTGCCAGCGTATGTCAGAGCTGAATTTAGCCCTGTTGGAGAAGGGATAATTAAGCAAAGAAGAGTCCACCTCCAGCTAATTACTTTTCCTCCTACAATATATCTGAATTAAAGAGTATGAATTACATCTAGCACAAGCTTTAGAAACTTTGACAAAGCAAACTTTGGAATCCAGAAACTTAAATACCCTTACTTTAAAAATTTTTAAAGAGATATTTGGAATTCACCTGTCCTTGAATTAAACTGAAGTAAAAAAACCATGTTATTTGGATCAATTAACATGGCATAGCACCTAATAATCAATATTAATGCTACCCTTCTATTCTCTTAAGTGGTTTTCTTTCCTACATCTGAAAATTATTTCAGAATATGTTTTTTCTTCTCATTTAAAATGTATCAATTAGTTTGAGTAAATCATGAAGCCAGCTGCCTTCTCTGTATCAAGCATTTTCAAAACACACTAGGAAAAGGCACTGTTATTGTGAAAGTGCATGAATGAACTATACATAGTTATTCCAGAGTATTTTATATATAGGAAATTTTACACAACTAAAAAATAATTTAGTAAGGAAAACAATTTCTGCATTGGTGTAGTCTGTTGATTTACCTACTCCAAATCACTTTTTAAAAAAAATTAAGACACGTTTTTTCCTTTCCCTTATTATAATGCTTTTTGTATGAAAAAAATCATGTTTCTGTTCACAATTTGCTGTGATGAAAGGCTGTGGAACACAGAAGCAGTACCACTCATTTCAGATAAAAAATATTTCTGAAAGATCTGACAATTTTTCTCTCTGTTATCCTTCAGAGGACATTTTTTTACAGTGCTTAAAAGGAACAAAGCATATGTTGTTTAAGCAAGTTCCCTGAACAATGGTATTTGCCTCTTAACAGTGTCAGGCTTGTGTCAGAGATCAGAAATGTTAAAAGGAAAGGAGACAAACAGGTTAGTTAAGGAAACAAAACATGCTCAGCAACAATTATACTGTGAAAGCAGCTAACTGCTACACATGGGGACAAACAGCAGAAATGAAAGTATCTGAGAGAGAAACCAAGTGAATATGAAGCAAATAAAAACTGCAAATCAGAAAAATGTAGCCTTTAGATAAATTTTACCAATAAGTCTAAAAAATAAATGATAGACCTTAGAAAATTCTTTAGTACCCATATGATCTTTGTTATGGGCCATTTTTGTCTTTATCTTTGTGAATTATGGAGGCAAGAAAAGCATTAAGGACAGTTTCTGAATTCTGGAGTTCTGCTACATCCACTCAGACAGAACACTGCATCCTTGACACTTACGGTACAGGAAACAATACAATTCTTGACAAGGGTCCAGTGGGACCCTTGTTCAAAAGAGGTTTTTGTGTATGACTGGGGATTTTTAGGTGGTGATGGTGGTGTTATCTTGTGTTGATGTTAACCTTTTTTTTCAAACACCAAAATCTCAAGCTGTTTGAAGCTATACATTTCAACCTATAGAAACAGACTTCTCTGTCAAGCACCAACAGCTTCTTTATCTTTACTTACACAGGTGGCAATGAGAGAACAGTCTCCTTGTGAGCACATTTATCCTTAAAATGTTCAAATTGGTAATTTAAAAAATTTGTACTTTTTAACACAGATATTAAATTAACATATGAACTTTATATATTAAACAATTATATGGATAATAAATTAATATATGGAACTTTTTTACTACTGTAGCTGTATTTTCTAATCTATTTCAATACTGTCAAGAAATAGGTTAGAAATAATCTTTACATATCACAGCCCCAAAGTCTATTTATCACTATATCCATGAGAATTTGAATTTGAATTATTGAATGGCAAAATGAACAGCATATTGCCTACAGAAAACAAATAAAATTTACCAAGAACAAACAGGGCAACCTGTGCTCACTTTCACAATTTGAGTGGAATGAGATACAGTTATCTTACAGTCTCTGATGTGGCAAATATGTGTTTGTTTTGATTTTAAATTATATTTGTCTTTTAGTGAACTAATCTTATATTATAAAAAACATGTACATGGTTTCAGAAACAATAGCAACTGAAGCATTAAAACACCCCCTGCTATTGCTTTAAAGGGAAATAATATAGAAAGAAATACTAGGTCCCATGTGCACAGTCCTACTGTTCAGAGGATTCTCTTCTCTGGCTGGCATTTTGCCTGAACACATTTTTTCCAGGTCATCAAATTCCAGATTACACTCATACAACAAAGGAACACACTAGATCCCTTTAAGGGATGGTGTAGGAAAAAAAATCAGGTAAACCAAGGCTATAGTTGCATATATGCTTAAATCTAAGGAAAAGAACAGCTAAAAGGAACCATCTTTTCTTCCTCCAGTCTCAGACAGCCATTCCTGAACTCTGATCAGTCTGTGTCTCATGTTTGCAGCTGATTCCTGGTACTGGTTCCTGGTACTGCAGGATAAAACATACTTGAAACCACAGGCTTCAAGAAAGAAACAAGGAAGTGAGAAGCTTAAGCAAATAAAAGGGCTTGGTATAAAGAATACTCAGCAATTTCTTCAGCTCTGGGGGCTACTGAGTCTTGGGTCATTCAGCTCCTGTTCAGAAAATATTTATTTCTGGTTTTGTAGGAAACACTACCCCAGAAAATGCAACAACAAAACATGAAGCAGCTGCTTCTCTTTCCCCAGTTTTTGCTCCAAATGCTGGATTTGTTTGTATCTCTCTGTCAACTAAAAAAAAAAAAAAAAGATCAGTATATGACAACAAAGTCTTTCTCTGGTCTGTGTGATTGTGAAATATGTAAATATGTGAAAGGACTTTGTCCCTCACAGGGTATATTCTTCTACAGGTGCTCAGTTTGCACTATTATAATGGTGAGGGGGAATTAAAGAATGAGGTAGCTCATGAAACCAAGATAAGCAGATTCACAAACTAAAATATGATACTACTTAATAAAATCAGGCAAAGTAAAACAATAACTGCAAGAAGCCTGTAATGGCTGTTTTGGCTCAGGCAACTGTACAATATGCTTTCTCAGTAACTTCTCATCCTCTGCAGCTGGAAGGAAATACAGCCTTCCTCACTTCCATGGCACACTTTCTCTCAGGCTACTTAGTGAACTGTGTTTTGGCCAAAAGGATTAATACTTTGGGAGTCATGCAGTAAATACTTCCAAAAGATTGAAGCAACTCAGTAATTCAAGACACTGTCCTCTAGACTTACAGAGTGCACAGATATTCTGCTTACTTGAAATGTCAATCCAGTTCCTAGCTTGCCTCCATAGGTCGTGCATTTATGTTTATACTATAACTCTCACCATATCCTTTAAGAGACTGATCGACTGAAAGATGGTCTTCGACATTCTTTAGCAAAACATCCCTTACTGCAAATATAGGTCAGAAACATCTAATAGAAATTTGCCTATGGCAGCACAGTATTTTGAGACATGAAAAACACTCTTTCCTATAGAGAACCCAAAAAGACCACTAGGAGAGAAACCAAGATTCTACTTGCAATTTCATAGAAGATAATTAAGACTCATTTTACATGATATTTCACACTCAAATACTTCTCTGTTGTTCAGGTCCTCTTGTGAACCTTAAACCCAGTAAAAAATGTAAAATTTCATTTGAGATAAGATATGATCTTGCTGCTTTATTGACACACAACTTAAAACAGGCACAAGTGATGCAGATGAAAAGTAGAGGAAAAAGTCTGCACCAAAAAAAACCCTAAAATGAAAAAATCTCCACCAAAATCTGGAACATGGGAAAAATCAGAAACACAAGAATTTTTCATATGCTGTCCAGCAATGCAGGACACAGTATGGTTACATTTTTAAGAGCTTGACATCTTAGAAGAAAAGGGAAGACTGACTGTAATGAACAATACATGGGTAAGTTTAGACAGTCTTTTAAAAGCATTAACTTAAGTTCAAAGAGGTTATTCTAAGATCCATGTTTATCATTCCATACACCAGTGTCCTACTTATGGCTCCAAAGCTTGCCATAACATAAAGCTTGTCCATTTCCTGAAAAACCTGGTGCTGGTGATAAGGGAAGGCACATCTGGCTTCAAGGCAATATTGTGACGGGCCTCATGCTCATTCTGCCCTTTCTCTTGACACAAATCTGTTGTGTATATGCATAGGACCCCATACAGACCACATTCATCCATTTTTACCTCTGGTGACTGCAACAGGCCACCTGGCTTACTCTCACTACAGTGTAGGCATCTCTCTGCATTTAACCTATATGTACCAATTCTCACTGAAACAAAGTAAAACTGCCATGTGAAATTTTTCTACAACTATCCTGTTTCTATCACCTTAGGTAACAAACAACATATTGCTTAACTGAGACATTATTCAGAGATTTACCAGATTTTCCACATATTTACTACAGAAGCCTATAGACTCTGAAATAATGAAATTAAAATAATCAGCTGTACACACCAAAAATAAGCTTCCTCTCATAAATCTACTTAAAAGTTCTTGGCAGCTACACGAAGATTGTTTTAATGAGTACACACAGATTTATACACAACAAAATTGGAACTATCTTGCTTACATTCACTGCATCTTGCTGACATTAAGTCCCAAGACAACAACTATGTAGCAAAACAATATTAACTGATATATATAAAAAATAAAGATCATGCCTTGCTTGAAGCTATTCAGTTGATGTGGAAAACCAGGTTATAGCTGATGAGATGGAAAGAATGATCACCATAGCAACAATTTACCACTTAACAATGAAGGGGGAAGGGTGCATCATTTCTTCCTACTTGCACATGTAAACAGGATTTGTTCAAAATTCTCAAGTTCAGTGACTTATTCTGTTCTTTCAGTAAAAAATGCAGTGAAAATTGTATTATGTAGTACCTCAGCATTATATTCAGCATCATATGTCAGTCCTATTGGCAAAGACAAGAAATTCAGTACCAGAAAAAATATAATGATGGTTTTAATTTAAAATTCTCCTTAGTAACATAAGCTGTCATGGAAAAGCTTGTCTCAATGAGGAATAAAACATTCCAGCAAAGTAGCAAATCAAAAATATAAATTGCTTGATTTTAGCAATGTTATTCACATATTAAAAGAAAACCTGAATTATATTATCAACTTATTTTAAAATAAATATTTTGGTTAAAAGAAATACAGACTGCAAATGTACCAACATAACATTACCTATTACTGCTCTGGATAATTTAAAAAATATGATTTAAATGTGCTTTCCTACCCTTCTTTGGAGTTATGTGTCATGTGATATAGAAAGAATGTGTATAAATGAAATACACTTTAACTGTTTTCCTCTGTCTGCTCCACCACTCCTCTCCATTCACACAAGAACCCCTCAACACCTGTAACTTGCATCACCTTGAAGTTCACCTCAGTCATCTTCAGGATTGTCCACACTGTTCAGACATATTAGGATGAAAACAGCACAGCGAGCAATGAATTGTTCAGCAGCCACTGAAGACAAACTGAATGACACCAAAGTCTTCATTAGCTGTGTTGGGTACTCAGCCTTTGAGGCAGCCACGAAGTTCATTCACCCACCCATTATTTTACTTCCTACTTTTACCCCATCTCTGCAGCACGCACACTTTATTCTCAAAGTGCCGTGGTGAAACAGATATTTAAACTGCTCTCATTCTACACTTCACAGGGATCAGAAGCAAAGCATTATGAAGCTCAACACTGCTGTGTTCAGATATGAGGAGTAAAAATCCTGATACTTAGAAATAATACTTACATCCTCTCACAGTGAATGGAGGAGAATCCGATGTACCGATTAGGCACTGGGCAGCACTTTAAACGCCAGGAAAATTCAACTTGCCTAAAGGAAATTCTTAGAGACATCTTCAAAATACATTCTCTCATCTGTACTTATGCAGCTCTGTGATAATGAGTTTCAGGCCATAAAAATGTTCAAGAATTTAAGCTCTAAATTCACGCATTTAAATACAGATGAGTGGCTTATGGTCAGTATTCAGAAAACACTGCCAAAGGCAGAGCTTGTAGTCCCACACATCCTTTGTGTCTCTGCTGATAATTAGGACACCAACTCAGGAAGTGTGAAACATGAATTGTGGGTGCCTGCTTCCAGTTTGAATTTGTACTATCTACATACCAGAGGGTGTGTGCAGAACAGTAAAGCTTACGACAGAAAAAGCTTTACCTAAAAATGATCCAAAAGTGGAAAAACAAGTCTTTAAACTTTACCTCCAACACACAGGATGTAAAAGTCTAAATTCAGTTACAGGAGAATGCAAATCTGTGCAGAGCTGGTTATTACTCTGAAGACATCTCAGAAGAGTCAGGAATGATGATGCAGCCAAGAACAGCAAAAATGGTAAAGGATTTCTTAAAGCACTCTCCCTACAAGAAGGAGGTGCCAGACTAGTCCTGATGATCAAAGTGCCTTAACAGAAAGCAGAAAAAAAAAGCTAGCTAGCAGTACTATGTCAGAAACATAAAGGAGATATTAATGTACAAAGGGTTTAATCACTTCCAAAAGCTGAAGAAAACACTACAAAAAACACTACATAAAAGAGCCAACATAAAGCACTCATGAGTGTCAGTAGCAGGGCTGAATAAAAGCACCTCCAGGGAAAAGGGATCAACAGTGCTCACGCTGTCACACAAAAACCGCATGCAAATAAGTCATTATCTGCCACAGCACTCAAATATCCTGAACCGTAGATATAGATATGGCTGCAGCATAATAGCTGAGATCTTCCAGAATAAACACACTGCATTACTTATGCCTGAAGCTCATTCTTGGTTTTGGGCAGATCAGCACAGGCACAGTTGAGGCATGGCATGGCACTTGGCCTAAGGACACAACAGGGCCTCTTCTGTGCATGCAGATGCAAGCTCCTTCCTGCTTGGCAACAACCTGCTGCCCACCACTTGATACTCAGGAAATCAGAGAATGGAAAAGCAGAGAAAAATGCTTTCCCTGCTCTCCTATCGCTGCTAAATAAATGTGTCTGCCACGGAGTAATGGCGGCTAAATGCCCCACCGTGGCAGGGCAGGGACCATGCCACCGAGGCACCTGGCAGTAGTGGCTCCTCACTCCACTCCACTGCTAGATAGACAGAGACTGTCACTGCAGAATGTATATATTGTCCAGTCTGGTGTTTCCCATCTGCATTATTTCCACCCAGTAAATCCCTACCCACTCCCAGCTGTGTTTGAGAACCCTCGGGAGTCAGGGGTGAGCTGCTATCAGCAAGACAATCCCTTCAGCCTACTCCTAAGCCCTGTTGTTCAAGGACACTGAGGAGGCAGCTGCAGACAGGCTGAATGGTCACCCCCACTCTCAAGTATATTCTTAACAACTTCTAGCTTTTGCATCGCCAAGACTTCGGCACATGATCTTACAGCGACAAAGGTAAAAACTTGAAAGTGAAATACAACACTGAAAGAGAAATTCCTTTGGCAGATCTTCTTTCCCTCACCCCTTCTCACCCTGCATTTTCAAGAAAGGACAAGATGCAAAAGAGGAGAAAGATTTAGAGGAACAGGTGCACATTGCAGTACCCATCTTAGCAGGGTCTACAAATAAGCCAACAGAAATAGTGACAGAAACATAGAATGACAATGCAATGAATCCCTGAAAATTAAAAATCCCAGGAAAACACAAGCAAGTATCTCCTCAGTTATCCTGGTTATTTAAAACCTCAACAACTGAGACAGCCTGCAAAATAGCCGGTCACCACACACCAAGACCGAAAGGGACTACAAAAGACAGGTAAGGCAGTAAGGCTCCATAAAGGAAAGATCATTCTCATACATGCTATATAGATAAAGCACTGGACTAAACCATGTTAAAGAAATAATTATAAATAAACTGTTGCACTTGTGTGAAATGCCAGGGCAGAGAAGCCAAAAACCCTACAATAATTTGTTACATGATTAGCCAAAACCCAGCAGCAAGTAACACAGCCACAAGTCACCCGGTCTGTTCAGCCTGGCAAAGAGGACACTGAGAGAAGACCTCACTGCAGTCTACAGCTTCCTCGTGAGGGGAAGAGGAGGGACAGTCACTGATCTCTTTTCTTTGGTGATCAGTGACAGGACCCAAGGGAATGGCCTGCAGTAGTGTAAGGAGAGGTTTATGTTGGATGTTAGAAAAAGGCTGGGCACTGGAACAGGCTCCCCAGGGAAGTGGTCAAGCACTAAGCTCAACAAGAGTTCAAGAAGTGTTTGGGCAATGCTGCCAGAACACTTGTGGCTGTCCTGTGCAGGGCCAGGAGCTGGACTCGATGATGTTTCTGGTCCCCTTCAACCCAGTGTGTTCTGTGAAGCCTAACTATGAGATGGTGCTGTGGTAGTTAAAGTGCTAAAAAAAAATCTCAGAGACACAGGGAAAGAATTAGCGATAAGGAGCAGATTATAAATATCAGTACCTATAATTACAGTTTATTTGTTGGGAGTGGAAGCAAAGAGCTAATGTATGGTGCTGGGATACAATGAGGCAACTAAGGTGGTATTTGTGAGAGAGGCAGGAAGCAACTAAGCTTCCTAGTTACCCAGGATGTGTCGAGTGCAGTTGCTGACATTGCACAGCCTCCTAAAGGTCTGTTAATAAATATTTGCTTAGCATACTGTAACTTGAGCATAGGAGAGAAAAAGTACCCCTTCATATTAGCACACTACAGACAACCCTTACAAACCTCGCATACTTTTCATAGCGAAGGAGAAGACTGCTCTTTCTCTTAGGAGGAATAGGTTCTTCCCAGAGATTATCTCTCCCACATACATTTCAAAGAACTATCCAAGTTTCTTGATGATCTTCCTTTAAAGTCCTTACAGAAAATACTGGAATGTTCACCCCTCAGTATCAACTATACCAAGTAAGACAAATAATTATAAAAGTTTGATATTTTTACCACAAAAACAGTGGGATTTCTTCTGGTAATTTCAGCTTTGGCAGAAACAGACAAAATATTTCAAATTACTGCAGTTTGTAGGAGAAAATAATAACAAGTCACCATACATTTGGAGCAATTTCATGTTCAGAAAAGTACAGATTTACATACACAAAACAGATCCCAGCCTCTTTATTACATAGACTACACCCTCAGGACTTGTCCCTCTCCTTTACTACAGCTTTCAATACACGCAGCAGGACATGTCAGGTCCTGGGTCTAGTTAGACAAAGTAGCACTTGGTCACTAGAAGAAACCCTTTGGTGCCTCAAGCCAGAGTTTGGACTTAAAACCTGAAAACTGCATCCATCAAAAGCGTAGAAGTTTCATTAGAGAAATGGATCACGAAAACCATCAGAGGGCTGGAGCACCTTTCCCACAAAGACAGACTGAGAGAGCTGTGGCTGTTCAACCTGGAAAAGAGAACTTTTTAAGGAAACCCCATTGTGGCCCCCCAGTACCTTTAAGGAGGCTTATAAAAAGGAGAAAGAGGGACTTTTTATACTGGCAGATAGCGATAGAATAAGGGGGAATGGCTTTAAACTGAAAGAGGGCAGATTTAGATTAACTATCAGGAAGAACAGTGGAACAGGGAAGGTCTGTGGATGTCCCATTCCTGAAAGCATTCAAGGCCAGGCTAAAGGGAGCTCTGAGCAACCTGGTCTAGTGGAAGACCTCCCTGCAGGTGGGTTGGAACTACATGATCTTTAAGGTTCATTCCAAACCAAACCATCCTATTATTCTAATATTGTCCATGAGCAGCTATTAAAATGTATTGAAAAAGAATTATTTCCCGTAAAACTTCATTTGTTCTAACCAAAACTATAAAGGGATGTGAACTAATGTTTCAGAAGTGTATATCAATTTTAAAAAATAAATTTCAGAATGAAAGCCTTCAAAATACTCATTTTAAGAACATGAAGTCACATCTGTATATAATAGACTCTGCTTCTGGAGCTGCAGGATGAGCAGTAACACTGCAATCTGATGGAAGGAAATTCTGAATGGATTATCTATTACACATCTGGGACTTCATTTAGTTAACGTATAATGTGATCCAAAGGCTAAATCATAGTTAATGAACAATAAGGTTAGAATCTCCTAAGAAAAGCTGAAATTTACAGCTTACTGGAAGTTACACTGTTATACAGTAACTGTATAAAAGTACAGAATAAGATGTTAAAAAATATAGATTAGTCATAGCAAAGTTAAGTGTTTCTTCACAATATAAAAATGTCTTTCCACAGTTAAAAACTTTAATTTTATGGGCATCCTTCTCTGCTGCTAACTTTCAAATTCTAAACTTCCCAGCAGAAGGCCTGAAGGGCCTTTTTAAAGATTAAATAATTAATGGATATTTTCCAATATATGCATTTGGCTTTTTAGTGAAAATATTTAAATTTAAACCTGAAGTAATTATTACAAAGAAAATATGATAGTGTGAGTGGGGTCTGGTTGACCATCTCTGATAACTAAACTCCCTTCTCAGAGGCACTTGTTTTTTGAGTTACTGTTCAGCATAAAACTAGAGAGAATACATCTCTAAAATACACTACATTTAAGCTCTTTATGAGTTCTTGATGTTTGCCAAACACACCTACCATGAAACGCACTGGAAGCTGACACACACTGGCTAAAATTTGTAATGAGCCCAGAGCCCAAGCTGATGCATTTCTTAACTAGTGTAGACATTAACTGAACTTCTACGAAGGCTGATCATGTTGCCTCATTTAGCACCTTAAAAGACTGCTATTGAATGAGTTATTCCTTAGAAGTTCAAGTTTATTATTTATCAACATTTAATTTCCACGATAATGTATAATTAATAATATATAATATAGTAGTACAGCTTGCCAAACACTTGCTGTGATATAGAAGTATATTCAGGTGCTACGAGGCCTGTTTTGTAGAGCCCTGGACTGCTTTAAGCCTTTTTTAACTGATACATATACTTCATTACATTTGTGTGCTATGAAAACATAATAAAATATTAATAAAAAGTATGTTTAAAAGAACCAGAAAACATAAAACTGTAAGTCTGCACAATTAGTATGACTACAACAATTATTTTCAAAATGAACTTTCTAAAATTAAAAAAATGAAAGTAATTAATAAAACTCCTCAAAATAAAGTAGCCCTCAATGACTAGAGTATTTTAATAGCTTTGTTATGCTTGTCTGCATAGTCACAGCACTTAAATTCAGGGCTATACAGCTTCTCCATTTCTCTGGACACATCATACTTCTTTCCATGCAGATCACACAGGTGTATGATAGACACACTCCAGAAAACTAATGGAGTATTTTGGGCACAGCAGGAAAGTGCCAGAAAGGCAGCCTGAAAGTGTCCTTACTTGCACTGTAGAAGTCTCTTATTTTGGAGGGGAGCTATTACACACATGGCAAACAGTCCACTACACTGTGCATCTCCTGTGAACCCTCCCAACGTGCTCGACTGGCAAACATCCCAATGAACTGCTTATTCTCCCAGGACCATTATCAGAGATGGACTCAGAGCACAGAATCACATCTCTGTTACACATATTGCATACAGCAATGCTACTGATGTGTGAACTCACATTAGGACATTTAAGCCAGCTTACTGAACTGAAGAAGATGGATCTCAGCTAAAATTGCAGGGTTTGGGTTTTTAGAACATTGCATAGGGTAAGAAGACATTTTGAAAACAACCAACTTTGGAAGAGTGCTTGCTGTGCCAATAGGATTTGCAAGCTCCTGATTAGGAAATGGCACATTGTATTTTTGTGATACTAAGTCACGTGCAAGAAACTAATACTTCAATCACATATCCTGCTAGAGAGTACAAAAGGTAAGCATTCTCCACATGGTAGAATTGCAAGTCCCTTCTTTGTCCTGACTGAAAAGTAAATCTTGAAGGAAAGAAACCTGATTCTTCATTCCAAGCTTAGGGAAGAGACAGCAGGAAGAACAAAGCAGAACAAAAAGCCTCACTATCTTTTCAGATTTATCTGCTACTCTTTCCCAGGACTGTTACCAGAAAACTCTTCCCTAAACTGTCATGGGAATTTTATTCTTTCTCTGATCATTTTGCATACAGTATGTCAAACACTTAAACGGAATGTGAGGTTCCCACAAAACAAACCTGGAACTTTCAGAATGCTCTCAAGGTCATGCCAAGCACTCTCCATTCCTCAAGCAAGCTTCCTGTACAGAGGAGGACAAGGGGGGAGGGTGAATACTGATGATACTGCTCTCAAAACAGAATGGAGGAATATTGAAGAAAAATAAGGAAGA
The DNA here is from genome assembly GCF_015832195.1 of Motacilla alba alba. Taxonomy (NCBI): domain Eukaryota; kingdom Metazoa; phylum Chordata; class Aves; order Passeriformes; family Motacillidae; genus Motacilla; species Motacilla alba. The sequence goes on from NC_052017.1 coordinate 120,460,708, forward strand.
TATTGAGCTGCCAAAGTTGAGTACTGGGCAGCAGAAAGTACATACAAATATGTGGTAAAAAGGTAGAAGTACACTGGATCTGATTTTATATGCAGAAGTTAATAAATCCTCTTTTCCATTTACAGTAAAATCCGAGTAACTAATTTATCAAGACTACTTTTAGCTGAATGTGCAAAAAGTAATTTGGGCACACATTTGATAGGCAGGTGTAAAAGGATTAATGTGAAAAGACTCAAATCAGTGCCACAAATAAAGATGAAAGTCGTCCATCCATCCATCCATCCATCCCTTTCTGCCTTTTTGCTTGACTTGAGAAGACAGCACAGAATGACAGTCAGTTGGAACACAAAATTAAAAGTGTGCTATAGAGAAATGAAGAGAGTTTTTCACTATTGTCTTAAATTCATGCTTGATAAAAAAGGTATTGATCACCTTTTTAACAGAAACTTTTGCCAGAAATTCAACAGCCTTGGCCTTGCAGTTTAATGATGTGGATTTGTAAGAAAAGGAGGAATTCTCAAATCACTGACCTGTCTTCATAGTAAGGAATAAGAATTTAATGTCCGATATTTTTCAGAAATCCCTTAGAAAAAGGCCACACAGGAGAGCACATTTACATTCCCTCCCAGTAACAAAGCACATTTGCACATCACCAGTTTGATTGTTTTGGGACATTCTGTAGGAGGCGAGGTACTAACAAATCTTAAAATGCATTTATTGCCCCAGTAAATTTATGGATAAAATTGTCAGATCCCAAACTGTCGCAAGACACAGGACAAAGTCTGACAACTAAGCTCAGCATAACAGAAAAAATGATACTGAAACAGTGTTAAGGGTATTTTACTCTGGATATTTTTTTAAAAGCACCTACGATCATTCAAGGTGCAATATTATCCCGGAAATATCACTGGGAGCTTAGACACTCATTTGAGCAGTACCAGACCCTCCGAGTGAAGAAGGCACCATCAGTTAGAACTTGCTTTCATGAAGTTATGTATAATTTATACAAGCATTGCTTAGAGGACATTAGTACCACAGGGGCACAAAAATGCATGTTTATTTATATTAACAAACAATATTCACAATACTCTACACTGTCTGGTGGGAGAAGAAGCAGAAGGCACAGCGTACTTCTCTAAAGTTTGAAAGCTGACAACTTCACATATGTTTTTATAGAAATAAAAAAAATATTTGGCTTTCTAAGGGTTTCAGCTCACTTGTATTACTTTGAGCATACACTAACTAAAAAGAAAAGGTGGAGAGCTGTTTTGAGTGCTATCAGCAACCGAGCAGATGATAAATGTACATCTGTGTGCCATGTAGAGAGACGATGATAGCACAGAAAAGATGGGCTACTGTATCAGCTGTTAGTGGACTGTATTCCTGTCAAATGCTGATAAGCTCTACTCATGCATTGCCTTATTTAGTCAGACTTCTCTGCTGACACACCAATGCACAGTAACAAGTGCATATGATGATTCTAATACAGACTTCAGCTCCTTCTTTCACCCAGAGCATAACAAATATTAAATGGCTTTGTGTTATTTTCTAAGGCCAGCTGAAAAAGTCTTCTTTTCTCATTTAAGAATACACTGCCAGTAACAAAACTGCATTCTTTGTAGTACTTAATGGGGAACAGAATATAGACTGAAAAACAATGGTCAGAAAAAATTGCTGACTTTTTCATAATGGAGATATTTACCCTGTATTTTGAAGACTAAGAAATTTACTGGAATATATGTGATGTTTCATGAGCCCATTGTTTGGGAATTACTATTTTAAGAATGAGCATAGGCTAGAATAGGCTTAGGGCTCTAGAAGTAATTCAACCTGCAGATAATTTTTATTATTAACTTTTTATTTACATATACACCTGTGTACTACTACTGTGATAGGATAACTCTTTTACCAAATAACTCTAGCTACTTTTATTCTAAATGACATGACACATATGAGGAGACAACATTTTTACTGATATTAAAAGCCAACATGTGTTACTTTCAGAACCACTTCAGTAGCCTCTCACTCACAGAACTAGTAGATTAGTCCTGTGTCACTGAAACTACTTAATAATAGGCTGCTGTACTACAGTGTCATTTTAGGAAATCATCACTGCTTTAATTAATAGTACTACTGTCCATTAACTCATCTATTACAAATATATTTACAACATAACTGCTACTATAGAGGTAAATTAGCAGAGCACATACTGTTAAAGTGTACATCCCCAAAGTTTGGTCATCATGTTTCACTTACTTGCTAAGTTGTAAAATCAAGTAATCTGTGATGGGTCTTTTAAGTCATTAGCATGAATTAACAGGATTCTGATGTATATTATTTCACTGCTACTGCCAAAAGGTCAGCTCTTGAATACAGCAGATCCACTCAATGTGGATTTAACTTCCTTTGGAACAACCACAATACATTCTATTAAAACTCACTCTGCATTGTACAGTGACATTAATTATGTTAGCTAAAACACTCCGTTAATATCCTGCTTTTTTTTTTTTTAGAGAAGGCAATATGGCTTTCAATGCTGCAGATCAACGCCAGTCTTCATCAGATTTTATCCTTAGAGCAGGTCATCTAGACTAGGTTGCACTTTTCTTGATACGCCCAGAGAGTTGGAGCACAAGTTTGACATACAGCAAAAACCTGTGCTTATCCACTCACCACATCCCTCTGGCTCTCTTTCATACAAACCTAAAGGAGCACTTGTTCCCAGGTCAGGTATTTCTAACGTGGCACCCCACTGTAACTAACTCGTGCTGAAAGGTCACACTGAAGTTTATGTCATGCATGGAAAGCAAACCCATAAAACCAAGTTCTGTTGTTCAGATCCATTGGATGAATGCCCTGCCTGTGGCCTGGGAGCACATGCACCTCACTAGGCTAATTCAACTCACCCAGGGCTGGCTTTTGACAGGACAAATACCGGGGGAGGAGCAGCACAGGTGGATCACCAACTAGATTACTCTGGAAGTAAGAGCAGCCCACTCCTGATCATTATCCTTCTCAGAGCTGCTGCCTCTACCATAAGGCTGTCTGGCTGACTCTACCAGAATTTCACAGCACATTCCACACCCGCTTCTGAAGATCCTTTGGGGAAAAGCACAGCCGGGAGCCAGCTGTCGGAATGGCTTCAACACCCTCTTCTCCTTGGAAGCCTCTGATGCACAGCACCTGCAATAACCCACCTAGCTTTCCCTTCCACTAGGTAAATGACACATGCATCTAGCCAGGCAAGTTTGGCACCACTGACTGCCTAGATGACCTTCCAGAACAGGGGCTGAACGAGTAAAGCGCAGGGAAACAAATCATGATTAAAACTCACTCACGTAAGAAATGCTTTTACCTGGTTAGCTAGTACACTGAGGGTATTTGCAACACAGAAGAAGCTATACTGCAAAAAGAATAAAGAAGCAGGAACCTCTATAATCAGCTATTTCCACTGCAAACCATGTAATCTGTTAGCAGTATTTCTTACATGTATGTAAATTCAGAAGTCAGATTCACTAGTCGAGCAATAAAGCACAAAGCTATATACCCAGTTACTTTTCAGAGCAAACCCTCACCTGATTTCCAGAAATATGGATTTCCACAGCAAGTGAGCTGACATGTCTTTCTAGAATAAATTCTGTCACCCCTATTCATATTGAGCTGTACCATACTCAAATCTCAGGTTTTGAGGACAGTACGCAAAACAGCATAGCATTCAGCATGAGTAGCAGCAGACAGAATGTGTGTGACATATGGATTCATTCCAGAAGCTTCATTATTGGCAAAGGGAAAAGACTAAATCTCAGAAGGTACTATTAGTTCCTCTGGAATTCATAAAAGAATTGAATTTTAGTTTTTCTGGAAATTCGGAGAAGTGGACAGCATACTGAGAACCCAGAAGTTTCCTTCAGTGGTAACTGAACTGTCTCTGTATCTGATTATCCCTTCTTGATCCAGCTGTGAACTTCCAGTATCTTGACTTTTGCCTTGCAACTGCCTGTGACTCCCACAAAACACGCAGCTCACAAAGAGCACTGTTCCATCAGTGATATCCTGCTATCACTGGAACCAGCGGGAGTTCTGCTGTTGATGTCAGCATGGTCAACATTTTGTATTTCACCAGTGGCCTATGTAAAAGATAAATAAAAAGCCATGACCAGCTCACACTTTTATCCTCCAAAACAACAGGAGTAAGTGAAGTCCAAAGCAAATGGACTATAAGCTGTTCATCTACTCTTTGATTAGAAAGGGATGTTTTCTCTGCTCCTAAAGAAAGTAACATCACAGGAATTATTTTAGTAGTAAGGTGAATGTTTTCAAGTCTTGACCAATTTTCTCCCTCTATCTACTGAGCAGCAAGCCACATACTCCTTTTAAGCTTCTCTTCACTGCAGAATTTGCCAAGAAACAGCTATGAGGGTTGCTGACCAGGGTATGAAACTTCATACTTCACCTCATTCCTTCAGAATGACAGGTGCAATAAAAACCAAACACTTTACATTACTACTATAGTCTCACTAGAATTTTGTTTCACAATTACCCTCTAGGATTAATAAAGTACACGGTAAAGTATCCTTCAGGGTCATGAAAGGGTAGGCTATTTCAAATTATAATATGAAAGCATTTGCCAGTTGTCATATTAAAATCCCACAATATTATTGCCCTTCTGGTTGTCTATTTCAAATATTCAATTTAATAAGAAAGTAATTTTCTCATAGTAATGTTACGAATACACTACTATGTATGCAAGGATCTCCCCTGGTAAAACCCTCTTGCTTTCACTCTGAAATACCATAATCTGAATAATGCCAATCCTTCCTTGTTCTTGCTACTGAAGAATGTAAGGCTCTCCCTGTAATATGCTCACTCTTGAAGTCCCTGCTTTCTTTACTAGATTCAATATGCTTTTATCTGTGTTTGGGGGTTTTTGTTATAAAATCTGTGCCCGTTTTTTGGCATAAATATTAAGCTATATTTCAGCAGCAGAGAGACAGAAGACACCAGAACAATGCCTCCATACCATCCTCTCTAGTGGCTAGAAGCAATTGCAGACATCACAACATCCATGGGCCATGGCTAATTACTTCCTTTTTAGAAGAAACTAGACATTTGAAGACTAGAAATCTGTAATTTCTTTCCTGGTAAGTCATGGGTAAAAGTGGGTGAAAAAAATCCCAAACAAACATGTTTATTCTTGCCAGCAGAGTGCTTATAAAGATGGTATTGCTGAAGTAAAACAGAACAACAGCATTCCAAAAAACCTCTACAGGAAATCATCTTTTCATTGCTCCTCTTATTATTAGTGAATAGATTTTGCTAATAATTGCATGATCACAAGTAGACTAAGTTCCATCATTTCAGTGATTTAAAACATGGATGATGAAAAGGCCCTAGAGTCTATGCAACTTAAAAAGATGAGATGGAACATGTGGAGACAAATATTCCAGACCAAACAGAGTAAAAACAAGCAGAAGTGCAATATTAAGTTGTCTCATCACAAACAACCAGTACCATCTTCAGGTCTCTACTCAAACTCTGCAAGAAAAATTACTGCAGGTATGAAGTCATTCAGAGAAGGATCTGAAAAAGCCATACATTTCTCCCACTCAGTTGTAAAGAACATCATGGGTGAGAGCACAAAAAACAGGTCATGGGAACCATTTGTGTACCATCTGAACCCACTGTGTACATACTGTTCCAGAAGCAGTACATGAACCAGCTTTAAGATGATGCTGTACCAGCTTTAAGATGATGCTGTACACTGTGATAACTGCAGCTTTAGGCTCTGAACAAAGGCCCAGTAATGCAGTAATGTGCCTCTGTCTATAGAAATTGTTTCTGAGCAACACTGAACAAGTTAATGGGATATATCAGAGTACTTCAAAAAAAGGTGCCTAATTACCTCTCAGGATGTTCTCATGCCCTTTAGCCAGCTGATTATATGTGGAGTCTTTTCCCTTAGATGCAAAATGATTGCTCTGATGGCATCATTTCCTTTTTTCATGCATTCAAGTTTTTTTCTTTTCAATTAAAGCAACACAATAGAAAAACAAACAGCAGGAAAGGATGTAACTGCAGACTGAGGTGACACTTGGTTGACCTTACAATACAAGTGGACTTGTCTTGTCACATTCACAAGGAACAAACCCTTTCAGCCCTTTTGCAGGGAACCCGACCACAGGCAACAGCTCCAGTGCAATACAACATGATCTTCTGGACACAGACAAATAAAATACTGCCATCAAACAAAATAATCTCATCACAAACATTTATGATGAGCATTTCAATCAGTTATCTCCATGTTTAAATTGAGCCTCTTTTTTCTTCACTCACTGCTGCAAACTGAGTTTCAGCATCAACTTACTACTAGTCCTACTCGTACAGTCAAATACTGCAATAGCAAACTAAAAGATAAATCACTTTAGATCTTCACAGTAAATTTAGGGAAAAATACTGCAAGTATTACAAACATTTAATTCATGTAAGGGAAGATTAATAATTTCTTGTTCTCTCCTTACACGGGTCTCTGGAATAGATTAGCTCTGGAAAACCCTTTATTACACATGATACAGCAAGTGCAGAAAAACGTGACATTTAGTTTTAAACCACGTCATGGTGATCAAATCTTCTCTTGCGTACATAAAGAACTTTCTAGAAAAGCTACTCATCCTACTTCAGAGTACCATGGCCCCAAGCAGGGCATCTGATCTAAATTACTATTCATCTAAAATTACCTCTCTGCCAAAACAAGCAACAGACCCAAAGCAAATATCAGACATACCACCCCTACAGTGATCAAAAAATAAAAGAGATATATGGTAAAAAAGTAGCATTAATGTCAAATTTTGAAGTGAGCAGAGTTATCAAAAGCTTTCAGTAAACCCTACTCTTTGAATAAAGATTGAAGTATTAAAAAAAGATATATTTGTTACTCTGAAAGAAGATCTGATGTTAATCAAAAACTTTTTTCACTTGATGTAGATTGTAAAATGTAGATTTCTAAGCCATACCACAGCATGAGACCAGCAGACAACAGAAATCGGATGGTTATATAATTTGGTGGTTAAGCAAAGATATTTTTAGTGCTTTGCTAATCCATCTAATGCATTTCTTTCCAAGAGAAGAAAATGCATTACACTGATAGCAATAACAGGGTCAAAACATGAGGATATTGACAAGTAATTTACATCTTCTAGAAAATAAAAAAATATCTAAAATTTTTTTTAACAGCATCCATTCCTAAGGAAGGATTGGGAATGGGTGACACTCACACATAAGTAATTAAAGAGAACACCAAAACAGAAGGAAAACTTTCACAGAAACACTTCAATTAGGAATCTCATAATGCAAAATCAGCTGGTGACACCTCGAGAGAGTCAAACAAATAGAAAATTAAGTGTGTAGGCAATTTCTGGGTGGCACAGAGTTTATGCTGTCTGGGAAACCTGATGAAACTTCTGCCTTTTCTAGAACAGAATTTTTCCAAAAACGACAGAAAAGAAACCATTTCCCCTTACATTCTATTTCATATTAATCTTGAGAGGGACAAAGCATATTTAATCTGAAAATATGGGAATAGGACCACCAAGGGCAACAAAAGTATTTTTATAAACAGCAAATATTCTCAAAAAAAGATGAGTTAAACCACTCCTTAAGAGTAATCTGAAACAAACTACAGTGGACTTAATGTTAAAAGGTCCCAATCTACTTTAAAGTTGCATTTATTAATAGATGGACAAGTCAAAGTTGTGCACAAAATGTTTCCTCAGCTGATCTGCACCTCAGCAGGCTCAATTTCTGCCTCCCTCGAAACTTCTCCTTGCAAAATGAGAAAACTCAGCGTCAAAGAACAGAGAAAAAGATGAAAATGTGTGAATTAGTTTCACTAATGAAAAGACAATAAATGGTGTCAGAGTCAGAGAGATAGGAAACGGATTTAAGTTCAAGAGTGAGCATATAAAAGCAGAAAATCCAAGAGGAAACCATCACCCTAATTCTGCAAAGTGAATTTCTTCTGCAAAACCAGAACTATTTTCTTGAATGGATTAAGCAGTGCTAGATTATACACTGCCCAAAACCACATTTTCATGTACCAGCAAATTCCAGGAAAATTAGTTATATTTTTCAAATAAAAGTATCTTTTTAAGTATCACATTAGATACACTAAAAGCAGAACAGTGTTTCTTAAATTTTCAGGGACCTTGAACAAGCAGGCAGGGCTTCTGAAGATAGTTTAAGCTGAGTTTTCTCTGACTGACCTATGAAGACCCAGTCAGTATGTTCTTTGAACCATCAACCAAAAATGCCTTCATTATTACAAAGAGCTGATTAAATATGTTGTGAAATAGCAAATAAATGGGAGAACTTTCGTTATGAGGAAATGAGCTCATGCATTTCACAGACCTGAGTCTTGTGCAACCCCTACTCAAATACCAGGGCACAATTCAACATTTCTGAGGACTTTTAATAATAGTCCAAAATGTAATAGTATTCTATACTGAAAGGATGCCAGTCTGGCTTCATCCTTGTTAGAAACAGCAAAAATCTAGGTGTGCAGACAAGTGTGTGAGACCTCTGATGTCCTATTTGTACTGGAGGGAGACCTTCCTGAACGAGACACCAGCTCCTTCATGTTGCTCACTCACCATGGAGGTCTGCAGCCAAAGCTCATCATGTTACGCAGCACATCATCTCTCAGCAGGTAACTCACAACTTAACTGCTATACAGACTTCATGATCCCTTTCATAATGATCTAACCACAAGTGTAAGGAGCAAGTGAATTCAAATCAAGTATTTTTTAGATTACAAAGATGGAACTAACAGGTGAACTGTTAAAAGCCATTCAAAGCATATACTGATGAACTAAAATTTGAAGAAAATATCAAATAAGATTTAGCCCAAACTCCTTGGTAAATTTATTCAGAACTATAATTTGCATTAACTGCTCTCTGAATTTATTGCTCACCAACCCAGCAAAGCTAAAAGCTAAATGATATGTACTTTAATTCCTCTGCTAAAAAAGGTTCACCCTCAGAGCTTCATCAACAATTTTTTCATCAGAAATGCATCATATCTGTGCATGTCACAGACACAGACTTTGAGGTGAAAATGTGTAGTGCCTTTTCCTCATAACATGTAGCTGTATAAAGCTCAATTATCAGCAAGTAATATAACTACATGTCTTGCAGGTGGTCTAAAATTTAAGCATACAAAATATTCACTAATTTTTACCTGTCCCATTTCTGTCTTAAAATCAATTTCTGGAATAGGTATAAACTCTGAATTAGGAGATAAAATGACACTCTTTCACTGATATGGCATATAGTATCAAACAGTTCTCGGGATTGTAACACATCACTATGATTTTTTTTCTCATACTTCATTATCCACTGAGAATATAAAACAATATTTACACCTGTACAGTGCACTTTTAAGAAACTGTGAATGCTGGGCAACATTAGACCTCTCAAGATGAATTAAGTTTTGCACAAGGAATCTAGTCACCACTGGAATAGAGAAAGCCTCTTCACCAGAAACCACTGACTAATACTTCAATAGATCTGTACAAATCAAAAATTTCTGAATATTACAGTAAGTCACCAACTTAGCTGTTCTGTTGATTTTTTATGGAAGTGATGCCATTCCCACCTTTATTGCTAATCTGGGATTTCCAAAACTGAAGCAGAAAACGATGTTGTGAATGGTAATAAATTTAGAAACATTTAAAACATGAAAAATAATTAGATTTTCAGTAAAACTGAAAATAAGCCCTTCATCAAGACACATAAAGATAGAGGTGGGACTCCAGACACAGACATATGGAAAAAACACCCATATGCTTAATGTGGTTCACCACTGCATCTTCGCAAAGCATTCTGACAACTGGCACCTGTCTGGTTACAGTCTTAACTTTTGCTTACAGAACCACAGAATTGTTTAGGTGGCAAAACTCTTTAGGATCATCAACTCCAAAGGTTAATCCGCCACTGCCAAGTCCACCACTAAGCCAAGTCCCTAAGTACCACATCTACACATCTTTTAAGCATCTGCAGGGATGGTTCTCTTATTCTTCCTGAAATACATTTTGTATCTTACCACTTGACATTATATTCTTTGTTTTTAGGATATTCCCAAGATGCTTATACAACTGACATCACATAGTCCTGCAAGCGAAGGAGCCTAGAAAGTGAACTTGGGCAGAACACAGGCACACATGCGTGCACACACACAGAGCCAGATCCTAGGAAGTCACTTCCGTTAAGTGATCATCCAGATTTCTTGGTCTTCTTTCTTTTCCCTTTGGAAACCAAGTTTTTAACCAGCACCAGGTATGAAATCCTGGCTCCAGGTAAGAACACACTAGGGCTGTGATGCACACTTGTATCTGCCCACAGGCCACCTCAACAGCGACAATCTTTTGGGTCTTGCTTGTTTCCACATTTGGATTTTAAGTTCTTTTGCAAAACTAAGAGTGTCACGATCCAATGCCTTTATTAATGAAGTAATCTAAAAATTCAGAGAAGAAATATCTTTGAAATTCTTCACCCCCAAAGCCAGAAAGGAAAGCTAAAGCAGCAGCAAAATGACCTCTGCCTCTTCTTAACTATGCCAGTAACATCTGAGGCAAGCACAAAGAGCTGCTGCACTACAGCAGTAAGGCAACTAAACAAGCCTTACCCACCTGATTCAGAGTGGTAGGAGAAAAGAGATGTAGATAATTGTTCTTAACCTCCTAGAAAAAAAGAGCTGAAAATTCCCATTTAACTGATTTCATTTTAGTCAGATACTAGAAGGCAATTTCTGGCTTTTAAATGCAAAACAGCAATAACATCATTTCTCATCAATCCCTACTTTTAATGTAGTAGGAGCAAAGTACAGCATTCCTCACCAAAAAGTCTGGAAATAAAGATCAAAAAAATAAAGAGAAAGAAGAAGTGAATAAAAAAATTAATTCAGAAACAGACTATAATGGGACAGACTAAATAACTGGTTCTCCCAGCTGTGGTTTAATGCTGGATACCCAGAGGGCTCTGGGCTGAGAACCCACAGTCTTCTTAAACGCCAAGGAAAAGCTTGAACAGCCAAGTGACTGAATTTGTGAATGGAGTATCAGAGAAGACTGAGGCACAACTGCAACGAAGGGCTGTACAAAACTCACTGATCACTCTTAATGGCAAATGAAGTTCAATTTAAGTGTAAGAGTGATGTGCAAAGCAGAACAACCCTAACTTAATTTAAAAGTGGCTTTAAGGTGACCTTGGGAATAAGCTCTTGGGAGACTACTGCTATTCAGCAGATCTGGGAATACTAAATCTTGAGAGGACAACAGGAATAATCAATAGGTTGTGTCAGATGTTAAACACGCACGTGGGTTTGAGGGAGGCAAACTTTATTGGAGAAATTTATTCCTGGACCCTAGCCACAGAGAGATTGTGCCTCTATCTCCACAGACAATGAGAGCAAAGAACTGCAGAAGAACAAAAAAAGCAGAAAAACAAAGTGCAAATAGAGGAGTACTGAAAGAGGAAGATCACAGTGAGACAAGTAAAAGAATGCAGGTCAGTGTACGCAAGTACATACCGAAATCTGTTTCATACATAAAGCAGAAAAATGTATTAATCACCAGAAACATGAAGAAAAGTCATAATATGTATCACTGATCCATTAGTATTCAAACAAACAGTACTACTCATTGAACTACACCAGTTATGAGAAAATGAATCAATTGTTATTTGGGAAATATAGAATTAGATCAATAGAGGGGGCATGAATTAATAATTTCAATGAGTATTTTTCTGCTGTAGTTGTTCCGTGAGAAACATGCTACTCTACAGAATACTGTTTGACAATGTTACAGTTAGATGATAGCAAATTTTCTTATCTCTTTGAAGAAATAAGCTGGGAATGTTCTATATTAATTGATTTAGTCTTTGAGCAAAACATCAAGTCAATTACTCAAGCTCCAACTAGTACCACTAGACATACGTATGCAGTTGTACTAGATACATATAGCGGAAATACAAAATATCTTTTTGTTTTTGAGAGTATTTTTATAGCAATCAATAACATAAATCTAATGACTTAACTCTACAGTTCATACATGACTAACCAGTACAAACAATCCTGATTTTGTTTTTTAAATGGGTATTTATTTCTATCACAGAAATTCTCCCACAAGTCAGTAAAGACAGATGCTATTTGCAGCTCAGCTTTTGAACAATTGTTATAATACAGATCAAAACTGACATGCTGTATAAAAACTAAGGGGAGAATCTGCCTAACAACTCATCTTCTGTATCTACAAAAAAATACTAGTCTCTTTGTCTATCCCAGTATCATTAAAAAAAAAAAAAGCCTTAATGTTGTCACGTACATCTGCTGGGCTACTACTGCAAAAATCCTCTCTGCTTCTAAATTAAATGTTCTGGAAATTGGGGAAAAAAACCCTTATCATCTGAATAAATAAATATTTCAAGAATTTTCGTACAGCAGTAAAAGGCTTTCTTAGAAGGTTATTTTAAAAGCAGTGGTGCAGCATTATTTCATTAATGTTCTGAAAGCACTGAATATTTCCAATCTTGTACTAGCAATCTCCTGATTTTAAACAATTTAGAAAAGCAACTCTCAAGTAACAATTCTGTGTCTAATACAAACACAAGGCAAGACTGGATACACACCAGAACTGCTTTAAAAAAACTTAAATCCCTATTAAGCTTATGGCTGTAGGTAAGTATGTTTTTATATAGGTAATTTGATAAAAATCTAAATACTAGAGGCTTTTTAAAATTTCAAGCTGAGAGATGGTACAGGACTAATTTTGCATATTTTCAGCCATGTAATCTCAGTGCATTAAATACTAAGAAAGTAAAAAAAAAAATCTGTGTGGTGATGTTTATAGGATTTGTGTACTTCAAACAGCTGTATTATTCACTCCCCAGCAAATAACTGAGGAACAGTCCAAGATTATATTCTTTTACCAACATTTGTGAAATCTGAGGGAATGTGGGAATATGTGCCCCAATGAAGTTAGTGGTGTAACTCCCACAGGATTCAAAGAACATATGGTTTTCTATAAAGAATGCAGAATTAACTTTAAAATTACTATCTATAGTAGATCAAGACCTATTTTAAGTTTGACCACAGCATTTCATTTGTTATCTTCAAATGAACTATGTAACAAAATGATTAAAATTAACCTCAGGGAGCTTTTTTACTGAAGCAAGCAGTCTTATATAAATACCTCTGGTATTTGCTGGATCCTATTCCTAAACACAATGTTCATATTTCAGCTATAATAAGTAAAGCATCTCCAAGGCGTGTGAGGCACCAGGCTTGCAAGCGTCCAGTTTAGTTTCTTGAGTAAAGTGAGAGTGGTAGAGTCAGCTAAATCCATCATGGAGAGCTGTGTGTGGCACAAATATTTCAATGTTGTGTCGAATGATGGGCAGCTGCCTTCCAGTGTGGACACAAACTGTACTATCACATGCGCGTAATTTCAGCTCTCCCTAGAAATCAGAGTTTGTTCAGGTCAAGCTGAGTACACTGGTCACACAAGGCAATGAACACAACAAAGGAGCTGCCTAATAAACCACCTAGTACTGCTTCCTGAGACTGCCACATGCTCCATATGACCCCACCATGCAGCACAGCATACTGAAGCTTACTCTGAATCAAGGTTATGAAAAATATAAGCAGTGGGTCCTTAAGTAACTGCTGTATTGTGGACATGGGTGCTCTGGGGCGGACAGCTGAGCCAGAGGTGCTGCCCAGCAACTTGAAGTCAATGCTAAGTGCCCAAGCCCAGGCTGGGGCAGAACCAGGCCAGGACTCAGGGTAAACTGGAGTTCTCAGACTCATCCTCAGCACTGGACATTACACAAGTCAGCTACTGGCTCCAGGCCACAATGACTGCAAGGGATCTAAGAAAGTCCATGTTATGAAGGTGTGTTCACTCCCAAACAAAATAGTTATTCTGGGTCTCCACTACCAAGTCAATCCTGCTGCACCTTCCTCCTGCATCCACTTCTAATAACTCAAGACTCCTTCGGAGCCATGCAGAACAAAGCAGTCTGCTTGTGAGACAGGATCATGACCAGAGTTTCAGCAGTTTCTATTAAAAAAAATAAAAGCTGAAATTTAGCTCTAGCATCTGTGGACTTGGACACAAACATGTTAAAAATAAAAGTGAGCTGTCTAAAAAAGCTGCTCTGAAAAAGAAATCACTGCAGAAGATGCCAGTTAATCCCCCTTCAGTGCTCCACTTATAAGGAGCACTAGAGTGACTAGAGGCTTGCTAGTCACTGCTGTCTGAGCACAGACAGCTAATTAACAAGGAGGAACTGCTCCATATTATTAGTAGCAAGATATTGATTTTACTGTTATCTTGTTCTCCAATCCAGTCTTTTGCCAGCTTCTTTTCATCTGTTGGGCACTGCCATTTTCCCAGACTGCAAGGTCTCCTGACAGCATAATTTGTTTGTGCAGTGCCTAACACAAAGGAACCATTATGCTTCACCAAATCGCAGGTGCTCCTGTAATGAGAGCCCATTACAATATTGTTTTTAAGGTGGTCACAAGTTTTCATGGCATTATTATGACAATACATACACATCGTTTAAAACTCACTGAAAACTTTAAAGTAATAAAAGTATTTTCTGTCTGTGAAAAGAAGAATAAGCAAGAAGTTTAAATTCTTGAATCTGTTTGTTTTATGACCCGAAAGATCAATGAAATGTAAAGAAAGTATCAACAAGAAAATATTTTTCCCTTTTAATTTCTTTCTCCCTCTTCCTTCATACACGATCTCCTGGTTCATATTTCTTACCCTTACTGTATTTTTATCATGTCCCTCTGTGTCCTTGAAAAGTTTATTTTTCCTCAGAGAGTTGACACCTAAAGGAAAAGACCTTTTAAGGGGAAAATTACCTAGAAAATATTTTAAAGGAAAAAAAAAAGAAGAAAGAAAAAAGCCTGGCTCTGAATTCTAAATTCATAATGCATAAAGTTGACTTTTCTGAAAGAATATGGAACATGAAGGGTTGTTAGTAAACAAACATCATTCCTTCTGCTTCCACCACTTCATGTTTACTTACAGGACTGATGTATTTTAAAAACACCCAGTGACACTGAGTATTATAAGGTAAGTTTATGTTCAAACTCTGAAAATGAATTCCAGAAACAGTACTGTTGTATACTGCACATAGGTATTAATGACAGCAAAGTTAATAATACAGTATAATTAGAACTTCAGTAATTTTCCTACTATGAAAGAATTGCTCTAATGTAATTCCAGTGTGTATTGAACTGCAGAGGGATATCTCCTTTGAACGAGACACATGACAGTGATGAAAAAGAAGTTCAAAATCCCTACAGTGAGAATTACATGATATCCTCAAAATGAGTTTCAACTTGACTCTTGTTGAGTCAACACATGGGGCTTTGTAATATCTTCCAAAAGGCTCTTCCAAACGTACATCTCCCAGCATTTAAAGAACTTTACATGTATAGAGAAGAATCAAAACATTTCTGGAAAGCAGCTTCTCCTCTTAGACAGGAGGACCCCAAATAAGGGATATAAACCTGACTGCTTTTAGCACAATGCATTAAAGATGAATTTGAATTAATTACTCCCCATAATAATGATATTTTTAAAAAGGCATCTTAAAAGTTTTGAAAAGGGAACATAATGAGCATATTTTTTAAGTTTCTCAAATTCTGGGTTTTTTATACTTATGCCAAAACATTTTTCCTTAAATACAGCTGGTAAAACAAATACACAATCTAATCTATTAACCTGCACTGTAATTTTAGAAGAATTTTTATTGATTGCTAATTTCTAATCTGTTTTGAATACACATCTGTGTAGTAGAAGCTAGTAATTATTTCCCTGATACACCAGCTTTTTATTCATCACACAATGTTGCAATCTGCTATCTTCTGAGAAATGCTGCTGTAGTTTTCAAAACACCTCAGTACAAATACCTCGAAAACCCAAAAGCTCAGTCAGGAGAGCCAATGTAAATTCAGGTTCAGGGAAGCACTACTTATCCCAACGTCTATATTTTTCTGTGTGTACAAAACTGCCACTTTAGACAAAGGAAGATTACACAGATTACTAAAGATGACTTTTAGACATGAAAAGACATTGGGAATATAAAGCAAAACAGTGGTTGGTCTCATTGAAGACTGTGTGGACATCTGTCACAGGTCAAACTACCAGCCAAGCCTGTCATGACCAGCAGGGAGCTATGAAGAGGAGTATAGTCTGTTTTCATTTGGCTGAACAAACATTTTGGGAATAAACAATGCAGCAAGAATTGCATACAACTCCAAGCTGCACTGAAAAGGAAGGTATCTGGATGAGAGTAAGGATTTCTAGCTCTTTGGTTTGATGGATGGGTTTTGGGGTGAGAAAAGATCTAGTGAGCTCTTCAACTAATGGAATGGAAATCTACAGCAAGTACACAGTGCTGGTGACATCTGCCCATTCTGAAAACACAGAAGGCCACTGTGCAGTGAGGTGATGCCATATGGGCAGACCCACCTTTATATTTATTACACATTAGAGAAATTATAGGAGGCACTTCTCCTAGACTTTTTTTGCGCAGTAGTAATTGTCGAGAAACAGACAAGACCACCATCCTCATATTCATCTAGGAAGACATTCCAAGAATGCTACGGTCCAAAGAATTATGACATTATTATTATATCAGTTTGGTAACAAATTGGTAAAGACAGTTTGGTTAGACAGTTCTTTAGTTCACCAGTGTCCATGGCCTTGCTCCTACTGGTAGATAGTCAAAACAACTCTGAAAATTTGCAAGATAGGAAAGGTCTTGCCATTCTTATTAGGGGAGTCCAACATGCCCTCAGAAGTGAAGTTACTATTATCTTCATGACTGATGTCGCCTAGCTTGGTGTCAGGTCTTTTTGCCTTTGAATCAGTGCCAGTACAGTTGGTGCAGTGGCTACTAAAAAGACAGAACACCTGAATCTGCGATCTTGCTGTCTATCTTGGTAGTCATGGGAGTGTTTCAGAGAGACTTTTAGCTGAGAAACCAAAGGGAGAGATTACCCCTGGTCACAGCTGCACTACAACTTCTGCTGCACTTTCAAAAATGTATTTTCAAGAAATCAACATTGTTTTGATGAATTGTTCCAAAAGAAGCAATTTGAACTCTGTCCTCCACCTAAAAATCAAAGGGAAGGAAAAGCAAACAAAACACTTCAGAGACACTTCTTGAAGAGGAAGTGCATACACTGTGCCTCGGAATGTAATGGTCTCAGATGACAGCTTTTTAATAGCTTTATAGAGACTCAAAGGGGTGACTCCCCCTTTCCATACATCTCACCTAGTATTTTTTTAAAAACTAGGGCTTATTATGTACTGACAGAGTATGAATGGGACCCAGTACTTTCTTAAAGTTAGGTATTACTGATCTGCTTTACTAATACGGGATGCTGTCATATAATGCCTTACATATATTTATAGAAGTAACCAAATATATGCTACCCGTTAGTTACTTACATGACCAGTTCTCAGAAAAGTCCTTTCATGGTATGCTACTTTCTTTATCTTAGTGTCTCAACTACTTCTTGCTATGAGCATTTTATATATTCAAGCTCTCCCACTTATGCAGTTTTTTTGTACTTTCTGTATTTCTTATGACTGTCAGGAAAAGGGCAGTCACTGGGGACGCACTAGTGACCACACTAAATTAGGAATCAGTTGTTCAGCTCAAAGAGTAATGTGACATCCTCTTTCTAAAATAGTATGAAGATTTTCTTTCATGCACATTATGGGCTCCTTTTTTTATTCAAAGCATATTTCAAGAAAAGCCTGCCTGAGGAAACAAACTAAAGCCATCAATAGAGAAACTACCACAGAAACTTATTGGAAGGCAATAAAAATGAAATAGCTTTTTAAAGAGCTCTTAAACTTAACAATAAAACCAACTAAAATCATCTGTACTGATTTAATTTGTAACAATTCCATTTCAAGAAACTTTGCTTGGGTGCTGGTTAGCAGTTGAAAGTGAAAATGACACTTTCCTCCACTACCAAAACCCCTACACTTCTACCATCTCAAACATTTGGCAGAGGCACAGGGAGAAGCCGACCACCACTATTTCAGGTAGGAGTCGTATGATCAGATGAGTTGAGGAGAAGCATGCTCCAAAATGGAAGAGTCCTCATAAAGAACTCTTTTGGCAGATATTGCCCTGGCAACCAAATCAACAGCCTCTAAGCACAACATCCTCGACCATTATTCTTAATGCTGTTCCTCCCACAGTTTCACAGAAAAAGAGATGCATCTGAAGATGCCTATTGTCAAATGGGCAACTTCAGTTGAGTTTCAGATGCCACCAAAAAAATCCGCAATACAATAAGCGAGCATGGTTGTGGAAAAATATTAAAACTTTACCTCATATCCCCCAAATTCACTACATTCCTCACCAGCTTTATTTTCCAAACAGGTTTAAAGGCACAATGCAGCAGCTCTTGAGAGAAAGCAGAAATATATCAAGAATGGAAATTTACTTTTACAGTGTACTATGGAAAAAACATGAACTCTTTACTCAAACTAGTTGAAGTTTTAAGTTTCATATGCTTAATGCCACTAAAGCCAACAGAGCTACACACATGAAACTGAGATGTGAGCAAGTGCTCACTATCACAAAGGCTTACAACCTTCCCTTTGATAACTTACCTTGAGGTTGCAATTTCCACTTTGGTTCTTGCCATGGCAGCTGCTCGCTGTGCACCCTCTATTGCTCTATCCACCTTTTCTCTAGTTTTTGTGTTTCGTATTGGTATAAGCTGCTTTCTTATTCCACGGACCAAAATGTTATTTTTGTACTTTCCCTCTTCTTTGGTGCCATCTGGAAACATGGTACATCCATATCCATGCCTCCTGTTATTCAGCCACTCTCCTTCGTATTTCATACCATTTGATCGCTCACTGATACCAAAACCGCTGCGCTTGTCATTCTTCCATTCACCCATATAGGCTTCTGTAGTGGTAGCATCAACATGGTCTTCCAGAGGGCTATAATCACAGTCACCATCTCCAAAACTAATTGTAGAGTTGGCGTCACTAGAACTAATCCTGCTCATAGCAGCATCGCTCCTTACAGAGCTCCGTTTGCTAGATATTGATGACCTAGATTCCGATTTTCTAAGTTTTATACTACCAAGAAGGGATCCTCTTCTGAATAAGCCTCCTTTTTTCTTAATGCCCATGGCTTCTGGATCACTGTGAAAATTGAGCACAAATCCTCCTCTTGTTCCAGCCGGACTGTCTGAAGTGACATCATGCAGAACAGTGCCATTGCTCTGCTCACTTCGAAGTGACGCCAGAGATGTTCGGAGAGGTGAACGGATCACAGTGGCCATGCCATAGGGTACACTCTGACGTACACCATATCCATGTCTCATCCCTCCTGTCCACTGCCCCTGGTAGGTACCTTTTAAAGTAATAAGAAGTTAAATTTAGGAAGCTGTAGAAGACCTAGCCCTCTCCATCCAATATGCTACAGGCAACACTATATTGTCAGCTCTGATTTTGGTAAGAAGAAATGCACATGACATAGACAGATAAACTACTTTTGTTACTTGTTTTTCTCATAAATTATTTTGAAGCAAATCCTTCATTTCACAGCTGATTTATTTGGCAACTAAGACACAGTAACTATAATCATAATCATTTTTTTAAAATGGATTTGTTCAGGGAAAAAAAATGAGAGAAATTTCTAAAGCAGGACTCCCTCAACATTTTTTTAAGGTGGACTGATAGGAAAGTGGCCAGCAGAAACAGAGACACATTATATGTAGTCAGCTGAGAAGGGAGAGAGCAGGACACTTACAGCTCTTGTGCCCAGCTGCCCACAGAAAGAGCAAGCAGGAGAAGTAACCATTCTGTTATTGTGAGTTTAAGGTGACTACAGACCTCTCCTTGTCAGGAGCTATTTGACAGATTGTCTGCAGATGGGCTTTTGGATCCACTGCCATAAACCTCCATTGTAAAATTAAATATTTTAACATTTTTGTGCAGATTTGAATGAAAGAACAAAACCTCAGGACCCCTTTCTCTTTATGAACTCTTCATACCAACACTTTCTGGTATCCCCAGCACATAAATATGCACTGCATTCTGCATTATGTTCTGACAGAGGGATCAAAAGCATGAATTCTTCAGCCTTTTTTGGCCTTTCATTTGTTTTGCAGTATGTAAGAATGGCAAGACAGTAACACAATACTGCACAACATTCTAGCAAACATTTAATCATAACTACTCTTGTAAAAAGTTTTGAACAGCAATATAAGGAGGGAAGATGGTACACGATATGAAAAGTCATGGATGGCCATGCAAAGTTGCACTGGAGCCAAACCCCACTTTTATCGGATTACTACAGCAATCTTTCTTCTTGTATTCTGGAAAGGCATTTTCATTTTGACAGTTGCAGTGCCTGCTCTCTGAAGGCCATTTCTACCAGAGGCTCCAAAGGAAGGCTGCACGGATACCGTTAACTAGCAAGTAGAAGATAACTTATTTTGTGATGAAATTTCACTCTAATTCCCATTAAACTATTTAAGCTCCTCAAAATGAAGTTGCTCACCCATTTAGTGCTGGGTTTTGGGGGTTTTATTTTAAAAAACTACTTTGAATATTTTTACAGAGGAATAAGCAATCTTTATTTTTTTAAAAATCTTGATCTACTTCAATTGGAGCACAAATTAACTATTCAGAGAACTAAATATCAAATGTCAAATTCAGTGACTGATAAAATTTTTGTGAAAGTATTTGTGAAGTACCTGCAGTTAAAGATGTAGATTCAAGATTCATTTGCTTCGAGATTCAATCTCTTCCATATACACATACTAGTTTAGTTGTGTACGTGTCCACCATGTATCAAGTACTGCCTTACTCTTTACCTCTTCTGCTAACTTGTATTTCAGTGTTAACACACAATTAAATTTGTTAAGTCTGTTTTCACTATTATGTAATACTAGATAGGTCCCAAAACGTAACTGTTTCGTGTTGGTAGAAAATTCTACCAAGTGGAAGGTTTTTAACAGATGGCTGCTGACACAAACAAATAACTTTCTTAGTTTCTTTCTCATTCTCTGTATCCTGGATACCTACTACTGCACTGGTTGTAAGGGTGCTGAATCTAGGAACATGATTATTTTAAAAAACTCAGCATATGGGGAAGAACAAATAGAAACATGAGCACAAAGCACTGGTATGACATGTTCTGTAAATACTGCAAATATACAGCTACAATCTATTTTTTTTTGTTTGTTTTATTAAATAGAAATTTCCTGGAAATACATTAATATTTTATGAGCAAAAATTACTTCATTTTGTCCCTAATTATTTCTGGGATCTGTAATGATATGCTGGAACTAAGAATCTGGCTACATACACTTATTGCTACATATTATAACCTCTTTATTGTTCTGCACTAGTTAATTTAATTTTGAAATAATAAATCCAAGTCTAATTTTGATTATACTACAATATTAAATTAGAGCAGCATCTCATAATTATGGCTCTCCATGCTGCTTACAACAACAGACTTCAAGCACAATCAACTATTACAGTACAGAATTTTAAAGAAGAATAAAAGGTCAGCCTCTTTTTCTTACTAATATTTTAATTAATAAACATGTGTTTAATGGAAAGCTCAAAAATACTTAATTAATTTAGGACTTGTATTTTTCACTACTCAAGAAAGAAGGGAAGTGTTTGCTGCTGCCCTTAAGGGCATTAAAATAAGAACAATTAATGTGCTGCTATCCACTAGTCCAATTTTCCTTTCTATTGGGGAAGTAAAATCCATGCCAGCTTCTTCTAAAGAGAAAATAGTAAAAAAAAATGGAAGATTCGTACTCATTTCATCCTTAAAAAGGATGATATATTTAGGCTGAATTTTATGCAGTGTAACTCTTATGCAAGTAACTCTTATAATTTCTATCATTACAGATCTGTCAATGGAAATGCTTCTGATACTAATGCTAAAAAGCCAACTCATTTTCCTTGGGTTTTCAACTCACATTTTAAAGGAAAAATATTTTAATAAAATATGGAGAGCAGTGTCCAGAATGTAGATACAAGAACCTTGTACAGTAATTTGACTGACTATATCAGACTTTAACTTATTCAATAAATCATCTTATTATCCTTATAATCACCTTATTCAATAAATTTTTGAAATCTTTAAACAAGCAAGACATGTCAATACTGCAATATAACTAAATAAAACAATGCATAATATAAGACATGATGAAAAAGCTTTTCCCATATATGAAGATGGAAACATATGCAGTATTTACCTATCTCTCTAGATAAACAGGAATGATATACCAAGAAACACACCACATTCCGTTTCACCTTACATGATAGTTGACTATTCAAAGCAGTTCCTCTAAAGGTCAATTATTAAAATTTTTATTAACAATGTAATTACCAATATAATTTAAAACTGTATTTGACCGTAAAATTGTAACATTGTTTAGCACTAATTTTTCAAAAGCTAGGCTTGCTATCCTTTGTAACTGAAGAGACATTCGGCCACAACTGCTGACCATCCACCTGGTGTTTAATTGGTTCTCTTGAAAAAGTGTTCATATTTTAAGCCTGAGAGCTATTAGAAAGTGGATTTTTTTTACTTTTCTTTTTGTTGGCAAGTTGTTCTAAGATATAATTCATAATCTGTTTCCTTAGTTACAGCATCCCATTCCTTCTAAAACACCCTTGGTGCATCTTACACCTGTAAATGTCATTGCCTACTTGCAGCTAAAATTTAAAACTACACTGAGAAAAAAACCTGAGAGTTTAACTACTCTACTTGCTCTTATCCTTTACTTAGATACTCTTTGGTTTAAAAACGTTGTTGTTACTTTAAGAGTTTTGCATGCTTTTCTCACTCAAATGTTAAATAAGTGTAGATCTAGAAAGAAGACCTCTCAGAAATCAATGAACATATGCGACCTTTGCTTCAGGGTGCTTTTTCCCTGATCTCCCTTTGTGTAATGACAACATGCAATTGGTTTTTGCTGTTGTTGGAGTGACCATAAATAACCAATTTAGACATACTGAAGTTTCAACTAAGGCCACAGTCACTCCTCTCGTAGGTTTGGCATCTTCACACAGATTAACAAAACCTAGGGAGTTTAAAGGAGGCAAAAAAATCCAGACTGCTGCAGGGAACAGATAGATGGGCCACTTGAAAGCCCAATGTAACCACATGCAATGAATGAAGTATCATGGTTTATAATTCAGTGTTTTCCTCTGAGATTTTACTGAGTGACAATTTTAGGCATCTAAACACAGCATGACTATATTACTCGTGTCATGAAAAGTGTTGGGTGCAAAAACTGAGGAACACTGTCAATGCTTATTTTCCTTTTCCCTCCTTCAATGATATCTCATAATATCACCAATACACTTTAAAGCAACATACTGGGAATATGCTAAAAAAGCCAAACAAAAAGCTAGCAGCAAAGAGCCTTTGTAGGGATTATAGTGAGTTTGAAAAGAAAGTGGCAGTTGGCATAGTCTAATGAGTTACTTCTCTACACTGGTATTCTCTGGTATTCATGAAGAGACAGCTTTCCTGCAACTGTTTTAAATTATCTTAAAGATACATGTGTAAATCTGGTTTCCTTATAAACCCACTTCAGATGTTGTTCTGGTGTGCAAATACATCTATTGTTCCCAGAGCACGAAAACAAAAGCACATCTGCAAACATCCATGACGTACTGCTCTGCTTCATTCATGAGTACTTTCATTAAAATCAATGGGACTTCACATGCTCTGTTCGTATGAGCTGCAACATGCAAAAGACTGGAGTCATGACAACAGATTTCAGCTAACAGTGTGAACTGGATTCTTCATATGTTGTTCCAAATCTAAATATTGAGAGAATTTATCTCAAATAACCAGTACTATATTAAGCTTTTTTTAAAAGTCACAAGAAGCCTAAAGAAAAAAGGATAAAAACTTTGAGAAAATAATTTCTAGAAGATTTACTGGAATGGAAATTTACTTTTCCAGAAGGGAAGGGAAGAAAAAAAGCCTCTGCTTGAAATTAGCCAAAACAAATATAATAAAAATTGAAAACTGCATTGTGTGACAAAATTGATACTGAAATTCTGATCTCTTCCATACTTTGATTTTGGTGGTGTAGACTTTTTTTTTTTAATTAATCCACAAACATAGCAGCCTTTGACTATCAGAACTTTCCACAGCAGGAAACAATTTCTGGACAGCTACAAATATCTCTAAAAAAGGGGATAGAAAGGTACAAAACCCACTGCGTATTTCCTTGTCTGCAAGAACTGAACCTTACCAACTTGCTACATTTTCTATTTTGGAAAAGAAAAACTAGGAGCCCAACTGCAAATATCTAATTTTCAGTTTAATACAAAAATACCCATTCTCCTGAAAGTTTGACCAGACATGATGTGACAAAATTCCTTTAAGAAACCAGCAAAAGCATCAGTTGAGAGCTGATACATAGGTTAGTCCTTTAGTCACATCACGTGAACAGTACCTCTGATTTCGGTAAATTTTATTACTTGCCTGTTAACTGAACACGTTTCTGAACGCTGAAGCAAGCAGCATTTCTGTAAAAAAATCCCAGTAACTCTCTAATCCCAAAACTGAGACCCGTTTTTCCTCCTATTACAATAGACCAAACCCGCTCCCTTGTTCCTAGCTGAAGAGCAACTCCACAGAAGTTGCAGGTGGCACTTCCACCGAGGCCAATGACATTACACCAGCGAAGGCTGAATTAAGGAGTATCAAGCTTATTTATCGTGCATGAAGTGACAGAGGTACAAGAACTCTAAGTGAGCACTGAAGTAAGCTCCAGCCCTCGTTAACCTCACTGAACCCTGACTTCACCGCTCCCGACTTCAGCAGAGGGCGGATCGCCGCGGCCGCTCCGCATGCCCACCGCGGCTCAGCCCTGGGACACTGGCTTTGTCGCGGGGAAGGGTGTGAGAGGCAGGTCTGTGCAACTGCACTGCCCACCTCCTGCTTTGAGCAGGATGCTTGGAACTATTCCGTATTTTGGTAAAAACACGAGTTATTACATGAGGGTTGGACCCAAGTTTCATTGATTTTACGCAAGCTGCCTCCCCACTCCATTAGCTCCAGCCGCCTGTTTACAAGCCGAGGGCATCGAGCGCACAAAGCCCGCACATCAGCGCGACACAAGGGCTCTGTTATAGCAAGTTCCTGCCCTTCCCGCACGAACGCGGTGCGCCCGCTCCCCGAGCCAGGCGCGGCCACCCGGCCATCGCCACCTCGGGCAGGGAGCCCGTGAGCCGCCTCGGCGGGGAGAAAGGAAAGCCGTCTGCAGGCGGCCGTAATGCGGATTTCTACCAGCTGGCCGGGAGAAAGCGCTGAGCGCGGACAGCTCAGCGCGCTCGGAGCGCAGCCGGGGCCAGGCTGCTCCTCACAGAGTGGGGCGGGGCGGGGCGGGCGCCAGGCACCTGTGGCGCTCCGCGGCCGCCAGCGGGGCCTCGGGGGCGCCGAGCGAAGGGCGCCGGGAAAGCGGCACGGCCGCGGGCAGCGGCAGGAGAAGCGACCCCGGAGCGAGGGCGGCGATGGGAGCGCGGGGCTGGAAGGAGGGGCCCTTCCCGCGGCGCGCCCACGCAGGCGCGCGCCCCCCCCCACCCCCATTCCCGCCCGCCCCCCGGCGCCGCCGCGCGCGGGGCGCCCCCCGCCGGCGCCCACCTCCGTCCCCGTAGGTTTCCACGCCGTATCCGTCCTGCAGCCCGTTGCTCCAGGTGCCCTCGTAGCGAGCCGGCGTGCTGAGGCTCTGCCGCACCCCGTAGCGCCCCTTGAAACCGTGAGACCACTCGCCGCGGTACATCCACCTGCCCTTCGTCTCCACGCCCAGCCCGTGGCGCTTGCCCTGCGCCCAGTAGCCCAGGTAGGTGTTGCCGCTGGGCCAGGTGTAGCCGCCCGCCACCTCGAAGCCGTGGGACCAGGAGCCGGCATACTCGCCCTGCCCCTTGGGCCCGGTGCAAATGCCGTGCCCGTGGGCTTTCCCGTCCTCCCAGCCGCCGCAGTAGGTGCCGCCATCGTCGAAGTCGAACCGGCCGCCCGTCATCCAGGGCAGCGGGGCGAGCGCGGCGCCGCCGCCGCCTCCCGCCCGCCTTCCGCTCCCTTCCCCGCTCCGCCTGCCTTGCCTTGCCTTCCCTTCCCGCCCGCCGCCCGACCGACAGCCCCGGCGTTCCCCGCGACTGCGAGCGCTCCGCCGGCCGGCCGCCCGCGCCCAGCCCAGCCGCAGCCCCGCGGCGGCGAGCGGCGCCCGCCCCCCGCTCCTCCCCGCCCGCCCCTCCGCTCCCGCCCGGGTCCGCCCCCGGTGTGGCCGCGCCGCTGCCGCGGGGCAGGTGCGCGCCCCTGGGGCGGGCTGGGGCCGCGCCCGCGGCCGCCGCGCCTGGGCGGGCTCGTCCCCCGGGAGCAGCCGCCTTCGTCCGCGGTGCTCCCGGGGAGGTCTCCTCGTGCCTTCTGCTCCCGGGAAAAGGTGCCCCCCGCTGGTCGGGGGCGCGCGCGGCCCGGGGCGGGGCGAGCCGGGAGCGCGCAGGCCGGGCCGGAGCCCCCGCGCTGCCCGGGGGACGGAGGTGGTTCCGTGCCCTGCCCTGCCCCGCCTCGGCGCTGCCCGCCCCTCGGGTTCCCGAGCAGGTTGCTGCTACACCTGCTAGCACCTGCAACAAGTGGGCAGAAAGAGAGGACTTCCGAGTTCTACTTGTGATTCTTTGTTTTGGTTGTGGTTTTTTCTATTTCTTACTTGCCCTGAGCTTGAAGACTAGGTTTAAGCCGAAATTGTGCATCAAGAGCACAACCGAGTTGTGTTTTGTCCCTTTTCCAAATCATGTGTGGACCCTACCAAGTTCCACGGGTGCAGAAATATGGGGCAAAAAGAACGTGAGTGGTATCGAGGCTTTTCAGGGATAGCACGGCTGGGAACTTCATTAGGTGCCTCTCATTATGCCATCAGCTCCCCGGTCATCAGGCGACTGAAGAGCTCTAAATCCTGCCAAGTACTTCTTTGCCAGATATTTGATAATCAGATAAAAAATTGTAAGGGCAAATGACAGGGGAAACACATAAGCATAGAGACTGCAGAGAGAGTAGCAGGGAAGGGATTGAAAGTTGCTGTCACGGTGTCCTAGCTTTTTGTTCTTTCACAGTTACAGACCAGGACTGAAATATGAAAGAAAAAGTTCCTCTTCAATGGGGATTTTGTTAGAAGCATGAATCATATTTGTTAATCATGGGTCATGGTACTATCTGGACACAGATTATTTGGAAAAGCAGAGAAATAACAATGGTTATGTTAGTAGTGATGAATAAAAGCAGAAATATAATTGCAAGTGGAAGATTTGAATTCAAGACATTAGAAATTGAAGCAGTTAAGCTTCAGAAATCTACAAAATTCAGCCCAAATGTAAGCAGTTTTGGCTTAAACCTAAATGAAGTTAAAGTATTGCACATACTAAACATACTTGAATAAATTTTTAAACTTTGTGGTTCACAACACTCTC
This sequence comes from Motacilla alba alba, assembly GCF_015832195.1. Lineage (NCBI taxonomy): Eukaryota > Metazoa > Chordata > Aves > Passeriformes > Motacillidae > Motacilla > Motacilla alba. The sequence continues at coordinate 120,488,277 of NC_052017.1, forward strand.
TTCTGTGTACATTTTTATGCCACGTTTACACAGTTTAGTGCCAAAGTATTTGTGCTCTTTCTAGGGGAGAGTTGGGCATCATTAACTGATACTGTTTTCTTCTGTCATAATAAGAAGTGTGAGCTTCAAAGCCTTCTTTCTGTGCTGTAAGAGGATTTCTAGTTCTGCTTGAACATGTGGAGGTGCAAGACAGTGCACACATTTGGACACATACATAGAGAAAAAGACACAGTCAAAGACTTGTGCCTTTTCACAAGAAGATGGAGAAGCTTTCAATGCCCCTTTGAGGGCATTTTTTTCTGTAGTTTTGGACTGTAGAAAACCAGACAAAAATGTTGTTTCTGTAACACAGGCATGCAGTCTTTTGTGTATCATTGGACAAGGCTAAGAAGTGTGCTGGAGTTAAGGACTGAGACCTTCACTGCAATACGGTATTTTTGGAAAGCTGTTATTGAGAATGGAGGGGAAGTCTGAAAATGTTGCGGTGGGTGGGATTGCCGAAGAAGATACAGTGCAGTATTCTCTGAGTATTGCTTGAGCTTACTGGGTTTTATGCCCTACATGTCTTGCATTTCTTCCTCAAGAAAATGATTCGAAACAATAGTGATGACAACACATGTCCTTTGAGGAGTTTACTATTTTCATTCTATTAATTTATTTCCTGTTTTTTTTCTTCCGACAGAAGGTAAAGCCCTGTAATGTTTGAACAGAATTACGGAAGATTGAAACACTTTATATGGTTTGGAGAACCCCCTGTTGGAAGTCAGCATGCATAATAGGTGATACTGGTGTAAAATTTTCTAGGCATTGATGTTGCCTGTTCATAAATGCGTGTTATTATATGAGCAGACTTTTTTGAAGTTGTCATGATTGAACTGGAGCTGCTGAGCACTGGGTATGTCTGTTATGGGGCTACTGTTGCTTTTCACGGTGTTTCTGGCTGCAGTGGGCAGAAATGAGGTGTAAAGCCAGAATTGCCTTGGACAACAAATCTGTGCCCTGTGCAGCACAGAGTGGAGCAGAGGTAGGGCGTGAAAATGGATTAGCATATCCAGACAGTGCTGCTGCACTTCAGCAGTGGAAGAGGTGGGTCTGGTGAGGGAATGGGACATTGGCCTGGGTGCTCCGTGGATCTGAGCTGTCTCTTTGAAGAACCAGCTGTGTCCCTTTTCCCGGTGGCCTAGATGATAGTCACAGTTGTGCAAGTCCTCTGCCAAGCTGGGTGTCACTTTTGGCTCGGTATTGGTGAATAACTGGATTTGCTGTTGTAAAGACTTGGGTAATTGCACCCCTGATGTGTTACTGTACTGTTACTTAGTGATGAATTGTTTATCCCTAAAGCTTTTCATGTTCTGTCTCTTAGGGTATCCCAAACCCGTAGCTAATTGGGGCTGCCTTAAGTTCTTACATGTGTACAGTAGAAGATGTTGTACCGTTGCAAAAATTAAATAGGCGTCTGCCTATTAGTCTTTTGTTTAACCCACTTGATTTAGATTTTCCAGGTTTTAATACTAGATTAGCTGAACCAACAAGATCAGGTGGGTCAGAGATGAACAGTGAATATTTCAGGGAGGAATCATATTATTTTTCTTTTGTTATCACATGTGTGTCAGTGGGTCCTTTCTTTAGTGACCTGCAAATGATGCTGAAATCTGTGGTAATTTTGCATGTGGTTGATATTTCCAGGTGTACTTATTTAAATGAGGTGATCCGTTTAAATGAATTTGATGCTTGATGACAAGATGAATTTATCACTGCCAGCCTTCTCTTATTATACTTTCAGCAAGGGATAAATTTTAATAGATGTGAGAATAGAAGTGCTTTGCAGAGAACTCCCAGCATCACTTAGCCAGGTCTGATGATGTAAGAAGCCACAGGTTCACATTGCTGATGAGGTTGTAGATTTATTATTTGGTTTTTTGGTTGGGATTTCTTTTTTTGCTGACAGATTTTGCATTGACAAGCCTCAACTTCAGTTCAAGCCACATCATATTTGCTTCTGGCCACAGTGTGAGTAAAACTCATATTCAATCTTTAGCATGTATATGTTAAATACCTTAGATCTGAAGATTTTGTTTCCTTTCCTTCTTCCCAGAATTAAATTAAAAATTATTCTACAATTCCATAGATGAAGGAAGTAAGCAGTTACAGGTATATGAATGAGTTTCTCTTTTGTCCGCTCCTTTTTTTGATCTACATTACAAGAGTTCTTTTCTGAAATCTTACATGCCTGTAACACTCAAAAATTACAAGGGCCAGGTGCAGTTTATTTCTTATTTGCAAAAAAGTCATCACAGCACTCGGTCTGATGACACTATATATATGCAAAACACGAGTGCCTGATGACATAGTATGTATGCAAAAACTGTGCTGCAGGGTTATATTTAAAAAGGTCCTTGCTGTAGGGATGGTAGGTGCAGCAGGTGAAGACACACTAACTCCAGACACTTAATATTAACTGGATACAAAACTGCTGAGTTTAAACTATTAGTCTATAGATATCTGATGCATGAATAAAAATTAGGCACATTTATTCTTACTCTTAAAAGCCTGATTCAGCAGGGAATTACTTTAAGTACTTTAGTAATCCCATTTACTTCAGTGGGACTACACATGAGCTTTAAATTAAACATCTGCAAGATATCTGTGCTCAAATAAAGCAAAGCTCTGAAGTCTGTTCTCAAGTGTTTTGCAGAACGGAGGCAGGATATTTCACTGATGAGCTCCACGCCTCACACGTTGTATTGGAGGAGTTCACACACCAAAATGCTGTGTGGGAGACAGAAATACAGAAGTAAAGGTAGTACAAAACTCACAGTGTAGAAATTTCAAAGTCAAATAGGTCTTTTCTGGCTCCATAGGAACAGCCACAACTTTTTTGACAAGTTTTGTGTTTGGAGTCTATATTAAAGTTTTTGTACATAGTTCTGTATAACTTGAACACAAATAATTTTGTCTGACTTCTAGAACAGGAACATAACACTTTTTCCTTATATACTGTAAATCCTTGTAAGTTAGTGTAAATACTGAAGCAGTAATTCTAGAGAATTTTTTTTTCAAAAAATCTTCTATAATGTTTGAGCAACGCTGTGTTATGAATCTGCTCTCCTAGGTGTATCAGTGTCAGTTCTACCTCTCAGTTGAAGGTGGGACCTAGCCAGTAAGACAGTATATTTAATTCCAGAGATATTGTGCTTACTCAGTGAATACAGTTATTATTTTCACTGCAAAAGTGCTGATAAAGCTTATAAAAAACAAAAATACAGATCCTCTTCTAAATTGAAAACAGGATGAGTATGTTCTGTACCCAGACTTCTATTTTCAGCATTGTTCCAAGCAACTGAATTAGATTTGAAATAAATATGCTGTTTATCTTTTAAGGAAATGCAGTATTTATTGGTTGAACACCTTTGTCTCTGAAGCGATTTTAACAGTAACGGAACTCTCTATGAAAATAAGGTACAATGTGTTGAAATTTTTTTTTTAAGTATAAAAATCTTTCAATATTTTATTTTAATGGGAAAATATGATATATTGTTCCTAGGTCTTGTCAACATTTGGAGTCGTGTTGTTGGTTGGTTTGGGGTCTTTTTTTATATATATCTATAGAACAAAAATGAGTGGATCACTAGACCTGAATTCATTTACAAAAAAACAAACAAACAAAAAAACCAACAACAACAAAAAATCTAACTCCAAAAGTGTTTTATTTTATAAAACTTGATATAAGGAAAAGTGTCATATCAGTGATTACCCTAAATTAGCATTCAGATTATATAGGTTGTTATTACAGGAAGATACCTGGAAAATCAGATTTATCCCAAGCAAATTTTTCCTAAATGGTGATAGGAATTGTGCAGCTTCCTTGAGGAAGATGAGAAAGGTTTATGGATTTCTCCTTTGGAGCAAATTCCCAGTTCTGAAGATGGCTTGTCTAGTCCTGTTTGTGTATTCTTCTTTAGCCTAAGGAGGCTCTGTGATGTATTATTTTCTTGTAGACCTCATGTCACAGTTGCTGTTGTCTGGACTTTATCTAATTATGTTATGTTTTGTTATGTTTTGTTATGTTATGTTCTTAGTTGCTGAAGTCTGATTTCAAGTACCAACCACACTATTTGGCTAATATTGTGTCATATTGAAATAGCATAATTCTGTGTGATTCCCAAAAGACATTATTCTTTTTTACACTGGTGCCAGGGATCAGCAGTATGGTGATCCTGTTCTCCTCCATACCACAAGATGATGTGTAAAAATGCATCTTCAGTTTGTGATTTACTGTTCTCCTAATCCTTTCCCGTAGAATGCTGTTTAACTAGTTGCTTCCCACTTTCTATTAGTGAAGTTGAGTTTCACTTAGCGGGCTTTCACCAGCACACTCTTTTTTTCCCCTTTGAGATTTTGTTCCCAAGTTAAGTTAATTTTCAGTTTTAATTCCACATTGCAGTTCCTCACAGGTTTTTAACAGTTTGCACATTTGCATGTGCAATAACTGAACTCTTCCAAGATCACAGTTATTCATGAAGGTATTGAATATTAAAGCATTTGGTACAAATTTAGCATTTCATACATCCTTCAGGCTTGGGACTTAATAATTGATAACCATTACTTAATAACTATAAACAGTTGTAATCTCTTACAGCTTTACTTAGATCATGTTTAGCAAACAGCAGCAGCTTTGCTGAAGTCAAAATACATAATATCTTTTTTAGTGAAGGCTAAAACAGAAAAGCTTTTAGCACTTTAGTTTATCTCACTGGTGTGGCTGAAAGCTTTTTCTTCCCACTGAGCAGCGGTGCAGCCCTTCCCTATGCCGTCCTCCTCCTCCTCTAGGGCTGTCTCAATTTCCTTTTCTGTATCTAACTGAGACTCATTCTGTAATTTGGTCTTTCTGATTTTGCCCCTACATACTTGAACTCTTCCCTAAAATTCATCCCCTAGTAATCTGACCTACTTTTTACTTGTGTATACTTCCTTCTAGTGTTTCAGGATCCTCGAAGAGCTCTCAATTTAGTCAAGTTTATCTCGTGATACTCATCTTATTTTCCCTTTTCATCAAGGTAGTTTCTGTTTATGCCCTTCACACTATTTTCAAATTATATTCATATTATATTTACAGATTTCTCTCTTTGGACTATATAATAAAACCTAGTAGAGAGCAAATCTTAAGTTTGTCTTTTTTACAGGCCAGTCTTGGCAGACATTGGCTTGAGATATTCTCATGCCCCCAACCCTCTGTGCTGCCAGCACAACTGTTTCTTCAGTGAGCTGTGATTTGGATCAGGAAACCAATCCAGCTTAAAAATAATCCAGCAAAAAGATTTATTTTTATTTTGCTCTTAAAGCTGAATCCTTTGCTCTGTTTGCAGAACATCTATGCAAACAATTGCCCTAATGCAATTGAAAGCATGCAGAAAAGCTGGCAGCTTTACTGTTCACCTTGTTTGTTTGTAATTCCATTCTCTTTTTCTAGGAATTACAAATAACATTTTCCCCATAATCTTTCACCCAAGTTGCCCTCAGTCTTGCACTTCCAGTTCATTTCCCTGCTGTTGATTAAAAAAGAAGAGATATTTCAGATTTGATGTTGTCACTTATCTGCTCAATAACAAAACTTTTCCATGTTCAGCGGCCTTCCAGTACCTGAGGGAAGGCTGCAAGAAACATGGAGACTATCTAAAAGAGTATGTAGTGACAGGACAAGGGGGAATGGCTTCAAACTGAAAGAAAGTGGTTTTAAGTTAGATATAGGAAGAAATTCTTTGCTGTAAGGTTGGTGAGGCACTGGAACAGGTTGCCCAGAGGAGCTGTGGACTCCCCATCCTGAGAAATGTTCAAGGGCAGGTTGGAAGTGGCGTTGAGCAACCTCGTCTAGTGGAAGGTGTCCCTGCCTATGGCAGGGCCATTGGAACTGGGTGGCCTTTTTAGGACCCTTCCAACCCAAGCCATTCTATGATTCTGTACTGTAATGATCCTGCAGGGCCTTCCCAACAGGTCCCTTGGTTGTTGAAGACCCCCATGTTCACGCTGTTCTGTGTTTTGATGATCTAGCAGCACCACTCAAAGCTCTTGAGTCCTGCATTGCCATGTCCTACAGATTTTCAAGGTGCCTGAGGAGGACCAAAACCTGATTGAAGCTTTTTGATTGTTTGGAGGATTTGTATTAACTTTCACATCAAGTAAGAATTGGGGCTGTTTAACATTTATTTGTTAATGATGTGAAAAGCAGCTCTCTTTTGCCTGGATGTGTAGTTTGTGGCTTTGCTATTTTTAAGTTGTAGGAGAGTTGTAGGAGTTGTAGGGGTTCTTTTGAGATCTTAATTTCTCCGGTAATTTTCCTGTAAATTAGCTAGTGAATTAAATAATTGTCATACATGCTGCTTTAATACTATAGGAAAAAAAGTTCAGTGGCCTTCATGCTCACCCTGAATACCTCTATTGAGAGTTATATATCACTTATATCTTCCCAGAAATCTGGGCTTTTTGCCATGTTTTAAGCCACTTATTAATTGAAAATCCTCCGTTATTAGTTAGCATTTTCATCACCAGTTATTACAGACCTTCACAGAGCTCTGGTAAAGAGAATTCCTTCACCATACAGACAGCTCTGCAGTGTTTCTGTCCCATGTGACTTTAGTGAAGGAGACCAGAGCTCTGCAGGTCACACCAGGAGACCTTTGTAATGGTGAGTGCACCTCAAAGAAGGTACCCATCCCAGCTTCCATAGGGAGGACAGTTCTTCAGCTACTCCCTGGAGCTTGCAGTTCCTTATGATCTGCCTTAATTTTATCAGGCAGATTTTATCAGACATGGGGATGAGGCCATATAGCTGTCTGCACTCATAATTTTGTCTTAACATGGGATGTCTTGTGAATTTCTTTGCTTTTTTTCTTATAAATTTTTTTAATTGAATGGTGATAAATTAATGTTAAAATAGCAATTAGATATGATATTTCTAATTTTAAAAGACCTTTTGAAGGTTTTGGCTGATGTCACACTCCTGTTTTGCTGTACTGGATCAAAACAAACAACTGTTGTATTTCACCAATGAATCCGTGTTGGTGCTTCATATACCTCAGATAATTGGTTCTTCTGAGTGAATCCATTTGTGAAATTAATTAAAAATCACTGTCATTCTAAATGTGACAGTGTTTTGGGTTTGTTGGTTGTTGTTTTGCTTTTGTTTTTGGTTTTTTGGTTTTTTTTTTTCAATTTATGTTGGAGAAAACAAGACAAATGCTACCAGAGGTGCAAAAGCTGAGGGATTTTCTGTTTGATACTGCATGCAATGTGGATATTTTGGGCACAGTATAGTCATTTTTGAGATATGTTTCCATTAACAAAGTCTGCAACAGAGGAATTGAGCTTTAGAGGACATTACCATAGGGCTAAGCAGGCTGTGCTGCAAAGACCATTAATAGAAAGCCACTCCCTCAATCTGCTTAAACTTTGGTGAGGATAATGCGGCTTATTCTAACTGATTTTTGATAAAACTGTAAAAGACAAACAGATGCTTGATATGCATGAGTTGAGAAGTGCACCCTATTGATAAATTTCTTCTGCTTCTTCAGGAGTATTTGTCCCAGGGAAGAAAATTTTTCTCACCACAGCTAACATGCAAGTCAAATACCTTAATTTTGATATTTAAGTTTATATAAAAGAATATAGCAAGGGTTAGTGCATCATAATCAGCCTAACCAATGAATTAAACCTCCCAGCTGGTATGAGATTTCGTTTACTCTTCATTTGCTTCTCTTCTGTTGGCCATTTCAGTGTTTGTAACATAATGTCATAATGTTTTTAATATGATGAAGAAACCCTTTCCCTGTGTGAATTACACTATCAGCCCCCCTGCATCTTGGAAACTGGCTTTCTTAGCAAGTGCACTTACTGTAATACCACATTGCTGCAAAATGGTTTTCTATTTGTCCAGTGAAATTTCACTTAAAGATTAGATTCTGCATTATGGAAGACACAACCAACAATGCAGAATTTTCAGTGCCTCTGTGTTGTGCAGGTGCAGAACAGTTTTTATGCTCTGGGTGAATTCACATGAATTTGTGTTTGCAGCTCTGAATGTGAATAAGTTATATATATCTGTGCTGTGTGTTTCTGGCAGGTACAAGATAGACATTGGATAAATTAGTGTTTGCAGTATTTTTTTCCTGAAAACAAATTGTATGTTTTGGAGAATTTTAAGCTTTAAGTTCTGTTTAAAGGTAATATTTTCTTCTTTTTTTCTCTAGGTGGAGTCTAATCCAGGTTTTGTATCTTTGTATGTACTTTGATTTTTTTGTATGCACTTTTGTATGTACTTTGATTTTTATCAAAGTATCATGCTTTAGAAACTGCAGTTGTCATAGTAAGTAAAATCCTTTTATGTAGAAGTCTATGATCTTGTACAAAAGGTCCTTTATGAAAATTATCCATTATTTGAGTTTTTGTAAATCACCTATGCTTTGCATTAAGTATGTAATGGTGGAATTTAGTCTAAGATTTCTGCAGAATATAAAATATAGAATATAAAAATATCTGTGACAGAGTCTGCTCTAATCATGGAATGTATGTCTTCCTAATAATACAGTGTATTTGAAAAACAGTTATATGATGTTCTCTTATGTCTGAATGCATAATAAATGTAATTGACTTACAGAATAATAATTTGTGTTTAGTTAGGCATGTATTCATCACCAATTTGTTCATTTGTAGGTATTCCTAAAATCACCATTGTGGAGATCACCTTAGTTTCTGGTTTAGGTTGTTAGTTTAAACATTTGTCATTAACCTGCATGGTATTTCGTTATGTTAGGTACAAAGTATTTGGCTATGTTAGGTACAAAGTTTTTTTCAGCCGATTTGAGAGGTAAAATTGATTTTGAAATTCCCTTATTTCATGTGATAATATTGCAAAAATTATGTTAATTCACCCACAGTTATCTGCTATTTTTACTTTTAAGAAGTTCCGTCCTGAAAACAAAAATTTACTAGAGCTGGAGGACTATTTCTGTGATACAACATGCTAAAGTTAGAAGCTGGGGATTGCAGTTTTGTCTTCACTTGTAAAGGGATATAGTTTTGTTTTTATGTAAGTTTGAGACTGCAGTTTCTGTCTAACGAAACTTTAAATCAGATTTTATTTTTACCAGCTGGTTGCATATTTGCAAAATTGAGCCAAATGAAGTATTTTAAAAATATCAGCCAATTTTGAGAATTTACGATGTCAGGATGTTCTTACCTTAAATTTCAGTAACCAGAAAGGGAATGAATCTGGCATCATGCAACTTTGTGATTCTCCAGATCTATTGCTGAAAATTATTTGTGTAGGTTTAATAGAAAAAAAAAAAAAAAGAAAAATAAAATGTGATCTTTTCTGTGCTATTTGGTGTCAATGGCATCTTTCTAGATTAAAAAAAAATAATATTGGCAAAATGATAACCCTTTAAGTGGGAAAAATGTGCATGTTATTTTAACCAGAAATTTTGTTGTGTTTTTCACTTGTTTGGGTTTTTAAAATTTTTCCTCCTTTCTCTCACAAAATCTAGCACAGATAGGCTGGGTTTAATCAATGACTGGAAGTGCCTGGCTCATTCTGCTGGCTATTGAGTGAGTTTCAGTTTGTAAGCTATTTGCCTGATTTTGGAAGAGGTGCACAATTGCTTTAACAATTGCACAATTGCTACGTGCACAATTCCTTTAACAAATACAGTATTTTCCCCCCTACTTTCACAGTTTTTGGGAGACACAGCTGCTGTCCACATTTGGAAGGGTGCAGAGCTGGAGCTACTGTGTTGCCACATCCTGAGTTAAGAGTTCATTTATGGGGACAAATAAGCTTGTGCCCCCATAATAATTTGAATTATTTTATGAGGTAATACTTTTCTTTATCTTCTTATGGTTATATTTTTTAAAATGGAACCTAAAGTCATATCGACCTAGAGTACAAAATCTTTAACATGATTATTTCAATAAGACTATGTGTGTGTGTGTGTGTGTGTGCATGAGGTTGTTAGAATGGAAGTCTTCAATATGCAAGTACGCTTGCTACCAGTAAATTTTGTTTTATTTCATCCTGTCATGCTGGGAGTGAGTGTTGAAAGACGAACAGGCAAGTGTTGCTCAGGCAGAGGGGAGAAGCACGTCATCCAGCCCCCAGAATAGCATCGGCAGTAAATACGGTCATGCTGTTCCTCCCCGAGATAGACCCAGATCACATTCGTAGCACCCACCGGGTCTGCTGCTTACCAGACCTTCAGGCCTTTGATGAAACATTTACAAATGCAGCTGCAGTTCAGAGGGATCTTCTGCCAGCATTGAAGTAGCTGACATCAAGAAAATGGGAGGAAACGGGATCACAAGGCATGGAGTTCAAACAAAACGCAGTTTAGGGGGAATACAAATTTAATCACAGTATGAAAACGCTGTCCAAGATATGAACCCTGTACTTGTTAAAACTCCCGTTTCGTGTTAGCTTGTTTCCCAGTGACTTAGAACTGCTAAAGCATGAAGCTTTTGTAGAGGAGGAAAGGTGAACTGAAAAATAGCTCTTTGTTCAACTGTCTTGGGTCACATAGAGTGTCAAAACTGGAATTAAAATGTATTTTAAAGTGAAATCAGAGAGAAGCTGAGATTAAAAATTTTTTTCCAGTTTCAGTAATTTCTCACTTTGTGCAATATATTGAAATGAAGTTAGATAGCCCTGGAGGTCTATGGCAGTGGCCTATTTAGCACGTTGGAGGCGAAATTTTAATTATTCAAGGGCAAGAATTAAACCCTGTCAATTTCTTCATCTTGAAAAGATAGATTATCCCACTGGGCCAAAAGAATATTCTTACTGCCTTGTCCCAAAGCTCTGTTCATATTGACTCAAGTTAATATAGCTGCTGTGCTTTTATAATATTTGTATTTTGCTCTGAGGACTGTAACATCCCTGTCAACTTCTGCCTTTGTGTTCTGCCCCATGCACTTGACGGGACACTACAGGAATTAAGCCAAGGCACCATGTCTTCCTCCACCCCCCACCAGTTTGCACGTCTCTGTAAAATTTGAAAAGCTCGTTTCAGCTTCTGCAGCTTCTCTCCTCTGGCTTTGCCCCCGCACCGGTGCATTAGCTCGGGTGTTAGTGCAGAGGGTTTGTTATTTCAGACACATACCATCGCCTGCTGCCCTCACTTCTCCCCTGAGCTCGCACAGGGCACAGGGACAACTTCATACTTTCATTTGTATCAGTTACACACATGGGATTTAAATTCATCCCTCTCTCTGTATAGAGCTTTTTTTTTTTTTTCTCTCTTTCCAGATAACTCAATAAATGCTAAATTGCAAGTATTCCTGCTTTCAGCTGGCACTAATATCCTACCTCTGTTTTTCTTAAGAAAATCTCATTGGGATTTCTTTAAATGTGACAGGGGAAGTGTGATTTCAGAGCAGTAGCTCTGGTATTTGTTCTCTATTTGTGAGTGACGTTATGCAGTTGAGAAAAAATCACGCCAGCATGTTTCAGTCAGTGCCAAGAGAACATAGACAGTGATTCAATGCCCAGATCTTTTGCTGCCCAAAACTGTATCTTGTCCTATTTTTACTTTCACAAATGAGGGTCTTGCTTATTGAGAGAGGTTAGGTGAATGTTATGTTTTCATGCTATTTGATAGTGATTTTAATCAGCTGTTTTATAGTCTGCTGTTCTTTTATTTCAAGCAATAAGAATTAATTAGTTTTCAAAATTCAGTAAATGTACAGTAAATTGATGTATCATAATTGACCACTATGATTTCCTTGTTGTTTCTGCTGTACTGTAATTTGAAAACACAATGCAATAGTGATGCATAAATTATGTGATTTAGATTGAGGGGGAAAAAAGTCTTAGCAAAAGAAAATACTCTACCTAAACTCCATCCTTGCTGCTGTGCTGGTGCAGGGTCCTTTGGGACAGATGATGATCTAAGCTTTTCAAAACACCTTTTTTTTCTTCTGTCAAACACAGATGTCTGACATGAAGTGAGATTTCAAGGAGTCCAATTGAAATATTTTGCATGTTACTGTTTAAGTTTTAGTCCAGCTTGCACAAATGTAGTGAGCAAACAGCAAGAACTAAGGCTGAAGAAACAAGAATTTCCTTATTTAAATAAGAGCTATATTTCTATGTTGTCACTGTAATTAATGTTGTTAAAAGAAGTGGATCTTCCTTAGTGGCCTAATTTTTTTACTTGTCAATCACAAGGTGTGGAAGTACATGATTATGCTTTAAAGCATCTTAAAGCTATTTTTCTGAGCAGTTTGCTGGGAAAATATTAAATGTTTAAACTTACTTACTAATTAATTTATCAAAGTGTTCACATTTCCAATAGAAAGTGTAACAAGTTTTTTTAGAAATTTTTGAAAATTATTAAAGTTTGGGTTTCTTTCAGGCATGGAAAGAATCTGATTTCTATAATTTTTCAGGAAAGATTTTAAAAAATGTTTTCCAGTCAAAAAATTAGAAAGTACCACGAGACTTCAAATGATATTTAACAAAATTGTATTTAACTCCTTAAGGCTTTCTGTGTTTTGGTGTCATCTAGTTACTGGATATTTATATTTTACAGTGTGATTGTAATAGAATTTGAACTGGTCTAAGAGCTGGTACAGGATCTACTGAAGCCAGTAAAAATCACCACTCCAACTTTGGTGGACTTTGCTTTGGCATCTGTCCAATCTATTTTACAAGGTCAAAGTTGTGCACTCTGGTTTTGGCCACAGGCAATAATAATAGCTGGAAGCTGGAGTATTTCTTACATTCATTGTTTGTGTTGTGGTAATATGTGAATTTTAATGGGCAACCAAAAGCCAGTCTGCCAGACAGTGCTGTGCAAACAAAATGTCATCACTGTTAGATTAAAACCAGAATAAAAATCAACACCTGGATGGTATGCACGGGGATACAAAGTTTTCACTGTTTTGTGGGTTACTCGTCTAAATTAGTGTGAGGGAAGAAGAAACATGTGAAGTGATGACACAGAATGGTTCCTAAAAGCTTGGTAATGATCCAGGTTTGTGAGCTAGCATATTACACATGTGCACGGAGACAACAAACATGGGCAAGTATAAAAAGGTTTTAAATTGTTTGAATTTGGCTGATATGGTAGATTTTATAGTAAAGATGCTGTTTACATAAAACTTTGAGGAGGGATAGACTCGATACAGCTTTAATGTTAATACCTATATTTATGGCTAAGAAACTGCATTTTTTTCACCTTATGAAAATATATTAAAACTCTTTCTGTGTGTGCGTTAAAAGCCTAATATTTCAGGAAAATTCATTCCAATCATCAAAACTCTTGAGATTTACATATAATTAGAACAATTAATATTTTTGTTACATCAAAATTACTAGTAACTATTTTGAAATAGGCTTACTATAAATGCTAAATAAAATTCTAAAAAAAAGTTATATAAAAATTAATTATTAAACAGTATTTCTGAAGCATTTATATATGAAACTCCTGCATGGAACAGGAATACTGTAGTATTTAGGGAAAATTTGGCAGAATTTTGTGGTGAAATTCCCTAAAAAACCCTAGTATTATATGTTAAGTAACTCTGAAAGTGACTAAATAAATTCTATTATAAGTTTATTTTTTCGAATGTAGAATGGTAACTGATAAGTTATATTTCCTGAGAACATGAATCAGCTATCTACAATTGCCATCACTCCATGGTTTTATATGCAGTTAAATTAGGGCACAGATAGTCTCAGCTGTGACTATCAAGGCATAATGCTGCTCTCACTCTTTCTATGTAGTTGCATATCTAATTTTTCAGTCAAGTTAAAGAATGTTCTTGTGCATTCTTGTGTCAGCATTAAGTCTCAGCTGTGTACCTGAGTTCAGTGTTCTGTTGTTTTGACTCATATCATCACCAGCAAAGCAGCATCTGCCAGTGGAACTTAGTCAATAACCATTGATGACAGAAGGCCCAGAACAGAACCTGCCTTACTTTCCCAACGAGTATTAACTCCTGCAGCACTGTCAATTAGGCTGGTTCTGCACTTGGAGCTGAACCAGTGCATCTGTTAATGATTCATAAACAGAATCCAGCTAATTTTCAGCTATAATGGCTCTGGCTGCATAGAGGAAAAAAAAAAAAAAACAGATTTTTTTTCCTCCCTGTAGTCTAATACATTTGGGTTTCAATATGCACAATGAATTGATCTGGTAAGAAAAAAAAAATTGTTTTTTAAACTTGCATCAATTACTTTAATGACACATCTGACCTATGTGTTTTCTTGTTAATGACATGGAGCGAAAGAGGAAGTAAAGAAGTAAACTGATTACCAGAATTCTGATTTCCAGATCTTTCACCCATTTTATATAACTGTTTATCAAAATGGTTTTTTTTATTTTTAGCATTAGCTGTAAATGTTATTTTCTTTCCATGATGTAAAAATATGTGCATTAAAAAAACTTGTGGAGGGGTGTGCATAAATACATATATTTTTGTAAACATATATAGGATGCTAAAAAAGGCCCAAGAGAGGCCATGCAGAGAAACAGGGCAAGAACATCAGTGTGGTAGGAAAAATGATTGATAACACAGAGCTAGGGGTCTGCTTGAAGCCACAAGCTGCCAAGATACCAGTCAGATTTGCATTTTTTCTGCTTGTGTATTTATGGCACAAATTAAATATGCCTTAAGGAGACTTTTATTTTAGTTGTGCAAAGCCTTGTGTAAATGCTTGTGGAACAAGATGTTCCAGGTTGTGCTGAGCTTTTTCATGATCTGGCCCTTTTGCTTGCTTTTCTGTGGGTATGAGAAGGTAGAGAGGCAAACATAGGTGGATGGATAGGTGCTGGTTCTGAAGAGAAAGGAATCATTCGTCCCTTTTTCTTCATCTCTGGAAGAAGGAAGGTCCTGTGCGTATTTTGGAAAAGGGAGGCCTCGTGTGGTCAGGCGTGGGAACAGCCCTGTCGGGCTGGAGGGATCCCAGCCGCAGGCACCCCCTCCTTCAGCGGAACTAGGACTATAAACATGGACATCGGGGTAGTATTTATCATGGAATCATAGAATGGATTAGGGTGGAAGGGACCTTAAAGATCATCCACTTCCAACACCCCTGCCATGGGCAGGGGCACCTTCCACTAGACCACGTTTTTCAGAGCCACTTCCAATCTGGCCTTGAACATTTCTGGGGATGGAGAGTTCACAGCTTCTCTGGGCAACCCGTTCCAGTGCCTCACCACCCTCACAGTAAAGAGTCTCATCCTAATACCTAATCTAAACCTACACTCTTTCTATTTGAACCATTCCCCCTTGTCCTGTCACTCTTGTAAAAATTCCCTCTTAGTCTTTCCTGTAGGCTCCCTTCAGGTACTGAAGGCTACAATTTGGCAACCTGTAAGCCTTCTTTTTTCCAAGGTGAACAATCCTAATCCTCCTAGCGTTTCCTCATAGGAGAGGTGCTCCATCCCCATAATCATCTGGTCCTCTGGACCCGCTCCAGTTGGTCAGTATCTTTCCTGTATTTCATAGCAATATGGATGACTAGGTTAGGAAAAAGGATCACCTGCATATGATTGCAGCTGTTCGGTCCTTTCTTCATTGTGTTATAAGATAGATACATTTCCTTGCCTTTCTAGACATTTAAACCAGGTAACAAAATATAACTCAAACACGTAGTCCATGTGTGATATTAAATTAATTTGCTGTACCAAGAGAAGCAGGGTAGTGGTCTATATGGTAATTGACGAAATGACAACAGAAAGTTTTTATTTAAAGGCAAAATGAAGGAAAAAAAAAGCAAAGCAGACGCCTGAAAGAGTGCTTAGTTCATGTAAATTAAAAAAAAAAACCCAAAAAACAGTTCCCAGTTCTTTCCCTTGAGTTACTGTAAAATCTAGCTGTGAGAAAAAGTAGCCTAGGCAGGGATCTGTGAGAATATCCATGTATTGGTGAGTCACAGGTTAAAGCCCTTGTGCATGAGAGGATGTTCCAGCACTCTTACCTTAGACATGTATCTTAAAGTGAAGTAAATCCAGCAATAAGGCCATCAGCTGCATTCTTGTGGTCAGTTCTAAGCACATTCCCCAACTTTTTGAAGAATAACAATTAAATTAAATTCTCCCAAATGTGGGATTTACCATCAGTAACACTGATTGCTATCAGCTGGGATTTGTGAGAAGCCTCTCACCATCCATGACCTTCTGAAGAGATTATTTTGGCTTGTGAGCAGGTAGTAGGGAGTGGTCTCTGAGGAGGGCATGGGCCTGCCCTTGTGCCTGCTCCCATGATCAGTACAGGGCTGGAAGCTGGCTTTTTTTTTTTTTTTTCTTTCTTTTTTATTTATAAGATTTGTCCATTACCTTGCTTAACATTAGTAAAGATTTCCCTTAATGTTCTTGTTATTGGGATACAGCTCTCAACATACTAGGTTCAGGTCTCTAAGATACTGATCATGAGGTTCATCATCTAGAAATGGCATGTGGGACTGAGTTATCAGGCTTACCTGAAGTAAGCCTTTACTGGGAATTGAGCAGTCAGAATGAAGGGAGCAATACTCTGCACTCTGTAATCTCACTGTGCTTTTTTTACTTTGCTAAAATCTGCCTGCTGTTGCTGATAGTGTCTAACTCTCAGCAATTGCATTTCTAAACTATCACCAGTGTAAGATACAGAGGAGGCATTTCCTGATGATGTAAGCCATTGTTCGTTATCAAATGCTTTTCAGAAAGGACCTTGCTTCACACAGGGAAAATGAAAAAAGCCCTGCAAAACTGTTAGATTTTCTAATTTTGTCTAGAAAAAAAAATAATTAAGAAACTTTCTCTCTTGAGATTGAAAGAACACATCTGGAGGCAAAAGAAGTTATTCAAAAGCTTTGTTCCTTCTTGCTGTGACTCATTTTGCAATAGACTTATTTTGCCCGCAGCGTCCAATTCAGGATGACTTATGGTAATTTTTTTTTTTTTTCCCAGGCGTGTGTTGGCGATGTTGAAATGCTGAAATTCATACTGGAAGCACTGGTTAAAAAACAAACAAACAAAAAAAAATCCCAAACAAAACCTAAATAAATATAAAAAGCTAAATCCTGCCATGTGACCTTCCCTACTTGCGCATCCATCTTCCTGCACTTCCTTAGGGGATGCTGCAGACGGCTTTGCAGGCGGTTTCCCCTTCGGAAGGGCTGTCCTCCGAGCAGTGAGGGCTGTCCCCCGCATCCCCCGGGCATCCCCTTCGGGGAATTTCCAAGAGCGGGTCTGCGCAGGGCGGGCACGGCCGCCGCTCCGCGCTGCCTCCTGCCCCGCCCGGCGCCGTGGGCCGAGCCGGGCCCGGCCGGCCCGAGCCGAGCCGAGCCGGGCATGGCGCCGCTGGTGCTGTACCACTGGACGCAGTCCTTCTCCTCGCAGAAGGTGAGGGGTGGGCGGGAGAGCGGGGCCCTGGATCGCCGCCTCCCGCTGTGCCCACAGTCCCTGCGCGCCCGCGGCGCCATCGGGGCGGGAGGATGGAGGGATGGCGGGGGAGGATGGAGGGATGGGGGATGGAGGATGGAGGGATGGAGGGATGGGGGATGGAGGATGGAGGGGGCGGCCGTGGGTGCGCCGAGGCGGGGCCGGGAGAGCGGCCGGGCGGGGATGCTGGCCGGGCGGGGATGCTGGCCGGGTGACCCCGGCGGTGCCGTTCCAGGTGCGATTGGCAATAGCCGAGAAGGCTCTGAAGTGCGAGGAGCGCGATGTGAACCTGCCGCTGAGCGAGCACAACGAGCCGTGGTTCATGCGGTTGAGCTCCTCTGGAGAAGTACCCGTTCTGATCCATGGGGAAAACATCATTTGTGAGGCAACGCAGATTATTGATTACCTCGAAGCGACGTTTGTAGATGGTAATCCCACAGGCATTTCAGTACGTGGTTCTTCCCCTCACCCTGTAGGCTGCAGCAATGCTGGGGCAGCTCTGTGTCACTGCAGGACTCTTCGTTCAGGGCAGAATATGTTTATAGTCTCACAAGTAAACAAGCTCTCTTAACAGCTAGCAGTTTGGGTTGAAAACATGTTCCTGTAAAATGAGCTGAAGGCTTTCCAGCACCTTCATGAGTAAAACCTGCCACTGTGCTTCTTAGCCCTTCAGGAAGTATGGAGAGGCCAGGAATGGCAGCAGCACCACGCTGCCCTAACCCTGGTGTGACACTGCCATGAAAAGTAACATACTGAACAGAGCGGCATGACTGCCTTTGTGGAGCAGGTCCAGATTCTCTGTGAGATAAGAAGAAACATGGTTAGTTTCAGAATAATCTTTGGTAGAACAATGGAAGTAGAATGAGCAAATTTTTTTTGGAGCCAAAATGGAATGAAGAGGTAAAAGAGCAGGAAGGGAAACCTTGGGATCATGTGCAGGGTATTGAAGTTCTTTGTGTAACAGTTTCTACTGTTAAAAAACCTGCCCCAATTTTTGAAGGAAATGCAGAGCAGTATTTTGTATAGGTGTGAAGATGGCCGCATTTTGTATTTCAGGGATTTAGCACTGCGATTTCTTAGGCATGAAGAAAACTTCATTGTTGACTGAACATAATTTGTGCTGACTTTTAGTCAAAAAAGGAGTTGGGGCCCAGGTAGATCAAGGATAGGGTAAAACTCATTGATGTGCAGGAATAGTTCAGCCACGCTTTGTGTGGGATTCCTGTACTGTAATTTTTACACCATTGCAAGAGCAGTAACGTTTCAGCCGTAACAATTTCCTGGAATCGCAGCTGTTGCCAGCTGTGAGAGCATTATAGGGTTGTATGTCATAGTCACTCATTCCTAGATGTATGTAACAGAGCTGAGAGTGGTTTTCTGATTTGAAAGCCTCTTAAATACATGTTCATGTGGGTTGCTGCATAGGAATTGGAATTATAAAACATTTTAAAATGAGCTACAAATATACATTTCTCTGAACTGCAATCACATCATTGAGTTATGCTGGGGAGCAAGTGAAGCTTTCTTATGTGTGGCTGTGTCACCTGTCCCAGCTGGACATGACTGAATGAACTTTGGTCAATTAGATGATTCTTCTTTTCTCAACTTTATTTTTAACTTTGTTTTGCAGAGGAAGTACCAAGATTAATGCCAGAAGAGGGGAGCATGTATTATCCAAGGGTGCAACACTACAGGGAGCTTTTAGACTCCTTGCCTATGGATGCCTACACGCATGGCTGCATCCTGCACCCCGAGTTAACAGTGGACTCCATGATTCCAGCCTATGCTACCAGCAGAATCCGTAGTATGTACTGGTATAGCTCTGAATGTCTCTTAGTAGGTTGCTGCATTACATTCATCTTCTTTCTTAAGTCCACCTTAAACATAAAATACTGAGCACAGTTTACGAATTTTAGTTGCAGGCCTTGAGGATTTGTCCATATACTTTTTATTCATTGTGTATTGTTGGGATTTGGAAATGGGAAAGAGAAAATGTTATTTTTGAGGCGTCTGTGGAGATAATTTTTTTGTACCAAGGCTACATTTTAATTGATGCCTTTATGTTTCCTTCAATGTATTACAAAATAACTAAGTAGTTCTAGGACAAGTATCAACTCCTGACAACACGGCTGGATGATGATTCCCTATTTACTGTTGCATTCTGAGATCTCTGATTCTTTTTTGTCAATGTCAGTGGTTTATATAGTGTTGGGGGTTTTTTTTTATGATGTTTTAGAATGTTCTGTAGAACAAAGTCAAATACTGCAGAGTCTTTAAAATGTAATACATCTATACTATTAGTAAGTCCATGATATCATAAACAGTGATAGTGTGTTAGCTTGAGAAATCATATTTCCAGCAAAATGTCTTATCTTCCTTAAAATTTCTGGTAACATGCTATTATGTTGTCAGAAGTGAAGGCAGGCAGGTAATTTTCCATATTGTTGCATGGTTGTTGTTACTGAAGTAACATAGAATCATAGGATCATGAAATCATAGAATCATAGAATGGCCTAGGTTGGAAGGAACCTTAAAGATCATCCAGTTCCAACATCTTCCACTAGATCAGGCTGTTCCAAGCCCCATCCAACCTGGCCTTGGACACTTCCAGGGATACAGGGTCCACAGCTTCTCTGGGCAATCTGTTCCAGTACCTCACCACCCTCACAGGAAAGAATTTCTTCTTCATATCTAATCTAAATCTACTTCCTTCAGTTTAAAGTCACTCCCCCTTGTCCAAGAACACAAATTATTCTCTTAATCAGTGCATTGTCTGGTTTGGTGGTTTTGATTTTTTTTTTTTCCCACACATGGATTGTAACTGTTTATTGAACAATTGTGCTTTACTCATAGGCATTATGGGTAGTTTTTCTGTTTTCACATGGTAATAATCAGTGCTTTTATTACAGTTCACTTTACAACATTGTTCTCTGCTTTTCTTGCTGTATGTATTCTTCCGCTCTAACTTCTAGTTGATATAAATTATTCTCAGTTTGCACATGTTCATACTGGCAGAGCTAACATTATTGCTCATCTAAATTGGGATGTTTTCTTATCTTTTCATGCTTATAGCATAGCCTACATTTTTTGATTTGAAGCATTTTTTTGAAAAGCCTGTGAATGTTTCTTAACAATTCCTTTGCATGTTCAAACTTCTCCTGGTTGGAGATGGTTTCATTTTCAGCTTGAAACACATTTTTATTTCAGACTGCTAGATATAATAAGGCATGAGCCAGTTGTGTATTATGTTTATGCATACCAAATCCAAGTATGTAATTAATTGCATATGTAAAATTTTAGTTGCATGAGTACATCCTTCAATTTCTTCATACACTATATTTAAGGATGGCTTTCACAGTCATGTTGAAATGAATATATAAAAAGTGAGTTTGTTATTCTCTAGAAAGAATTTTTATCAGTTTAATTTATCAGACTTAATTGTAACTAAACTTTATTATCAAGTACAAGTGAGAGGTGATTCATGCTCTATAATTATTCTCTTGTTCTTGGTTTGTGATTAGAAATACTTATTTTTAGAAGATTTATAAATCACTGTATTTTGGTATTTTAGATTTTTAAGTGTAGCATTTTCGAGCAAAGCCCCATTTTAAGGAAAAGGCTATACACATATAGTAGAAATCAGTAAAATTAACTTAAACTTTTTACATCATTCCTTCTATAAATCATGTAATGAATGTTCTTCTAGGACATGCACGCAGTTCTTAAAGAACATTTCCAAAAGGATCACAGAGTCTAGCCTCAGATTTTAGCTAAATGAAAACACCTTGGCTCCATATTCAGTGGCATTTAGGCTTTTGCTGTGAAATTATGCCTATGGCCTACAGTGACAAGAAATCTCAGTGTGGGCCTACCAGCACTGTCACATTGCAAACTGATGAGCTGAAGGTGTGGTGGATCAATTTAAAAAGCATTCAAGTTTTCCAAAACACTATGTATTTAAATCCTAACTTAGTGCAGATGCTGTATTCAGGCAGCTCTTCCAATTTCCTTGGTATGATATTTGGACACAGGCGATTGATCAGTTCCTGTGGATTGCATCATGAGTATGTTTGGATATCTAATATTTGTCATTCCTTTTTTTTGTCTGCCTTTGTGTTTTTTTATCTTTTTTTAAAAAATATTTTAAAATTAGGCCAAATAAGTAACACAGAATCAGAATTGAAGAAACTTGCAGAAGAAAATCCAGACCTTCAAGATGCCTATATAGCAAAACAGAAGCGCCTTAAGGTAGGAAACCCCTTTGTATGGGCCCCTTTATTATGAGCTTGTTAGTGTTAGATTTTTTGGTCACAATATAAACATTTGTTTCACTTGTCATTACCAGTAATGTCATGCAGTGGTTTAACCCTTCAAGGCATGAAACAGTCTGTCCTCAGATCAGCTACACACTTCAAGTGTGTGCTGAAGTACTGGACTGGTCCCACTGACTTCAAAGGTAAGTACACATCAGTGCTGGTGTTGGGCTGTTGAGCACCCTGCAGGCATAGACAAACCTTAATATCTGGCATCTCTAAAGTTTTCTTCTGTTTTTTGAATTGTCACCGGTATCCATGTAATATCCATCTGACTATGTGGAGAAAATAATCACATTTATGAATAAACACTGTAGGACCTAAGTATAAGCTTCTATGATAAAAGTATAAACTCTGCATGATGATTAAAACACTAACCTGTATGTCTATTTAGTCTAAACTGCTGGATCATGATAATATAAAATACCTAAAGAAAATACTGGATGAACTGGAAAAAGTTTTGGATCAGGTTGAGACTGAATTGCAGCGGCGAAATGAGGAAACACCAGGTAAGAAATTTTTCTTGCTAAATCCTTTTAATATTTCTGTTTGAGGATACTGAGTAAACTTGTTGACAGCACCATTATAAAACAATTTTTAATGTATCAGATTTGATACTTTTAGTATATATTGATCTCTACATCACAGAAGGGATCAATACTGTTTTAAATACTAGCTTACTTTACTGTTTCAGTCAGTGAGTTATCACTGTTTCATGAGAGTGCTTGATCACATTTTCAGGAAAAAGAGTATAATTAGTTGCACAGTTTTTTAGTATTTTTATCAACAAAATCAGAAAAAAAACCCCACTACAAAATGTTGATGTTATAGGTGTAGTCTTCAATTCACAATAATGATCACAACCTTAGTGTCTAACACAGGTTTATTATAATCTTGTACAGATACACTGCTGGTATTTATGGTATATGTGGAATAAGCAATCTGAATAGTTTCTCTAATCATTAGGCAACCCTCTTCTCTCACCCTCTTGGAAAGCATTCCTGTTTACCTGCTTCCACCCAAATGAAAGTCAAATTTTTCACAGAATCACAGAATCATCAATGTTGAAAGAGACTTTCAAGGTGATATAGTCTGAATGTCAACCCACCACCATCATAACCACACCTACCCATATCCTGCTGTCTGCTGCCCTGGGCAACATATTCCAATGCCTGACCACTCTTTCAGTGAAAAACATTTCTAATATCTAATCTGAACCTTGTCTGGCTACCCTTAGGGCCATTTCCTCTCATCCTGTTAGAAAGGACTGGTCCAAATACTGAGCCCTGGGGACCCCCCCACTATTGACCAGCCACCAACTGGATGTAACTCCATTCACCACCACTCCCTGGGCCTGGACATGCAGCCAGTTTTTCAATCAATGAGGAGTGTATCCACCCAAGCCAGTTTATCCAGCAGAATGCTCTGGGAGACAGGTCAAAATCTTTACAGGTATCTAGATAATATGCACAGCCTTTCCCTCATGCAGTAAGCTTGTCACTGGTCATGGAAGGAGGTCAGGTTGGCCAAACAAGGCCTGTCTTTGTAAACTCATGAGGCTGGGCCTGTTCCCCTGGTTGTCCTGCACATACCATGTAGTGACATTCAGGACAATCTGCTCTATGATATTTCCCAGTACCAAGATGAGGATGACAGGTCGGTAGTTTCCTGGGTCCTCCGTCTGATCCTTCTTGTAGATGGGTATTACATTTGCTAATTTCCAGGCAACAGAGGCTTCTGTGGTTAACCAGGATTGCTGGTAAATGGTTGAAATAATTGGCAAGTTTTTGGCAGATCCCTTCTTACTCTTGGGCACATCTCATCTTGACCCATAGACTTCTGAGTGTCTAACTGGCATGACAGGTCACTAACCATTTTCTCCTGGGTTGTAGGGGCTTCACTCAGCTCCCCATCATCACATTCCAGCTCTGGGAGCTGGATAGCCTGAGGACCACGGGTTTTGATGTTAAAGACTTTGGTAAAGAAGGCATTAAGTACTTCAGCCTTTTCCTTATTCCCCACTATTTCCCTTTCATCCAGCAAAGGGATGAGACTCCTTAGCCCTCCTTTTGCTGCCAATGTATTTACTGAAAATGTTTTTGTTGTCTTTAACTGCAGTGCCAAATTAAGTTTGTTTGGCTTTCTTTCTGATTTTCTCCTGCATAACCTCATGACATCCTTGTAGTTACCCCTCTCCTTCCAGAGGTGAGACACAGTCCTCTTTACCATGAGTTCCAGCCTAAGTTCCCTCTTTAACCAGGCTGGTCTTTGTCCCTGACAGCATACGGGAACAACCTGTTGCAGTACCTTTAAGAATTCCTCCTTAAATCTTGCCTGTCCTTCCTGTACTACTTTGCCTTTCAGGACTGACTCCCAAGGTACTCTGTCAATCAAACTCCTAAGCAGTCCAAAATCTGCCTGGCAGAGATCCAAGGTGACAGTTCTGCTGGTGCCTTTCCTTACTTCACCCAGAACTGAAAACTCCAACTCTTGTGCCCAAGATGGCCACTGACCACCACATCACCCATGAGTTCTTCTCCAGTTGAGAGAAAGTTTTCTTCCACACACTCCAGGAATCTCCTGGACTGCTCCTCTCCACTGTGTTGTGTTATATTTTCAGCAGGCATCTGGCAGGCTGAAGTCCCCCACAAGTACAAGGGCTGGAAATTGAGAGACTTCTGCCAGCCTCCTGTAGAGTGCATCATCTGCCTCTTCGTGGTAGCTAGCAGGTCTGTAACATGCTCCTACAAGGACATCTGCAATGCTGACCTTCCCCCGATCTATACCCACAGGCACGTAAACATGTCAGCATCCTAAATTCTGTTTAAATGGGATTAGCCTTCTGCTTATTCACAGTGTGGTTCAGCTCCCAGTGGTGCTAATAGGAGTCCTTCCCCTGACTTCACTGGAAACTGCATGAAGCATCAGTCAATATCAACTGCATCTGCTCAAATCAATAACTTTTTGCATTTAGCTCTATAAATAGCTGTTGTAATAATTACTGGTTACTATCACAACTGTAAGTTTGAACCAGCAGTTGAAAATCCAGATTAAATTTTCTACTGACTCAACAGTGAAAGAGTCACAGAAAATATTTTAACTCATAAAGGATGGAAGGATTTTTTTCAGCAAACGATGTCTGCCACCATTTCCAGCAACCCCTTTCCTTTCTCTGCTAAGTAGCCTTTCCAAGGAGTCAACTGATGCAGTATTGATGAGCTTATGAAAGCTGGGATCAAATTCTGGGATTGCAGGAATTTGTGAAACATGGGACTATTGCCTCTTGGAATTTTGTCTGAGGTATTCCTACTTTGGAAGTTTGTGATCTGTACTTCACCAGGTCCTGGTAAAACTCAGAGCTCCTGCTTCTCTTGCAATTGCTTGAATACCTCAACTGCTACTGCTGCCACTGTAGGCATCATTCTTTCACACAGGATAGATTCTTTGGTCTTTTCCATCATCTTATTTAATGCACTAGATGTATTCCCAGGTATCCTTTCAGCAACCTACGATACACTCCTTCTCTACAGAGGCCTTTCTTCCAGACCCGTGTAACCAGTCAAAATGGACTGGTACCAGCTTTGTGCCAAGCTGTTGCTTTTCCCTGGTGGAAAATGTGTTAGAAAGGAGATTGCAAAATTTCTCTGTTTCCAGGGAGGTGCTGTTGAGTGTTAGTGCCAGCATTTTTCCATGCCTGCTGTGTGGGACGAACTGCAAAAGTTACAAATGAGACAGGAACAGCACAGTCCTCCCTGTTCGAGATCTAGGCTAGAGCAGAGTGCTTATGCTGGCAGCTATGATAGCTGTGCTGGCTATCAAGTTTCATATCCTGGGTTTCAAAAGCTCTTGGTATAGTCAGTACATGTCAGTCCTTTCAGGTGGTGGTAGTTCAGATCACTGACAATGAAGTGTGACACTGCCTGGCAGAGCCTGCTCTGAGCCATCCCAGGAAGATCCACCTCTTTCCTTTGACTGGAGAGGGTATCTGGGGTCTCCATCTGTGCTCCTGGCTAGTGGTGAGCAGTGTGAATATTTGTCATTTCTGCAACATCTCAGTGTAAACCCCCCATAATTTGGGGTCTAAGAGACACAAAAGAGAGACAGGTTGACAAATTCTGTCATCTCAATGGGCTGATATGTTTGGTGCAAGTCAGTCATCTGATCAATTTCTTTTTGGCTTGAAAGCCTCCAACAAGTTAGCTGGAGTTAGTTCTTGAGTGAATGCCGTAGAGCTGAGTGACACAGGCAAGATGATAAATTCTTCAGACAAGTGGTAGCTTTTCAGTAAAAGCTAAACTGCCTTCCTGCTTTCCAATCCTGTTTAATTTAATCCAGATTTGAGAAATCTACTTGAGGAAAATAAGTGTTTACTGTGGGTTTTAATTTATGAACCTGGAATGTGGATCTTTTTTTCCTTAACAAATGTAGGTCAGGATTCTGAGCCTAAGAATTTACAAGATTGTGCAAAGAGTGGACAGGGATTAGTAAAATGTTTATTGATTTATGTTTTAGCTGACGTGTTGTTGCTCTTTATTAGATGGTACTTTGAAGTAGCACTAAACTAAATGTGCTTATATTCCATTAGTTCCTAATGCTTTATGTTTTATCTCTGCTTAGAAGATGGAAATCAGCCTTGGCTCTGTGGTGATTTCTTCAGTCTGGCAGATGTGTCACTTGCTGTCACATTACATCGCCTGAAGTTTCTGGGATTAGCAAGAAGAAACTGGGGAAATGGAAAGCGGCCTAACTTGGAAGCTTATTATGAGCGTGTCGTGAAGAGAAAAGCATTTTACAAAGTTTTGGGACACGTCAACAATATATTAATCTCGGCTGTCCTGCCAACAGCATTCCGTGTGGCCAAGAAAAGGGCTCCCAGGGTTCTTGGCACCACCCTGCTGGTCAGCATGCTGGCAGGGGTGGGTTATCTTGCTTTCCTCTGTCTTCGGAAGAGATTTGCCAACATGGTGCTATCGATTAGAACCAGGCAAAATTATTTTTAGACCTTGTCTGTCCCTGGTGGTGAGTGGAGGGCATCTCTGCCCCCAGGAAAATATCTTCAATAAAATATAAATGTAGAAGAACGATTATGTCTGTGAATTAGAACATTGCCACAGAGTAATCATCTCCTGCTGCTGTTTAATTGGGTTGGCAATACTGAGATATTTTTCAAAAATATTTGTTGGGGGGATGACAAAGGAAAGAAGAGATGTACTTTTCAGCCAAGGGCCTATAACTGTGACAGTGCTTCGTTAAAGTGGTTATTGTCTCCTTTACCCAGTAGCTGACCTAATTAAAATGCTTTTATTTTAATAGATATGCAGCAATGTGACAGCTTTTCACTGCAGATGAAATGCATTATTGTGCAGAAACCAGCATTGTCAAAATACTGAAAATAGCTCTTACTTTAAATGCTCAGAGTGAGATATAATTGGAACATTGTGCCTGTTGTGAACAGGAGCAAGTTTCTCTGTACTGATTATTGTCTGTTGATTTGCAGTTGGACCTTTAGGAATGTGTTAAAAATTAATCTTGTAAAGCCACTTCTGTCAGTGTATGTTCATGCAGCAGTACAGGAAAAGACCTGAAACAGGTAAGAACATCAGTGATTTCTGTACCACGCAAGTGAAATTCTCCAGAGGCATCACTGGACAGCAGATACTACAATTTTGCTGAAATACAAATGGAAGCAAAACACCTGACACTTGTCTTTTGAAAGCCTTTCTTGCTCAGCCTCAAACTCTGGCAGAACCAAATCAAAGGTGCACATTTGCTGCTTTCTTTGGGGTGGCTTTGTACAGTTGCCTCCATATGAGTGTCCTGTGTACTGTGTTTCACTCTGAGCACTGGCTATTTTTGCACACTTCTTGGCAACATTAGCAATTGCACGTGTCTCTATAAAATGCTTGCCCACAATGTGCCACAACCAACTAGAAAACACACAGAGCAATGCCTTTTTGCATAAGTAATTAAAAATAGATCACTATCTATCAGTCTGGTTAGGCAGCCTAGATTGAAGGTAAAGCTGTAATTTAGCAATCTGTTTACTTATGGATAGGGGTCGTGTTGATGGTAAGTGAAAAATACAGAAAGTTTGGAGACGATTTGTACTGCTGATTTTTTGCAAAACTGCCCTCTTGTAGCTTGGAAGAAAGGTGTAGAAAAAGAATTTGATTACTTCCTACTACTCAACAGATGCTGTGAGTTTTATTAATTTTGAACTGAGCTCCCATTTCACCAAGAAATGTACATTTACCTGATGGTAGACTTTGAATAATTTTGCATCAAAAAAAGCCTTTGGGAAGGGCTGAAAATTCTCATGACAGTTTAGTAAGACTTTTGTATGCTTGATGAATGTTTGAAAGCCTCAGAGTTTTGTTTACAAGTTGTACATAGATGCAACAAACAAGCATAGCTTTAAGTGTTTGCCTATCAACAGTCAGTGCTAGCAGGCCTAAGTACATTTTAGGTCCAGTGCTGGTGGCTGTGGTCTCTCCACACAATTGCATTTAGGTGTCAAGAAGGTAATTTCAAGTTTGCTGGAGAGGACTGAGGCAGTTTCTGTCTGGGCAGTCTCACCATCTAACACATATCAATATGGATAAAATTATTGGATACTCCTGCTTATTATTTAATAGTGTGCTAGTTGTCTAGCAAAAGTAGACCTGAATCTCATTACTCCTTTTCAGTAATAAGAAACATCTTACCTAGGAAAAAATGCGCTTTTTTTTTTTTTTTTTGTAAAAAAAGGCAGTTTTATATAATTCTATTTCATGATCCAGTGGTTCTCAAGAACTTGTTGAATTAAATGTGCTCTATTTGGAAAAGCTTTATTATCTCCAGAGTGGGTTTAATCCAACAATACTGTTAATGTACTGGCGGCTTTAACTGAGTTTGTTGTTTGTGTGTTGCAGTTCATCTGCATTTACTTGTAGCTATCAAATTCCACTAAGTTAATAAACACAGAGACCTGTAACTTAATGCTTCCCTGGCATGTATTTCTGTCAGACCACCTGTAAAATGTAATTTGATCAAGTCACAGTAAAATTAAATATATATGACTTAGTCATCTTTAGAGTGAAGTGACCACCAGATGTCAGTGGTCCTCCAGGACTCTGCTCTGGCATGCCTGCGAGGCAGGAAAACTCTACTTTTCACAGAGAAAAAGTTTGTGATCTCAGCATAAGAGGGTTGTGAACACCCTCATTGCACTAGCAGTCTCTCCAGAGCTCTGGAAACAACTGTGTGGTTCTACCACAGGTTTGTTCTCCGACACCTGCCACTTATGCTTGTGTAGTGTCTATACTGGTTAAAAGAGAAGCCAAAGTTGAAATGATATTTCACATGAAAATGAATGTTACTGAACAGCAATTAAACTTGCCATCTGCAAGAATGAGCTTGGATAAAACTTTTACTGTGGAAAAGTTTGGATCCCTGGTTTGATTCATGTCTGTGAATTCAACTGTTCAGTATCCTACTTATTTTCACTGCCCTGAAGTACTCTGTGCATTCATTTCTGTACAGGTGGTAGCAAAAGGCTTATCCATGATTAAATTCCTCAAAATAGGATGAGATTTAGAAGCACACATGCTGCATTTGGCTCTTTGTGCAGGATAGCTTTTGTGCTTGCAAAGTTTCTTTTCAACCTGGCTTATTTTCTTTCTGGTAGCTCTGTATACTATTTTGATTGGGCACTGAAGCAATCTTCTCGTTTTCATTTACTATTTGCTCTCATATCATGCATCAGATATATTTCATATCTTTATGTGGGACCCACACAATAATCATCGATTCTAAGACCACATTCTAGTCTGGTTTATATCTTCAGTGTCAGTAAAACAAAGCACATTGGACAATTACACAGTATTGCTGTAAGGGCTCTGATGCTATTCAAGGAGAGAGGCCCTTGAACACTTTTTAAACCAGTTTAAAGATTGACTTGCATATATATGGAAAATATATATGGAAACAGCAGTAACAATGATGTTTTCTTTGGTTCTCTGTGTGAGCTGTGTATGTATGAGGTCCAACAGAAGCTATTTGATAAAGTAAAAAAAAGTTAAAAAAAATAAGGAGGGCAAGTAGGTTTTTACTTTCTATTAATCCATTAAAAATAAATCCAACCCCACTTCACTTCTCAGTGTGTTCATGATGCATTGTTGAGCTGCAGCAGCTGCGGCTCCTTTCTGTAAGGTGCATGGCAAGCACATAAGCTGTGCTCACACTGACATTGTCCTTGGTGAGACTAAATGTGTGTTAGTCTGGCCATAAACTAAGCCTCCCTTTTTTTTTCTTGCACTGTAGGAGTCTGTTTTGTGCCTGCTTCCTTGTTAAGCAGAGAAATAAATAACAGTACGTGAGGCTTGCATGCATTGCGTCTCAGTATCTTGAAAGTCAGGGAAGCTGCTAGGATAAGGTGGACAGCTGGTAGGGTTTGAATTCCAGGAGATTATGACACTGTAGTCTGTGCGCCAACTTTGAAGTGGCCTTATGCTTTAGCATTAATCAGAAGTGTGCACAGAGCTCTTGCAGTGGAAAGCTTGTGTCTAAACAGACAAGAGGAAAGAGTGAATACAAAGGTAAGTACAGTAAGTATAAATTCCTTGTCCAGATTCACAAAGCCATACATCCACTTTTGCATGTGACATTTTTAAAGGCATTTTTTACTTAAGTAAAGTGAAAGGCATTCTTAAGGCATTCTTTCCTTAAGAATTTTATAGGAGCAAGGAGCTACTAAGATTTAGAGAGCAGACTGGCATGCCCTAATGCATGAGGATTAGAGAGAGCAGCAGATGGAAAGTAGGTGAAAAGTAGTGGATCTAGCTAGCTGGAGAACACTGTGCTCTGCAATGTGGTGTATGACAGATTATTGTTTGCTGAGGCCTCATTATTATCTCTCTGTTTAGCCAATGTTAGGCAGAGGTGTAACCTTGTGCTTAGGCAATTTGTAAGATGTACTGAGGAAGTCAAAAGCAAGTAGAAAAGTCCCAAAGAAAATGTGCTGCATTTTCTTACCTCTTTTCTTTATAAAGAAAGTTTTAGTTTTGGTGCAGTACCAAGTCATAAAGTCAGGCACTCAAAACTCAGGAAATTCCAGAAGCCAGAGTTCTTACAATACTGTTAACTCGCTCATACAATACTTCAATAGCCTTTTTATTTCTGTTTTCCTTTCTAAGTTACAATCATGGTGCTTAATTTAATGTGAAGTTAAAAATGTTGCACCATAAAATAGGCTGTGGATAAGCTTTGTGTTGTGGGAAGAATCTGTTGGAATTTGCAGAGCTGAAGGTCTAACTCTTTCTGTGCTTTACATCAGCATTAGTATTTACTACAGTTTCAAGCACTCATAAATAATTATATAAAAGTATATTGTGTAAACTAACACATAATAACATAAATCAGTATAAATCTACTTGATATATACTAATATATATTATTATTCTATATGCATATACACTACAGTATCCCTATTTATCCCTTTCATATTTCATTTGCTAAAAATGGCTAATTGACAATTATGTATTTTACTGTATTACTTGCCTTTATAAAATAAATTTGCATTTTTAAAGGTAAAATTATGAAAATGTTATGTAATTGTAGAATCATACAAAATTTTGGGTTGGAAGGGACTTTAAAGAGCATCTAGTTCCAACTCCCATGCCATGAGAAGACATGCTCCCTTTTCCTTATTTACTCTGATAGCAATTCAAGGGTATTTGAAAACAGTGGTTACATCATGACTGTTGGGACTTGAGAATACACACAAACATATTTGGTGCTTCATGTTAGCTGATCAACCAGATCACAATCTGAATGCTGCTGCATTTGTACTGAATAGAAAGCTTTAGCTGCAGGGAAACAATTGCCATCCTGAAAATTGCTTATTTAAGGCTTGTTTCAGAAAGGTTGCGTAACTTTAAGTGTTTAAGCAGATGATGCCTGTGTTTCTCTAAGCAGCAGAAAACAGATCATTCATAGGGCCAGACCAGATGTGAGGGGACCACTGGTTCTGTCACCTGCTGGCTGAGGCATTCACCTTACAGAAAGTGGAGTCCTTCTCCCTCACTTTGGATTGAAATGGGTATGGATTTGAATTGAATGTCTCGGCGGCAGAGACAAAAACTCCTCCCTCATAGATGCAGGCCCTGTGCAGTAGGTTGCAGAGTCAGGCTCCCTCTTTCTCAGCACAAATCATATCTGCCTTTACAGAAATCAGAGGCCATTCCTTTGGCAAAAGGTATTTTGGACATGTGGAGGCTGAGACTGTCAGTCATCTAGGAACTTGATGGAGAGCAGGACCTGACACGTAGTTCCTCTGCCAGTTATGTTTAAAAGCCAGCATCAGTTGGCAAATGTCAAGCTCTTGGAAAAGATGTCTTTAGGTACATAACAAAGGTTTGGGGAAAGCAAGGAATTGCAGACTCTGAAGAATAAATGAAACCGAGATAAAACTGCCCAGAGAAGTTCCATCACTGTAACTTTTGGTCCAAGCTCTGTGTGGCTTTTCTGCAGGTGGAGAGAGGCTTTTGGATTGCTGCTTCTGAGGACATATTGTTGTAACTCATTTAACTATTTAACTAAAATCAATGAAAGGAAGAAGAAATATCTGTCTCTGTTGAATACATAGTGGATAGTGAAGCCAGCTTCCTGATACCGATATTTAAGTTGGATTACTGTTCAGACAGGTACTGTGAAAGCATATGTTTTGAACTATGTAACTCTCCTCAAACACCTTTACACAAGCCTAGACACCAAACGAGAAAAATT
The DNA here is from genome assembly GCF_015832195.1 of Motacilla alba alba. Taxonomy (NCBI): domain Eukaryota; kingdom Metazoa; phylum Chordata; class Aves; order Passeriformes; family Motacillidae; genus Motacilla; species Motacilla alba. The sequence continues at coordinate 120,520,771 of NC_052017.1, forward strand.
CCTATTAGAGGTCTGGATTGCACCCCAGAGTCAGAGGCAGTAAAAATAGAAAGACCTATTGTTTGAATTTTTAGGCCTTCAAACAGAAATGCTTCCATAGCCAAAGATCTTACAGGAAGTCTGTGCCAGATGCTCTTTGTCCAAATTTTGTGCCTTAAGAATTTGTGCACCCTTCTATTGTTCTGAATTAAAGACAGCTCTAAAACACAGAATCCACTAAAATTTACAGAGGAAACAAAATTGGCTGATGTTGCAGTAATGAAGGTATCAAGATTTCAGTTTCCAACAGAGAGCCAAATTCAGATCTGGAATGAGTCATTGCTACGAAAAATGTAGTGGTGCATCTACTTACATGGGATCTGAATTTGATTTTAAAGTCATTAGGCCATGAATCACATTTTACAACTTTGCCTTGACAAGTTTTGTTTTAATCAACGTATTTGTTACAGAGACAATGAAAGCTGTACGGTATCTTTCTGAAACAAAGGAAATATGCATGACTTAAGCTTTTAAAAGCTGTGTAAGCTTTTAGTATGGGCAGTATATACTGAGTCAAAACTTTTGGAATATGGAGTTATTTTTGGAATAAAGAATTCTTTTAAAACAAGTCCAAGAATGTATGTTTAGGACTGATTCCAGAACAGCATCATAAATTTTTTTTCTTTGGATTTGAAAGAGAACCAAAAATCTATAGCTGACTTAATTTTTCTGTTGTTAACTGCCAATTGTAACTGTGATACAAGGAAGCTCCAGCACATAAAAAAATAACATATTTCTCTTTTATGTATGTGTATATACATACATATATATATATATATATATATACATATATATATATACACACACACACATATATATATGCACAAAAAGAAGCCCAACTGTGCTTATTTAATTTTTTTAGGTAAAGCATATTGGATAAGACTTCTGCCTCTTGTGTGTTATAAGAAATTCACAGTGCCTTTTTCATGCAAAGTAAGAGATGGAAATATTCCCAAAGTGGCTGGCAGAACAGCAACATTGGCAACATTGGCTGAGACTGCAGTTCCACACCCATAGCAACCCACAGAAGTGGAAGTCCAGCAGCAAATGAAAGAGGCTCAGGCTCATTGCAATCCAACAGCCTTCTGTGACAAGTGGGAGGAGAAGCAAACCAAGCTTCAAACCCAATGCAAGAAGTGGCTGTGCTTGAAGTCAAAGTCCCTCAAGCTGATTGCAGATAGATGCCAGATATGTTCCTAGCATCTAACTTGGAATGAGTGAATACCTTGGTGTTTACACATTTTCAATGACTGTACCAGTTGTTAGTCCAGGGGTAATGTATTGGAGAAAACTTACACAGGAAGTTCTGGAATCAGGAAAAAGTTTTGCTTCAATTTGTATAGAAAATGAATTGAAGATGTATTTGTGAAAAAATCATATTCGTACCCTGCCCTCAGCAAGAATTAATTCTGAAATGTGTTATTTATCCTCACACTTCATACTGACACGCTTCATCAACCATGATGTTATGGGAGAGAAAAGGGACAGGGAAGGTAGTAATGGAGACTCAGAAAGGACCTCTTGGTGGGAGGAGGGAATATATATAAATATATTAAAATATCTATATCTATATATTTATATAGATATATAAATTTATATTTAGAAATATAAATGGGATATTATATTAACATATACTGATATCCTAGGGTTTGTGCTTCATTTGGTTTTGTTAGTTTGGCTTTTAATTAAAAACTAAACCCAAACATGATAAAGTGCTAAACTGCAATGTGTGCATTGCTGTTGAGAGGGAAATGCAATCACAAGATGTTGTCTGTTGATGAAGGACTAGAGACTTTGTTTTCTGTGCATGAGAGTTTATCTGAACACCTCTGCTGGGGATGAAATATGTGAGGAGACAAGCATTATTATTACATGGTTCATTTACTCATTCAATAATGATTCTGTTTAACAAGAGATTCTGTACTTAAGTCACAGCTGAATGAAACACAAATTCAAGATAGCAGTAATTTCCCTGCTTGCCTCCCTTAACAATTTATTAGGTATTACCAAATTTTATGTTTTTTCATGTATTATAATTAATCTCACCACATGACCTCACCTCAAAAGTAGTTTTGTTCTCCTACACTGCAGTCCTTCATCTCATGTTTGTTTGTACAGGACTGGTTCTAATCTGGGCTGTTTGCTGTATAACCTGCAGTTCCCCAGGCTCCTGCTGGCTGTGGGCACTTTGTGTAATGTTTCATCCTAAAATCATAGAATCGTTTAGGTTGGAAAAGATCTTTCTTTAATATCATCAAGTCCAACTGTTAAACCAGCACTGCCAAGTCCACCACTAGGCCATGTCCCTGAGTTTAACACCTACACATATTTAAATACTCCCAGGGATGGTGACTCAACTGCTTCCCTGGACGGTCTGCTCCAGTGCTTGACTACTCCTTCCATGAAGAAGTTTTTCCCAACAGCCCAAGAAGCTCCCTTAGTGCAACTTGAGGCTATTTTATCTTGTCCTATCACTTATTACTTGGGAGAAGAGACTGACCCCCACCTTGCTTTGTTGCCACTTCCTTTCAGGAAGTTGTAGGTCCTCCCTGAGACTCCTTTTCTCCAGGCTAAACAACTGTAGCTGCTCCTCATAAGACTTGTCCTCCAGACCCTCCACCAGCTTCATTGCCCTTCTCTGGACATGCTTCAGAACCTCAATGCCTTTCTTGTAGTGAGTGACCCCAAACTGCACACAGTATTTAAGGTGTGGCCTCACCAGTTCCAAATACAGAGGGATGATCACTGCTCGGGTCCTGCTGGCGTCACTATTTTTAATACAGGCTAGGATGCCATTGGCCTTCTTGGCCACCTTGCTTGCTGACCTCAAGAAAGCAAAGAATTTATCAAGCTTTATGTGCTCTGAAGCACGGTTCTTGGTAATAGTAGCTGCTCAGCATCAGCTATAATTGATGCAACAGATACTTTTGGTACTGACTAGCTTTCCATGAGGAAAACATATGCATAATTTTGACTTATTGCAACACTGGGCTCTAATTCCACCACTTATAAATATAACTGCAAGTTTTGTGAGGTAATCTGCCAAAGAAAATGGCATTCAGACAGAGATACATTTAGTATCATGAATACTTCATCTGTAATACAATGGTCTGTTTAAGACTGCCTGTAGGAATTAATGAGTTTACTTCTTAAAACCTATGAGAACTTACAGCTCTCACCTGACTCAGTAAGACTGTGGGAAGTTAGGACCTCTGGATCAGGTCCACAGTTGATGTCCACATTATGATATATAATGTGGTCCATGTAGACAGGTAAGGTTTAGAATCAGGTTATTCTCAAATGTAAAATTCCTTAAACCAATTGCTTATGTGGGCATATCTGAGAGAGCACAATATGGCAGGGATCAGTAGATGAGTGATTTACCCAAAAGGAGATGTTTTACTTTGCACAAATTTATGGAACATTTTATTTCTTTTATAGTTGCACTAACATTTTTTGTGGTTTATCTTTTGACTCTCATATTCAGAAAATATTAACACAATAATAAACCTTTGCCAGGGATTCACTGGGTAATAATTATAGATTTTTTTTTTTATCAGTGGATCTTACTCAACTCATTTAAGTGGTCTGATTAGGACATATTTTAAAATACTTGGCAATAGTATTTCAATCATTCAACCATTGTTCCAGATCATCACCTGGTGGAAGACTCTACAGCAGTGCAAATGCTTACTTCTCTAGTTTGTACTTTAAAAGTTTTCACTTCTGCACTTGCAAAGAAATATTGAACACAGGATAAATTAAAAAAAACCCAAGCACCAGAACAGATAGTTAGCTTTTTGGGAACATAAATTTACTCCTTCCTCAAGCCGGAGGAAAGGTCAGTATCTCCTACAGGTGCTATTTATTTTACTTTGTGTTACATGTGAGACAGTTAAATTTCAGATGAGTGCAAGTAGTGGAATTTTCCTTTCTAGCTCGGACATGCCAAATGTTTAGGGAGTTTACTTGCCTACACTTGAATTTTTACTGATGAAGTGTGGTCACTGTGCTTCATTGAAAGGAGCTCAGTACAAATACATGGCTTATGGTCAACAGAGTTTGGGTAAGACATTTGCATAATTTTCTCAAGTGTCAGTGACTCCACACTGCTTGTCTAAGTATCTTTAAGAAAACACTAGATGATTTTTCAAACGGTAGTCCCTCTGTTAGAATATGAACCTTAATGGCCATGTTTAAAACAGGGAGGTTTTTATATATGATACACTATTTTTCCTTTAATCTCTGGAGCCTGAATGATTTGGTGTATAGAGAGGAAGAAAAGGTATGGTTCCTCAAAATCTTATTTTCTCAACTTTTAACAGAAAAAGCACAACCGAGAAGAATGAATAGCCTGTGCTTCATGATTTCAACTAAAACTATCTTCTGATAACCTTTGACATAACTAACGAGCAAGAGATATTTTATTCCATGAATTTGGCCTAAATCCTTACACTATTAGTTAATACTGGTTGCAGTTTGGCCTTATTTGGATGCTTCCTTGTATTTTGAAGACACTAGAGATCTTTTGATCTGCCTGGAGTGATCTTGGTGCCTTTTTTTCTTCTTCCTCAATACAATAGTTGACATCCTTAGCACAGGCTGTTTAAGGCATTGTCAGCTCTGTTGAACTCCTCTTTTTCCTACATTCATATGCAGGGAAAATGTAGCATAGACTATGAAAGTACTGAAATGTGCTTCCTTAAATTCCCATCTTTGTGTCATTGTGAAACTTATGTCTTTTAGCCCTCCTTTTCACAAGCCTTTGTGAAAGTCCATTTCAAGACCATACCCAAGTCCTTGTTCAGTTCTGGAGATTGAAGATCTAAAGGTTTGAAAACATGGCCTCCCAGTTCATGCTCAGAAAAGTCTCAGCTCTTTGCACAGGTTAGTTTGAAAACTGCTACTATGGAAGAAACTTGTTTCATTTATCACATAAAATCATCTCCTTGTCCTCCAAGAAAACTCATCTGTTGTCAAAATTATTTGCCAGTTTGTGTCTTAAAATAAATTTAGCTTTTTGCCCCCTATAATTTATTGCAAAAATAAGCATAACCTTGGTTTTCTAATGGTTAAGATTTTGAAACTAAGGTTATTTCCAAATTTCATAGCTCAGTCATATCCAGTTGTCCTTGGGTATCACCAATGTTGTTACAGTTTAAGCAAGTTTTCCTTCTTGTATATTCCCATTATGTATCTATATGAAATAATTGCCCTATAAAAATAGCAGAACAAAATAGAGTAAAACTATTAAACTGATATATTTTGCAGAAGGAGAAAAGAAAATTTCCACAGGATGCCCTACCCCAATAAATATTTTCTCCAAAGGTGAGATTGTAAGCAAATAGCAGTACTTGGAACCCTTATTTTCAAAGTGTGTTTACTAACTAAAAGTCTGTTACACAGGAGTACACAAGTGAGAGCAGTGTTCACTGCAAAGCCAGCGTTTTCAGTAACATGGTAATAAAGTTAAAATACTTGTAAAAAATAAAAAAAAAGAAACCAACAGAAAACAAAATAAAACCAACCCACAAAACCCTTAAAAACCCTTTTAGAAAAACAGTTCAACACAAATGAATTCTCTTAGCAGTGATAAATAAATAGTGATTTCATGACACTGTTTATTTACTGTCATTGAGATTTTATCTTGGATCAAAATATGTAAACAAACACACAGCTCCACTGGTTTTGGAATTAAGTACAGGACTGGAATTAAAACTATAATTCCTGTTGATACAGAGTATGATCCAGCCAGAAACTTAAATTAAGGTTGAATCACAAGCCATCCGTACTGCTATAAACACCCTCGCTGTATGTAGAAACACAGTCACAAAAGAGTATTCCTTGTTCAATTCTGCTTTTTGTTAGAAAAACACATTTACTCATCTCATTTATTTCATATTGTTCTAATTATCCCCACAATGTGATCATTCACAAAAGGCATTCTTGACCATGAAGAAAACTGTGATGAATTATTAAAATAAAAATTGTAATTTCAGAGTCTACTTTTGAAAGCTTCCCTCTGGCCCAGAAGATGACATCATGTGTCAGTGACATTGGCAGCTTTGGAGTACTGTACACCAGCCACGATAACATAGTTTCAGTCCTAGTTTAGCCATAAATTATATTACTATATAATTAATTTCCAGATTATCAAAACCCATTAATACTTCTTCTCCGTAATCCCTCCTGAGGCCATGGGGCATCAGCTGGGACTGCTGAATAAGCCTGAACTGCTCAGGAGCCTTGAAGAACAGGCTGTGGAGAGTCCCTCCAAAAACACAGCAGGAGCTGGGTGACCATGGGAGAACCATGTCCCTGAGCTGGGTGATCATAGGACAACCACGCTCCTTTGCTTGATCTCCCCATTAGGAAAGTGTCATTTTTCTTTTGCTCTTCAGTTTGGACATTTTACAGATGTTTTGCTGGCCATGAGTGGCAGGGTGTGGGCAGCAGGAGGCTATGGGGGCCATGAGCTGTCCTGTACCAGCCACAGATGTTTCTGGGACTGGCATGAACGTCCTGATGTGTGCCAGAATGTTGAGCAGCTGGAGGAACCCGTGGGTCCCTCAGCAGGTGTGTTTTGGAATCAGAATGGAGTGCTGCTGTGGGGGAGGATATGTACACCCCTAAGGACCTGCAGCAGCAGGCCACCAACGCTGGGGCAGGGACACTCCTGAATGACTGTCATCAGCACAACAGAGCTCTGCAGGAGAAGGCTGTAGATGTGTTTCTGGCCAGGGCTTTCTCTTTCTGCAGCCTTGCAGACATGGTGCCTGGTGACTCGTGTGCTGAATCCCTGCAGCCACTGGCACAGCAGCTGCAGTGACACACCAGCTGAGGATTGATCCCCTTGTCCCAGTCTCCACTACCACTGCCATGCATGCTGACTGGGAACTGGCCAGAGTGCACCAGGCTGAGTGTCTCACTTCGGTGGAGAGCACTGGTTGGGCCAATGGATCAGAAATTCTGCCCTTAGAGCAAGCAAATCAAACCCCAACATGTCAATGCTTGCGCCTGTGAGCTTTGCTCAGGATTCAATTTAGTGTAATGGGTTAAAAAGTGCAGGTCAGACTCACAAGAAGAGGCATGTCTGGCAAGGAGCTCGTTGTCAGAAAAAAGTTATCACTGTTAAGTGTATGGACAAATAGAAAATTAGTGCTTCTCCAGTTCTTTTGCTTTGCCAAGACATTCCCTCTTGGCTGTACAAAGGAAAAAATGCTTTTCCCTAAAAGGTATTTTTGTAATGAGAAATCTGCACAGCATGGCTTCATCTATGAATACTTAAGATTTAATAAAAGACAGAGGTAAAGCACATTTATTATCTGTACATCATTACAGAGTAGGTATAAATGTATTTTTCAATATATGACTGTTTTGGAATATCTGCCATTGAACTAGATTGCACTTCAAGGACCTATTTGCATTAAGTATTTTCCACTATGGACATTGTGAAATATTTGTTTTTTTCCCAGTTTTAGAAAAAATACAATACATTTAACAGTAGAAAGTAAGAAAATAGTCTTTGGGTTGGTATTCCTTTGGATACTATGCTTTGATGAGTGTATAAATTTTGTTTTCTTTTTGGTTTGTAGAACAAACGTACATATAATCCTTCTCTTCAAAAGGAAAAAAAATATTTCACTTTAGTGACATCTAAATAAATCTTATAACCTACTATTAAAACCCAACTTATGCCCCTATTTCCATTATGCTCTATTTTTATGTACACGGTGCCATTTTCAGTTTTTTACTCCCTGTGGATTTCTAACTCTTTCTTGGAAAAATTTTCTGCTAATTGGCACATGACTTGTCCCTTCCCCAGTCCAGTCCAGTCCTGGGTGCCTGGAAGACACCAGTGACTGGGATATGGAGCTGCGTCCCTGCTCCTGCCCACTCCAGTGCAGTTAGTTCTAGTTGGGTTATAGCTGGAGCACTCCCTTAGCTGTGCAAGAATGATCTGCCTCCTCATGTGAAAGTTTAAAGGGCAAGTATAGAGCAGTGTTGCAGGTGCAAACATTGTTTCCACTTACAGTAAAATGAAAAAAAGTGTTTTTTCATTCTGCTTCATCATATGCAACGCTCCAGTAGAAGAAAAATACACTTAGAAACCTCACATGTCAAATTAACTGCAGAATTGCAGTTATTTTATTGAACTTGACAGGTAGGGAAGAGGGATTTTATTTGTAAAAATACATCTATAATTACATGTATTGTTTCTGGTATTAAGTATGGTTACAGATGTTGCTTGAAAATTCACGAACACTGCAGTGTTTGAATGAAAAACTGTAGGGCAACTAAATAACAAATCACTAGAAAATATTTTAAAAAATGATTGTGGCAGATCGAAAAGAAAAATCTTTGGACTCAAGTATAAGATTTAGACCAGACACTACTTTTTAAATGATAAATTTACTATCAGGTCAGGGATTTAACAGGAGATAAAAGAAACTATGAAAGAGATAAGTAAAAGCAAAATGAAAAGACTATCCTACCTTCTCTCTTATTTCATATTTGGTTTTACCAATTTATGTAACATGATGGAAGATTTAACAAGGTTGTGAATGATCCAAGTCATCAGGCTTAAAAATGAAACACTAGAGGGATGGTTGCTCCACTAGAACATGATTTGAAAATCAAAATATTTTATTTAGCCCAGAATGGATCTTTTCAATGTCCCCTGTGGTAAAGCATAAAGCATCTTACCGCCTTTATCCCTTTCCTCCTGTGATACAAGTAACTAACTAGCCACAAAGTTTCCAGGAAACAGACAGTCCCTTACTTCCTTTGCTAGCCCATTTTCAGTAGTTAATTGCACTTCTTAAAAATTAAGATCTGAACCTACGTATTTGGAGTGTGTTTTAGATTAGAATCTTCCACATTTAAATAAGCCCAGCTGTGCTTATCATCACTTCAAACCCACTCAGCTGAATGAGCATGAAACCACACAGATGCTTGTCCTTAAAGACAATGACTTCCATGTCCAGGTCAAGCTCTAATACCCACAGTGATGGATGAGGAGCTGCAAAAATAGTTAATGAATACACTGTGTTGACATGACCGTTGGGATGACTGTTGGGCTCTTTGTTTAGTTAAACACTGGGCTGTAAGAAGAGCAAATGAAGAAAAAACTGCCCGAGATAAGCCATATCTTGGTAAACATTTAAAGACAGTTATATAACCAAGAGAGAAGAGGGCTTGACCTCCCTCTTAACTCATTCTAAGGAAGGAAAGCCCAGAAACTGAAGAGTCTGGACTTAGAAGGTATCTCACTTGATGTACAGAACAGATAAGTCTTGGGAAGAGAGGAGAAGCAGGCCATGACATAAGCATCTGTTCTAATATTTGTTGTTTTAAATCCCATTTTATGCTTTTTATATGAAAACAAGCCAATGGACATCAGAGAACTGAGGCTATATTAGGTCACTCTCGTCTTGAGCAATGGTCTCAAGCAAATGTCTAGGAAAAAAAGATAAGATTAGAGAAATGATACAATGAAAATTGCTCACAGAAATATCTCAGCTGACAATGGCTTGTAGCACAGGGATTTCCTGAGGCAGAAATGGTTTCTGTGCATTTAATACTCCTTGTGAAATTCTTGTCAATATACATGTCAGTGTCTTTTTATACCTCTGTACATTTCTGGCTGTCATTATCCTGTGTCAAGCAGTTTTCTAACTTACACATTTAGTGTATGAACTCTCTCCGTTTGTTTTGCGTCTTCCACTTGATGGCCTTGAGGCCCTTCACACTTGCTAGGGAAAAAGCAGTGGAAAAAAAACTTCAACATGTGTTGACAGCAACTTCAAATACTGGAAGTTACTTCAAAGAAATATTTCTGTCTTTTTGAGGGCCTTTGGGCTCTACCCAGCCAAAAGACAGAGCTGCAAGTTTTATATCAAGTGCCTTAATTGATACATTATATATAAGAATGGAATGTTGGGCTACTCATCATAAAACTGCAAATTCCTTTTTCAGGAGCAGTAAAAACCTGGTACATGGTATATAAAGATATACCCCTTGAGAGACCCTGAAGAGACAGAAGCTTGAGGACCATTCTTCTAAGAAGCATTTGGACTGGAGAAAGCTGAAAATGGGTTCTTTAGTGAACCCCTATTATGAGATCATCACTTGTAGTTAAAAAAAAATCCACAGTAATATTGGCAGTAGAGTATTTGTCATTTGTTTCTATTAATAAAGTGAATTTTTAAATTAGTCTCTGCTATGAGTTGAAGCCTATGGTTTATGATGTCAGTGACTGATAAAAATAATGGGCTTCTTTCCTCCTTATGACATGACTCCTAAGTCTTAGGTAGGCAGCCAGCAGCTTTTGGTTATGTGAATGTACTTTCAAAAATCAGTGAAGTTACCCCAGATTATCACTAGGAAAACTGAATTGATATGGCCAGTTGAATTCACTCACATTATTTTAAGCTAGTATCAAGGCATCACCTTGTCTTACTCTTTCATCAGAGACAGGATTTTCTAGGAGCTCTTTTATAGAATCATCTATAGAATCATTTAACGGGCTGATTAATCAGGCGCTCAGACAGTAGCTACAAGTTCTGTTCTCAGTAAAGGTCTGACATCCTTTTACACTAGTTTGAGACTGAATTCTCTCTAATCCCACCTGCAGCTGCCAACTGAAGCAATCAAGTCCTATGTTGTTAACAAGGAAATGGTTTCCTCTTTATTTTGTGGGTGATACCTTAAGTCCTTGCAAACAAACCCATACGTGTTCTATTTTCCCCATGATAGCTTGAGCTAGTTAATGTAACCTATAATCATTTCACTGTATTGTATTTCTTCATGCCTGAATGTTAACATCATAACTAACAAATAACTAACAAAACCCAAGATATGCTTTATATTAAAATGCAACTTCCTCCTTCCTTTGGAAAATACACTAGTATGGCATGACCTTGTTTTGCATGTATTGCCTTTATCTAATTTTCTGCCAGGGTTTAAGAATAGAATGACATTTGGATTTTAAGTAGAAATTTAAGAACATATACTCTATTTCTGACACACTCTCCCACTGTATTCTGGTGCAAGAAACTGCAATTGTAGCACTGCAGTAATTATTTCTGCCACAACATGTGAGAATAATGTTAGATTGTACTTCACACTTTTCTCCCTTTTTCAAATCTCCCTTTCTTGTTTTTTTCTCTTTGACATATCTTATTCAAAGAAAAAAAAAAGATATAATTCTTATTCTTTTCCAATACTGGGATGAATTTATTTGCACTTGATTCTCATTAGTCAACTTGATAGCAAGTAACATCAACAGTTGGCAACAAACTGAGTGCTTCTATTTCCTTGGAGATAGTTAATGACAGACTTGACTGCTCATAAGGGTAAGGCTCATTAATAATCAGATCTTGCTGTTAAATTGAAAATTACTTCACTTGTACTTTCTGTACCTTTTATGAGGATATGTAAATTTATAAGAAATATATCAATATATCAACAGTATAAGGTGACATGGGAAAAAGTCAGTTTGGAATTGATGTGGGTGAGTGCAAAGAATTCTTCAACTTTTTTTTTCTTGTATGTTTTCTTTTTTAGTCTGAAGAATCCTTTGTCTTCCTCTGATTAACCAAAGATTGAGGCAAACAAGTGAGACTGCAAGTGGTGCATTTATTTTAAGAATGCTTTTTAAGAAATCCTTTTCTCAAGCTGGATGTTGACTATTTATGGGTTGAAACCACTGTGTGATTAAAAGAAAATATGTTAGGAATTAAATAGTCTTGCTAAATGCTTCAAGGTCAGGCTTACACATTTAGAAAGAGATATTTTCCCTCAAATTGTCACAATCTCAGTGGTTTTCTTTTCAAGCTGCACATATCCCATGGACAGTAAATGTTTTTGTCTTCATTTATTCATCTTCAAGATGTTTGTTCCCTCACAGAAAGGTAAAGTTTAAGTAAACAGAAATGGTTTAAGGTCTAAGATCCCGTTCTGAAAGAAGCCACGAGAAGCTATAAAATACTTATCTTTGTCATGCAATCTTTGACAGTTTAGATCATCTTTTTGAATTGAAGTTATCATCAATGAAACCAAGTTTTCGTTTAGAAAAACACATAATTTCAGAACAAAGAGCAGGAACATGTGGTGTTCGAACAGTCAAGTTCTCTGATACTTATCAAGAGCAACACTTTCTTGGAGAGAAACATGATAAATGGAAATTCTGCTCTGCTTTCCAGGAAGGGTTCAGCTCCTCTGAAGAGGAACATAAGTTCAGAAAGAATCATTGATGCGCCAAGGGAAACATCTGTGGTTAGTTAACATAGTACGGATTAAACAGAATAATTGCAAGATGATGATAGAGAAGCTAAATGATTTCAAATCAGAATTTTAATTAAATTCCTTGCAGCAAAAGACTTGCAACTTTATAATCTTGCAGCATGTAAGGAAACAACGGTGAAGAAAAAAGAAACAACAGATGGGGGGTTTTCTCAGGCAATTTCTTAATTCATTCTTGACATGTTTACAGTTTGTACCTACATACATACTGACTAAAGGATTGTGTGCTGGAAATTGCAGTTTCCTAAAATCTCTCCCTAGCAGGAACAATGTGTAACTCAGCCTTTTTGCACCTAGGCCACCATAATCCTGTCTAAGACCTTATTGTTAGTTTCATTTAAAATATGTATCTACTGCACAGAAGGCTTACTTTACCCCTGAGAAAGCTACTCTTCTTTTTATTCTCTATTTTGCTGGTGCTGCAACTAGTTTGGCATCCTTAATCTGAGATGTGGAAGTGGGAATCTCCTTGGGATGCAGCGGTACAAAAAATAAATGGTCTGAATATACTTTTTTTTTGCTTGCAGTACTCTCGCTTCACATACACATTGAGATTACCTCTGTTTTTACTTTTCATTTATAATCTTCTTTTCCTATAACCTTTGAGTTCAGTAATCACTATTTGCTGGGATTTTTGCAATCAAGTGATGGTCATGTCCTAGAGCTTCCAAGACTCAAACTGGATGTAGTTATAGTGCTTGCATATCCCATCAGCAGAATGGCAGTACCCATTTTGGGGAATGTTCCCAGCCCATCGCAAATGCAAACTGAAAAATGCCCTCAAACTGTGATGAAGATCTGCTCAGCTGGTCAGAGCATGGTGCTAATTGTGCCAAGGTTGTGGGCTCGATTCCTGTATGGGCCAATCATTTAGGAGATGCTCTTTGTGGGTCCCTTCTAAATGAGAATGTTCTGTGAATCCATAAAAGATGTTCCAATGAACACAATTAACTGCTGCAAGATAGAGTTTGAAAGTTGCTCCTGGCCTGTTCTGGCAGCTCATCGGAGGCACTTTATATCACTGAAATGTAGTGACTGAACCTGGTGTTGGAGTCTTATGATAAAAAAAAAGTGAGAGTCAGATGGAGTAAGAACAGTCCAGCTGTTCTCCCAACATGCTTTCTTACTTGTGAAACCAGAGTACCTAATATGATCAGGGGGAGCTGAGGACATTTTTGACTAGTGCATTTGTCAATCCCCACTGTGTTTACATCAGAATTCCCACTTATTTATCCTTTTCAGAACACCTTGAAACTTCTGTTATTCTCTTCTCATTTAATGAAATGTTCTGCAGAACTGCACGTCCCTTTGTGTCCTGTCCTCTGATGAAACCACTGTCCTGGCGATGGCAGATTTTCTCAACAGATCATCAGTAACAGATTGCAGTCTCCCAGGAGGAAATGCAATTTGGATGTACTATCACTGCACTTACATCAATCTTTTTGTGGTTCATGCATGTGAATACTACCAAAGAAAATGGTTTAACAGGACACATACCAACATTCATTTGAACTCACCCATAACATGGCTTTAGTCCATTTTCTGGTGATCATGCCTGTGTACAGTTGAAGGTGGTTCCTTATTTATTTGTACATAATGTTAATTTGTGTGATAATTTATAGTAATTGGCTTATTTGAAACAGCCTTGAATTTCATTATTTTTTATGTTGCTGTTTAATCCAAGTTGTTGTCAATTCTCTGGCATACCTGTTAATTTTGTATCCTAAGATCAAAGGAAGCATGAATATGGATATAATTAATGTAATGCACAGTTTCATTGCCTGAAAAATTTAAAAAGTGACTGCATGGAACTGTAGAGGCTAGAATCTTTAATTTCATGAAGAAGGAAGGGAAATACAAATACACCCCTCTCTTTCTATCCATAGTTACATGAAAGCGTGAGAATCTCAGGTAGGACCCACATTTGTAATGTTGTGAACAATACAACTATAAAAAATAGAACATTTTTGTTGTACACATCCTTTAATCCTTAACCCTGCATCCTTGGCTGTGGTCCTGAGCTGGCAGTTCAAGGTTAGGGCGGTACAGGTGAGATACAAATAGCCTGAAATCTGGCATTTAGCTGTTTTGTTGTGAGATGTCTTGGCTTGCTTAGACAGTATGTTTAAAAAAGTTTAAAAATGATGAAAAATTTTAATCCTTCCCTCCAAATCAGTCTGCTGTAAACTGATTTGTCTAATGTCCCTCTATTAAGGTAAAATTTTAAAAAAGGCAATAATTTGTCATCAGATCTGGCTAACTGGCAAGATCCCAGGTGAGAGAAAGCAAATGTAATGCTTATCTACAAGAATGAAGATCCAGGACACTGTCAGTCTGACCTTACTGCCAAGGAAGATAATGGAGCAAATTGTCTTGAGTGTCATCACATGGCCCATACAGGACAAGGGGATTGGGACTAGTCAGCCTGGGTTTTTGAAGGGCAGGTCCTACTTGGCCAACCTGATCTGCTTCTATGACGAGTGAAGGAAAGGCTGTGCGTGTTGTTCGACTGGACTTTAGGGAAACATTTGACATCATTGTCCAGAGCATTCTCCTTGAGAAAATGGCTGCTCATGGCTTGGAAAGGGGCAGTTTGCTAGATAAAAAACTGGCTGGATGTCTAGGTCCAGAGGGTGGTGGTGAATAGAGTTAATATCCACTTGAATTTTGGTGGGTGTGTAGATCTGCTGGAGGACCAGAAGGGTCTAGATGGGCTGGATCAATGGGCCAAGACCAATTGTAAGAGGTTCAACATGGTTAAGTGCAGCGTCCTGCACTTGGGTCACAACAAGCCAAGACAGTGCTACAAGCTGGGGACAGAGTGGCTGAAAAGCTGCCCAGTGGAAAAGGACCTGAGGGTGTTGGTCAACAGCAGCTGAACATGATTCAGCTGTGCCCAGGTGGCCAAGAAGGCCAATGGCATCCTGGCCTGTATCAGCAATGGTGTGGCCAGCAGGAACAGGCAATGGTGATTCCTCTGTGCTCAGCATTGATGAGGCCATGCCTCAAGAACTGTGTTCAGTTCTGGGCCCCTCACTACAAAAAGAAGACTTTGAGGTGCTGGAGCATGTCCAGAGAAGGGAAACAGAGCTGGTGGAGGGTCTGGAGCACAAGTTTTGCAAGGAGTGGTTGAGGTAGCTGTGATTATTTAGTCTGGAGAAAAGGAGGCTCAGGAGAGATCTATCACTCTCTACAACTGCCTGAAAGGAGGTGGGGATCCCAGGTAACAAGTGAGAGGATGTGAAGGAATACTGCAAAGTTGTGCCAGGGGAAGTTTAGATAGAATATTAGGTTATTAACCAAAATGATTGTCAAGCATTGAAACAGGTTGTCTTGGGACATGAAGGCTGAACAAGGTTCTTAGCGTCCCTGACTCTCACTTTCTTTATCATATGATTCCAATTTCCTGCTAAGAGGGAAAATTTAATAAATGTTAAGATGCTGAAGATTTCTTTTTATGCTGCTGTCTAATTGATTTATATCACTTTGGGTTTTTTTTTTTGAAGGTCATCATGTGGAAAATAATTGCAGATTGAAGTAGATTGTAATTTATGCCAAAGAGAATAGAAAACCAAGTAATGCTGATAATCCTGGACAGGCCAGGATGGCCTTTGTCACTTGGTGGTTGAGTTTAATGTGGCAAAGCCTTAATTCAACTTTTGTCAACCCACTAAGAAAAGAGATTTTTAGGGGCCATTGTCATTTTTCTATTATTTTGTTAAATTGGTAAGTTCGGGTGAATGAGAAGTGCCAGGTATTTTTGCTGTTGCATTTGTTGCATTACTGATTTAATGCAGTTGTACCAAATGCTATCAAGAACTATTTGACTCTGAGACAAATGACTTTTACTCAACTTTACTCAAATGACTCTTTACTTTCATATTTTCTCCTGTACTTGCACATGAAGTACTTTGTGCTCTGGCCCTACAGCTGTTAGAGAACTAAGGTCATATGAGAGCAGCTGGAAGTGCCCAGAGCAATCTGGAAGAAGCAAGAGATGATCCTGGAGGTCAACAGGGGTTTTCTAAGCTTTGTTGTGTCTCTCCTTCTTTCTATCCTATCAGCATTCCTTTCTCCTCTAATCTAAAAGTCAAAGCCCTGAGAGTAAAGGCTCTGAAGGCAAATATGGCCTCATACCACAAACACAAATGTTTATTACCATTTGAAGTCCTGTCGGGTGACAGAGCTTTACATTTTATTCTAGGAAAGATTGGAGACCTGTTTTTCTACTCAAGACTAAGCAGGAATTCAGGTACACTCCTGAGAGAGCTCTCTTTTCCTGAATTGAGTCCAACACAGACTTGTTCTGTCAGAGATTGCAATTAACTCACAGTTGGAGTACATTAGAGTCCCATTCTGGACATTCAGCATCTTCCTGATTAGTTCTTTATTTCTTTAAATGGGTAATTTCAAACCACTGTGCCTTATTGACATCCAGTTTTACAAAAATATGTATTTTATGGTTGTATGACAGCTCTTCACAAAAGAAAAAAAAAGAAAAAAAACAAAAAAAACTTCATGTTTCCTAAGCTGCTTATAACTGAATGTATACAATTGGTATGTTTTAGTTTCTCCCCAACAGCATGCTGACTTCCCAGGCAATGCTATGGAGTAATTCTTCTTCTTGGGTGGTTCAAGTTCAAAACTGTAAGTTTTAGAGTATCACATGAGGCATGCAGTAATCATACCAGTATGCACTGTCTGGAGTGTTTTATTCCTCAATTGCTGTATTTTTGCCATATGCCTGGGAAATCAACTGATCAGAACTTGTTTCAAAGTTTTAACTCATCCTAAAATATTTATTTTTATTATTTTTAATTTTTAATTTTTAAAGGTAATGAAATTCTGGGTCTTACTACTGAGAACACTTTTGTTATGCAAAATATTTAGTTTTTATTCTTAGTAATAGCAAGCAAGGACTAGTAATTTTCAAATAGCATGCAGTAGCAGCAGCATTTGGGAACAAACAGCATTCTATTGGGAATAGAAACCTTAAAATGGCACTTGGAAAAGACCCCAAATTAAATACAGATTGATAACTTATATTTTGAACATTGATTGTGTCTGAAGGAACAAGGTGATGCTTTCAAAAGAAATCGAAGCTCTGAGATAGCCAATCTGAGAATAGAGAAATCAGATTTATTATTATTATGCCACTATTCTAGTGTCTATGGAAATCAGTCCTTTTATGAGTTTAATGTGGTTTCATGAGGAAGAGGCTGTTGGAATTCACATTGCATATTCACTGTGTTAGGGAGGCCTATACAGCCCTGTAGATGAGCAATCATCTCCAGAGAGAGGCTTGGATGGAGGCAGGGCTGATAGGAGCATGCTGCATTGCCTACAGAGAACGCCAAATAAGATTAAGCAGTGTAGGAGAATGTTGTGGTATGCCTGTAAAGGGGTAGAGAGCAGGAAAAACAGCAAAACCACCTGGGAGAAATTATAAGAAAAGGAAAACTGCTTGTTTAGCTTGGAGGTCTGTCTAGATGTGAATCTCATTTTGTTTTAAAAGATTTGATTTCAAATAGAAACTTTGAATGTGGAGTGTTGATTTTGTGCTGAGGGCTTGGTTGAAAGTGTTATTCATAAAACTGGGATGGTGTCATTATCCAATGGATGGCTGTTACAGAGCAACAAACTTTTACACAGAAGCTCAGGTGAGGAAGAACTTCTCAGGCAAAACTAATAGTGAAAAGACCAGAAGGAAATTTGAAAAGGAAGTTTTCTGAGGATGGGTCTAAAAACCTGGACAAAGATAAGAGAGGCAGGAATATTACAATCTTGTTCAGATACTTGTATCTGAAGGCTTTAAGAGTAAATTTGGAACCGTTAAATTTAGAGGGGGAACCATTAGAAGACAGAATGGTGAACTGTTGGGTTTCTTCTATAGTCTTTTTGTTAAGATATTTCCCCTATTATGGTCTAACAGAATTGAAAGATGATTGGTTGAAAATTGAAATTAATGATAAATGCTTCTCTCCATTACCCACCGATGCTATTGATAAAATTCTATTTACATAAAATATCTGAAAAGAACTCAGGATTTGCTGATGTTTAGTGCTGAGCTAAAACTCTATAGGCTAAATTCTATAAACTGTCATGGTGTAGGGAAGCAGTTGTTAGCCTGTGGAAAAAATTCTCTAGATGAGGTTCTATGTCATGAATACCTTTTAGGAGCCTTTACATTGCAGTGTGTAGCACTGACCACTGACAGAAATACTCTGGAGTAAAGTAGTTCCTTCTGTGAGCTATGTCAATCTCACCCCAAGGTTTTCAAGACTTCTTGTGGTAATTCTCTTTGCCTAAAAAGTTTGCTAGTTGCTACTTTCCTGCAAAATTGTATCACTTGATGCAGTAGTCTCTAAGGATGCATTTCTGCAGATATTACATCTGCAGGTGAATTATTTCCTTCACTTTGCTGTAGAGCATCTCCCCATGGGCTCTAACCGCTGTTACATTTTTGTTTGCAGTACAAATGAGACAGAGTCTCTGTACAAAGAACCTCACAAAAAAAGAAAGAATCCTAGTTATTTATCCTGAAAGGTCCTGTGACCACCTGTAAAGAGACTGAGTTCCAAAGATGGGACTTTCCACTCATGCATTGTACCTCATAACTTTCAGAACAAGAAAACCAAGCCTTCATATTGATCTGCTGACTTCAGGTGATATGTTACTGAAACAGTCCAGTTGTCACTAGAGTTTTGCAGTATCTCTTCTGGGCATTCAACATCAGTTTTGGCCTACAAAATGTCTGCTCATTTTCTAAAATTAAATACATCTCTTACACTCTTTTGGGTATGATGGCATTAATATTACCGTCAAGCCTTTTGGAGCAAAAAAACAAATATACAAACAAACTAAAAACCCCCAGCAACCCCCATGAATTAAAACACTTTGTTCAACCTTTATTTGCTCTTGTACATATGCACAAAAAAATCTTTAGTCATTCAATTTTCTGAATTCCTGACCAGGAAGCCCTATCCTGATTCTACAGCAGCTTTTAGCTCTCTTCTGACAGTACTGGAGAGGCAGCACAACGCAGTTGTATTACCACTGGGAAATCTCGTGGCTATAGCAAATTGCAGTATTATCAACATCAGAAGATGACACCAGTGATAATAATGAAAGACAGCACTGAAGGCATACACAACCCTCACAACCACAGCAGTTCGTGCTCACCATTATGTCCCACTTGAGCCTCTTCTCTTTGGGGAGAACTGGCTTTGAGCCTGTCTTGGAGCTCCCTCTGGTGCTTTACTGCTCCAGTGCAATGAAGAATTAAAGTCATGACAGAGGTCCACGAGAAAGGGCTGTTTCAGAGTGAGTCTCATTAAACAGAGTAACTACAACAAAAACTCTGATTTAAATTATTATACCTGAAGCAGGGTGGATTTAGATTAGATACATAGACGTAGTTTTTACAATGAGTCTGGTGTAACACTGGGACCCAGAGAGGTTGCCCAGGGAGATGGGGGATGCCCCACCCTGAAAATCTTCAGGTTAGGCTGGATGATGCTCTTGAGCAATGTGATAGTTGAAGATGTCACTGCTCATTGCAGGGCTAAATGACATTTTAAGGTTCCTTCCAACACATACTATTCTAAGATTCTGTGACTCTACGATTCTATGGCTTCTTGTGTTAACAAACATTAAATTTTTTTTAAAGTCTTTTTTAAATTTGCTTAACAACCATCTGTTATTTTCAGGTAAAAAAATTGAAAAATTTTTATCTCAAATGTAGTATTCGTAACTGAAGTAGTAATAAACTATTACCTCGCAATTATGATACTGAAGATATATGTTCATCTTTTCATCTTTTTATATTTAATTTTGGGCCCCTCAAGACAAGAAAGACTTTAAAGTGCTGCAGTGTATCCAAGAAGGTCACGAAGCTGGTGAAGAGACTGGAGCATGACTCATATGAGGAGCTGCTGAGGGATCCTGAGTTGTCTAGCCTGGAGAAAACAAGGCTCAGGGAGGACCTTATTGCTCTCTACAACTGACTGAATGGAGGCTGTAGTGAGGTGGGATGGGTCTCTTTTACCAAGTAACGAGTGATAGGACAAGAGGAAACAGTCTCAGGTTCTTCCAGGGGAGTTTTAGGTTGGATATTAGGACAGACTTCTCTGTGGAAAGGGTGGTCAAGTATTGGAACAGGCTGTACAGTGAAGTGATTGAGTCACTGTCCTGAAAGGTATTTAAAAGAACCGTAGATGTAGCACTTAGAGACATGCTTTAGTGGTGGATTCAGCAGCACCAGATTAACAGTTGGACCTGATGATCTCAGAGGTCTTTTCCAACCTAAACAATTCTATGATTAATATAAGAAATATTTAAAATAAATTACTGGAGTTGCTTTGCTCTAATTTCATGGTTTCTTCTCTTTGTACTCTTTGGACTTCACTGATTTCACGAAGCTGCTGAACATGAAGAGGATTTTTTTTTTATGTTAATGGCTATGGAGTGAGTGCAAAACTGTCTTCTGTAAGTAGAACACATTGTAGAAAGTCCAAGGAGACTAACAAAGATATTTTTTACTGCACTAATCTGGGCTCTATCGATCTTCAGCTAGCAATTAAGTTGTCTTTGATTTCTCTTCATGAAGCATAATTTTCTTTCATTCAATCAATGTTGCAAATAATTTGGCTTCATTAACAGACAAGACAGGCTTCTGTAAAGATGGCAGCAGCTTGCTTACTCTTTGCTTTTTGTCTTTTTGAAACTATTCAGTTTCTCCTGCGAGATGTTAAATTAAAAGAAATAATTTTCAATAATTACAGCCAAATAGGCTTCCATTTGATGGATGAAAAGATAATATTGCTTCTTCTTATGGGAAATGTTATGCTGCTATCTGTTGATGAAATTCAATGGGATCATGAACTGATATTTGTATATTTTTGGTTTTTTTTTTTTGGTTTTTTTTTTTTTGGCACCATTAAAACATGAAGTATTTGTTGGTTTAGATGTTGGCTACATGTGTTAGTGATAGCTGGAAAATTGAAAACCTCTTGCCAAGGTAAATAGCTGTCATTGAAGTGAGTTGCTATCCAAGAATCTGAACCAGCAAATTCTTTCTGCTAACATTCCAGAGTTCTTGGGGAAGAACAGTGAAACCTGCAAGCAGAAGGAAAAAAAACCGAAAGGAGTGAGAATGATGCTTTTGGCAATTCAACTTGCATTTTATTATTCCCTTGTCAGATTGAACCTGTAGATATTTCTGTCAGTGTGCCCATATGGGCACCCCGTTCAGTCGGTCAAGTTCTCTGGACTTCCAACAACAGCTTTCAGAGTGCCAACCATATGTTTGGATCCCACCTGCAAAATTTCAGTTAAATAAGCAATGGTCTCTTGAGAGATAACTGTCTGCAACATGATTTATTATGAATTCTAAGCCAAATGCAGTGTAACTCTATTGTTACACTATTGTTATTTGCAATGCAGTCTTGTCCTATTGATGCCTTAAGTTTCAGCTTTTATAGTTTTCAGATTCTGTTCTGCTTTAGTGTGTACTTCTGAGCTTCATATTAAGGGATGGTAAGCTCTCTTCGCAGAGTAGCTAGACAAAACAATTTCTTGTCTAGCTGGGGACCAAGGACAACCACCCAAATTTCAGGCCCAAGAGCATAAACAACATGGACTGAAGAGAGAAAAACAGGAAGAATGGGACTTCATAAGCCAAAGCTATAATTGGACAATTAACTCCAGTATGCTAGTGGACCAAAACTTATAAAAGTGTGAGACCCCGTGACTGGTTGTCCATTTTGTGACCATTTTGGGTTCATCTTGGGTGTAGCCCTGGCTGGGCTCTTGGACTGTCCAAGGTGTATCCATTGAGGCCTTCTGATAAATACCTACTTTATTCTTTAATTCTGTCTAGTCTGTGTTTTAGGTCAACCTTCACGAGACATCACTACAATATTAAGTACACATGAGAAAGTCTTGATGTAAGTCACATTATTATTGAGAAACTAATACATTTTTGATAACACTGAATTTTAACGAAGTACTCATATAAAATTTTTCCTACTATACATTGGCATGAGCCAAGCCACTGTACTGAATTTCTCACAAGGGACAGGGTAACTTCTGTGTTGTGCCTCCCATGCTGGTTCTACTCATGGCTGTGAGGACAAAACCCTTTGTCTTTGCAGTCATTTTGCCTGGTCTGCATTGCTGATCCCCTCAGAGAGGCTTGTAACTGAGGAGACAATTTGCAATCTTTTATCAGAGCCACAACAGGACCTTTACTTGTAGGCTTCAGTTGCTGGCTGGAAGTGGACTCCTGTTTTCCTCTCTTGCCAGCTGAAGAGGGAAGTCACAGAATAACCCAGGTGTTAAGAAGAACCCAAACAAAATAAAATCCCCTAAACCCCTAAACCCTCACCTGAAACAATTCCTACTACAGAGGAAAAACTGCTCCTACCAGAGAGGAAAAAAAAAAACATGCCTTAAAATGAAGACTGGCAGAAATCTTGATATCTGCTGCTGGAGCTGGAGGGGGTATAAGCCTGTTCTGGGAGGGAGGCATGAAAGTTGTGGTTGAGGCTGAAGTTGGATATTTCTGAGGAGTCTGAGCTTGGACTTGAGAAATATATGTTTTACTCCGGGCAGAATAGTAGTTTTATCCTGTAAAGTGCAGAACACAGTGTTTGAGAATGATCAGATTGCAAATTTATCCATGAACTGGCCAGTCATTTTCTTTATATGCAGGGTTTTTTGCTTGTGACCTCCTTAACAGGTTTCTGTTCAGTTAGGTTGCAAATTTGCTGCAATACAAATTGCTGATTCAAGCAAATCTGACTTACAGTAACTTTTCAAGCTGACATTTGAATTCCATTCAGTAAAGTCATATTCGTGAAATACTTTTCTCATATCTTAGGTTTTATGCTGACCACACGCAAGCAAAAATTGTCATGTTTTTTGTCCTGAACTGTGTTTTAGATTTTCTGTATCTGTAAAGCAAAAGCTGAGACATGATAAAGTTCACTGTGGGAAATTTTAAGGAAATAATTGAATAGTGCTTTCATTTGAGGGCTACTGCATTCTTTCTTGACTGTTAAATGTTTCTGTTTCAAATTCTTCCGAAAAGAAAGTTATCTGACTTAAGCAGATGTGGGTAAAATGTTAGAATTATAATTGAAATTGGACTGGCCTTATTGGATTAATTAATGACATCATCTGTCACAGAATATGTTACCTTGTCCTGCAACTTTTCAAACTTGTTCTGCTAAAGCTTGTTCTCCTCCCTGTTATCTGTAAGTTTTCCCATTTTCTTTTCACATCATGGGGAGAAGTCATTGTTTTTGGTGTATGACTTCACTGACCTATTTCAGATTTTTTTTAGGGTAAGATGAGCATGCTGGTGTTTCCAAATGCTTAGAGCCCTAGCACTTCGTTGAAAGTTACATTAAATAATATAAATTTTTGTATAATATACAAATTAGCAATAAAAATGCATGCTGAAACACTTTCTAGGGCTTACTAAATTCAACTTTGGCTGAGGTTTTTATCTGAAAAAATATTTTATTTTAGGCTCTATATCACTATTTTAGCTGTGTCTGTCTTCATCTCATCCCTATTTCTCTAAGGTAGTTTGCATTTTTAAATAGTGGAATGCAGTTTGTATAGTGACATTTGTTTAAGGAAAACTTTTCATTGTTGTGCACCTTATATTTTCTGTCATATTACTCAGAATTTAAAGAAGATACTTTAATTTTGCTCCTTTGGAATAGTTTTGTTTCCCATTCATGTTCCTAACCTTGCTTACAAATGTTATATTGAGCAGGACCTAGAACATGAGAATCCATTGATTTCTTAAACTTGAGCATGTAAAACTGGATTTTCTGTTGCTTCTTCTCTTTCTGACCTTGTCAGTCTTGATGCTTACCTGTTGCATAGTCTAAAATGCAGTGGAAGAATGGGAAAAACTTCTTGTAAAACATATGTATGTAGTCTGTTTTTCATCAGGAGGCCATTATATATCAATGACAATCCATTAATAACTGATGTTGGTTTTTTGTGGTTTTTTTATGCATTTTTTCCCCAAAGTATTGATGGAGGTAATGGGAATTCCCACGATAGTGATGTGTACAGAACACCTTGGGATGATATTCCAGGTACTACAGATGATGTGCTCAGTCAGCAAGGACTGGAGAAAAGATGCTGGAAGTTATTTTCTTTAACAGGGAAGGAAAGTAGTGGCACAAGGGACATTTGCACCTCATATTGCAAGTGTCTCTGCAGCAAAGAAAGCCAATAACCCTGCCAACCTCAATGATTCTATGATTCATCCAGATCATCTGTAACAGATAACTATATATACTTTGTGCACCTTTAAGCACAGATGTAAACAATGGCAAACTTACACATCTATATGTATGTGAACAAAAAATTAATCAAACAGATGCATACAAGCTGGTCAGATTTACTTCAGGAAATAATTTATGAACAGGAGAAAAGCTATTATATCATAAAACATCCCCCTCTCCCAACCAACAACTCCAAAAAGAAGGTATAATACTGACTCTTTCCAGAGTGACCTAGATGTCAGATTTAAAAAGAAGTTGTCCAGAAAAGAAAACCTGTAAATGAAATAAAAGCTAAGGAAGATGTTTAAGTGGGGATAAAAGAGATAGTGGGGGTGGTTTGGTGTCTCAGACTAACAATCAATCAGCCACTTCTCTGTGTGTGTTAGATGCAAGGAACGATAGTTTTAATGCCTCGGTCTGCACATTGACAAAGCCGTTTATTTTTACTTATTCTAAAGTTTTTCTTTTGGGATTTCCTGAATCTCTGTTTTAAAATATAATCCAAAATTAAACATTTGTACCTCATTTTCTCAGAGAACACCTCAGGAAATTGATCACATACCTATAATCACAACCCGGGTGGATGGAGCTGTGTGAACACTCACCAAGTAGTCCCTGCAGCTGCACATTTCATTTCCTGCAGCTGGCATTGTGATAGATTTTTATTCCCATAACGGATTTATGTTGTGATAGATTTTTAATCCCATAATAGATTTATGTGTGGTGAAGTGCCAACTAATCGTTAAGCACAGTGTTTGCTTCCTTTTTGATTGCCAAGTAGTGCATTTCCCTTGAAACACATCCATGATGCACGTATTATTCATGCACAATTGTGCAGGAGGGAACAAGTCAAAAGCTGGAAGTAAGAAGGAGCCTTAGCAAAGCTGAGCAAGAAGCCTTTCCACATCTGTAACTGTCCCACTTTTTCTGGGCTAAGAAGTATAGAGCTAGTGACTCGCAGTAATGAAGATTATACCAAGGGTTCCCCTGAGCCTGTAATTGTCACTTGTTACTAAAGAAAACACTATCACATAAATCCTTCCCTGAACACAAGTAAGACAGAGGAATTTCCACAGAACTGGGAAATGAAAGAGCTTTGTCAGCTCTTTAAATCTGAAAAAATATTTTTGCTTCTTTCCACTCACCCTGATTTTAATGTGAGATTCTGTAGACAAAGGCGTATACAATCTATAGGAACATTTTCTCTAAAGCAAGTTAAGGCACTTTAAACCAGTTATCCCATGGCTTAAATGCCAACGAACTAGAATTTCTGGAATGCAATGCTTCAATAAATAAATTCAGAAAACTGGAAATAATTTGGAGCGAGATATTTGAAATGTAACCATAGATCCTAAGCGAAAGGTCAGCGAGATGGTGAGAATTCTTCCCAAGCCCATGCAACTGCCTGATCTTATCCATAAAGCTGATCCTTATTGTTTAGCATATTAAATAACTTCAAACAAACCAGCCCTGTCAACCTAGATTGACCATGACCAACAAGGATTGAACGAGGTTTTCAATTTAAGAAAAATTGCTAATGGGTGTGATAGGATATCCCCTCAGAGCGCTTCCCTGCAGCCTACTGTGTCTGTTACAGCATTCAAGGAGAGTCAGTTCAGCCAAGGTGTCTGTGTGATAGCCCTGCTTGAGGGAATGCTTATAGCAGATGATTTAATGGCATTTGCTAAATGAAGGGCTAAGCACTTTCTGCTCTTTGACAAATGCCGTGAGAATGCTATTAATAAATATTTAAGTAGCAGTAGCTTTGAACTTTTCTTCTCATCTATCCATTTCTGATCTGTGGCCAGATATCTGTTTTTTCCAGACAAAGCAGGTCTTCAAAGCCTCCTGAGACTCCTAGATGCTGCCCTTGGTCTTGGCTAAAGCTGCCAGCTTTCTAATAATTCCTAATGAAAAGTCAGTTAATTACTGAATTCTTTTAAATTTCAGTTGTGTCTGGTCAAAACATTAGAAACAGCCACATAAGGAAGATGGCAGAATGTAGATTTGGAAACAGGGACAAAATACAACATTTGAAACCATCATGCTGAAATAAATGCAAAGTTCAGTCGAAACTCACATTCACTTTTAGGAAGCCAGTTGCTTGCCAGTTTCTTCCTCCCTTGTCTTCCAGTGATTAAAATTCTTACAAAGTAAAAGTGCCTGTCTCCATCTTAAAATACTTCCAGTGTTAGAAGGGTGCTAAAGGGACTTTAACAGAAATACCTGGAAATAAGGCAACAGCTCTTGAAATGTACTGGAGCTAGGCCATCTGCTGTTGGATGCAATATGCTGCTTTATGGATGCCAAAAATAGACAGAAATTCTCAACACAAACCAGAGGTGGATGCCAGTATTCCAAAATGAAGAAAGATGCATGAAACATTTAATTATCATTTTTTGAGACACAGCGTGAAAGGGAGATCTCATTTCACACGAATGAGGATAGGCAAACAAAAGAGGCTCAGTTTCACTCTGTAAAACTAAAATATTTACAAGTAATTGCCCAGCAATTGTGAAATGTGGAGCCCATAACAATTTCAATGTCTTTCTACTTTGTAGCAATCATTTCCCTTAAGAAATTCTAGATTGGAATACTGAATGTTTATGGGAAAATAAACAATACACTAAAAAATACACTAAAGGCTTATATCACATAAAATTCATCTTGTGTGGTAGGTCATTTTCTGAAACAGAAAATGGGTGGAGATAGCATCAAGCCTGAGAAAATCACAGGAAAAAAATGGATCAATGATCTGTCTGTGTACCATTTAAAGTGTGGTCTTTTGCCCTTAACACAGTAGGAGACCTGGCCCAATATCAGCAGGTACTGATATCAATGGGCCTTCACTGTGATCCATTGTACTCCTGTTAGTTTTATCAGTACAGAAAAAATCTCTCAGTGCTACTGAGCTTTAATTTACAGATTTCCTGGTGTCAGACATCATGGAAAAAGGAAGGAAATATCTCCATGGCTACACTTTTTCTGTTGCTAATTTTTGTTTGGATTTGAAGTAGTAGAGACAGAGTTTGGATCAGTCCTAAACCTCTTCTCACATGACTGGGATCACAATCAGCTCCCGACATGTAACAGAGGTCAAGTGCTGCAGAGGTGCTGTGCATCTGCATGTCTTGGATGTTGAACTGAACAGCTTGGCTGGACTTGGGAAAGAAGATGAAGTCTGGAGACCCAAGCAAGTGCTGAAGGAGGACTGTTTGAGGAAGATTTAACATCTTGAACTTTCTCCATGACCCTAAGAGCCAAAGAGCAAACAGGCAATCCTTAACCTAGAGAAGGAAAGCCTGACAACAAACAGTGTCTAAAGCAGGTTTAAGGTCTTGAAACCCCACCTTCACAATACACCATAGAATGTGTGAAAAAAAAGTGAAATAGACAGCAACTGCCAAGAAAATTTACCAAAGAATGAAAAATAAATAAATAGTTTAGTTAATAAGATGAGTTAAAATATGTAGAAGCAATTATTTTCTTCTGAAAGGAGAGACAAAATGCTGAAATGTAAAGTGAGGTAAGGCTAGACTGGATCACTACTGGTGAAGAACTATGGCTAAGGGAGTGGGAAAAAGGCATGGAAAATATAAAGACTAATGTAGAGTGACTACATCACAGAGCAGTTCCCCCAATGAGCATTTTTGCTCATTTGTGGATAGCCTTGGGAAGAGAAACTGCTCATCCTCAGGATTAGGGAACATAAGCATTTTAGAGCAGCTTTATATATCCTTAGTTTTATCAACGTTAACTTCAGTAAGAGGTCTCAGTAAGGCAAAGTTAAATTTTCATGACCCATGTGGCTCTTCAAAACCATATTCCATTCCCAGTCTAGGAAAAAATTTGGGCTGAGTTTGTTGTCCAATCAGAATCATCTAGTGCTATTAGAGTATGTTTGCTGGCACTCAGATGTTGGTTTAGATCTCCTGTTTCTTCTATGTGTTATGATTTGCCCATTTTGTGAAGATCTCCCAGACAGTTAAGGGATTCACAAATGGTTGCAAATAACTATTTAGGCAAAGTAATTGAGCTGTTCCTCTTTTACAGCCATTTTGGTCACTCTGTGGCATTCTCCTCAATGTTGCCATTGTTTAGCGACCATGCCTGAATTTCAGATCTCATTTCTCCCACCCTTCAATCTTATAGTACATTCCTAAAAAGTCTTTCTTCAAAATTTAGGGTTTTATTTTCTTCTTTTAATGTTGTTTTCTTCTATCCTGCTGCATTTGGAAATCCTCTCATTTTATAGAGATCAGTATGTTCATCATCAGTGTACAACCACAAATGTGATTCTTCCACAGAGCCCACAGGTGAAGGTGTCCCTAAGAAACCTGTCCCAAACCCAGCATGATGCTGAGGTGGTTTGTGGCACCCTGTTTGTACTCCCTCCTGAGGTAAACCCAGTGTGATAATTGTATGGGTTTGCATACTGCTCAACAAGCCGTGCTGTTAAATGGGATCTTGGGAAGTAAGGCAATTTTCAGGAGAATATGGACTGTCCCTTATCAGCAGTCGAGGATGATGTCGAATCATGCATGGGCATACATTAAAAAAAACCCCAGATATAAGGATTTTTTTCAGAGTTTGAAAGACTACATATTTGAGTTTTCCTGAAGAGAATTACACCACTTTGTCTATAGACACACATATACACATACACACATGCATACATATATACATATCTGTACTAGAAGGTCTTAGATACATTTTTATTGAAACAGTGTCCTAATAACTTGCCAGTCATTAGGACAGACCCTTAAATTTTAACCCAAAAAGCAACATGTAATAATTGTACCTCTTTTGTATGGTCGTTCTCTGAGTTTCTAAGAAGATTCTACAGAAATTATTCATGCATGTACATCATCCCTGTAATGTCTTTTCTTTAGCTTATGATTACAGCTTGCATTTTTTAAGAGAGTTTGTTATCATTTCTGGATAGCACAGAATTAGGACATTAATGTATTTGCTCTGTACAGGACAAAATTCATACAGGATATGGTCATAACTATATTTGTCATGGAATTATTTAATATTTCAAAGTGAATTTAAGATGGGAGAGGAAGCTTACCAAAATAATCTTTAAATATGTCAAGTGGTAAGGGAAGGTTAGTCTGAGGAGGGGACAGCAGTGTCCCAGACCCTCGCTAGTTTCCCCTCATTTATAAAATCATCTTATGGAAAAAAAAATCATTATTTTAATATTATACCCAAAGGGCACCACTTGCATTGTGGTAGTGAAGCAGTTGTTTTATCTAAAAAATGGATATGACTGGGTAATTGCCACTTCTAGAACAATCCAAACAACCTCTCCCAAGTTAAGAATTTTCCCCAGAATTTTACCTTCCATAATTTGCCAAGCTAATAAAATGACAGCTTGAGGAGACTGTCAACTTGCCATACATATTCCTAGCTATGTCCTGCATATTTAATTTATTTCTACATTTTAGAATGAAAAACAGGCCAATAAATCATCCTAATGTACACAGATGTGTCTAAGATTACGTCCTGTTCTCTACTATTTCTTTGCATGCTCTAATCTGGATTTATCTTGACTGGATTCTTTACTTATTGCAAGTGATTTAGGGGAAAGTCCATGCCTTCACATATGCTTGCATGGTTCACAGAACAACAGAACTTAAAATGTGAGTACAGCCTTAGGGTATTTTTGCTGACTAAATATGGACTTTTATGGTCAAACTAATGTACTTTGGAAAAGTGGGTAGACAACTACATTACAACTTACTGAAGAAAGGGTTAACATTTGGAGTGCTAATTTCAAAAAAGTGAAATAAACAAACACCTCCTCTCCCCCTTGAAAAAAACAACATGAAGATATCAAAAAGAGGATTTTTCTCTGTGTAAGCAAATCCCTTGGAAGCAATTCTGCCTGGATAGTTTTGTGGAGAAATTAGGTCACATTTGGCTAACATCACTTTATTGTCAGGGTAACCTGCTCCTTTGGCCCCTCTTGCTTTCTGTGTGTGTCTGTGCATGGGTTTGTGGGTGTTTGCCTGCACTTTTTGACAAAGGCTCACTAAAAGCCTGTATTGAGAATCCTGTGAAGTAGTTGATTTTTATGTTTTTTCTTTCTGTATCACTGCAGGTGCTTTAGAAAGATATGGGCCAAAAGGTTACTGAAGGCTTCTTTGATATTGGCATTCATTTTGGTTTCTTTTTCAAGGAAACCTATTTTCAGTATAAAAGATTGAGGACTGCTAGGCTGTTTTGCAGACTCTGAGGTCTGTGCTGTAGAAAACAGCCTTCCAATAATAATAACTGCACAAAGTAATTCAAAGTAACCTCCTATTATCTAGTCAATAAGGAGCAAAGAACAAGAACATTTGTTTTGGTTTGTGTTCCTTAATCTGAAAGAAATCCAGAATTTAAGAGCTCTTTGGCCTTTTCAAGAACAACAAGTTCACATGTGATTTAGTCATATAGCTGCCATAAAGTTGTGGTTCTGTGCTTTCTTAAGAGCTCTGTTATCAGTTTGATATCTAAAACATCAAGATGAATGCCATGGTGTTGCAGAATATTCCAAGATCTACACACAACTTCAGAGGATGTCAACTTTTCCTACGAGCTATGTACTTCTGTGAGTGCAGACAACTCAAAATTATTTGTGATTTTAAAACAGTGGGAAGTATAATGCTCTCAACCACCCCAGTATATGTTACACATCAGAGGTGTACAGTGCTCTGAAACAATCCCAGTAACATGTACTAACAGCAAGTTCATGTAGCAAGCTGCGTCACCTCACAGAACAAAATCACTCTGAACCAGAGACATTGTAAGATGACTTTGTGGTTGCAAAGACCTGGGGCTAGCTGGGGCCGGACCAGACCCCAGCACAAAGAGCCTCAGCTTTTAATAAAGACAGTGATGCAGCAAAAGGGTCGAAACACAGCACAGCTAATATCTGTAAGGCTCAAGCAAAAATAAAGGCACTTGAGTTGGAAGCAATTCATTGAGCTTAAATTTTAGCTTAAACTGTGAAGGCACTGGCATTTCAAAATCGATTAACAATGATATTCAATAACTTGAGCTAATTGGTAGTATCGTGAAAATGAAGAAGAAAAATGAGGGGGAAAAAGTTCTGGGTAATGTTAAACACATTAGCATAGCCTGAAGTATATTAAAAGTCTGAGGAATAATTTTAAAGAAAAAATAATTAAGCACATGGAGGTAAAAGGAAAATAGGATAAAATGCAATATTAGGTTACCAGAGACTGATCTTGAAGTTCAGCCCAATATTTTTCTTTAATAAAAATGGATTTTTAGACTAGAGAAATACAGTAGATCTATCTGGATTTCAGTAAAGTGTTTGATATGCTGCCACATAGGAAATTACTGGTTAAACTGAAATGAATGGGAATTAGAAGAAAAATTGCAAGGTGAGTAAGGAGCTGGCTAAAAAGATAACTTCATGTGTTTTGCTTAACAGGGAACGCTGAGGCTCAGAGGAAGTTACTGGAGGCAGTCATAAAGGGTCTATGTTGGGCCAATCTTGATTAATATTTTCAGTGGAAATCATTAACTGAGAAAGATAACATTGTTTTAAGAGCACCTGTTGATGACCTGGAATTGCAGTTCTCCATGCTTAAGGGCCACACACTTTCTTTCAGGAGAACCAATCTGGCTTTCACCCAGGACATGTGGAACTGCCTTTCCCGAGAAGAGTCTGGCACATGCTAGACAGGCATTGCATGGTTTCCAGTGGAGACAGAAGCCATCTCCCATCTCAC
This sequence comes from Motacilla alba alba, assembly GCF_015832195.1. Classification (NCBI taxonomy): domain Eukaryota; kingdom Metazoa; phylum Chordata; class Aves; order Passeriformes; family Motacillidae; genus Motacilla; species Motacilla alba. The sequence goes on from NC_052017.1 coordinate 120,553,178, forward strand.
TAGGATGTGCCTGCTCCTCTCTTGCCCAGCACTGGGTATGTTTAGCAGATCTGAAGCTCCTGGCAGGGCATCATCTCATGGGGTAGTCTCACTACTACTTGTAGTCTCACTAAAAATCTCCCAAGGAACATTCATCAGAGCCCAAAATTTTGCCCAAGACAACCTGCCCAGCCTCTAAGCCGGCCGTATTAACTCCAGCACAGTGCGTGTGAAGGCTTTGACAGGGTTCCTGGGTCAGACCTGCCTTGTGGTTGCCCAGGCTGGCACTGTGACTCAGATGTAGACAAACTCCAAGATAGTTTTGTTTGTTTTGCCTACCAAAATAAAGTCTGAGGAGAAATTGAATTATATGATAATTGCAGGACTGGAATTATAGTAAATTGTTTCCTTAAGTAAAAGGAAACTGGATTTGATGCTCCTCCCAGTCTTTTGTCCTAAGCTTCTAAGTCATGCCTAACTTACTGTGTGGTTCTTCTGGCAACAAAGCCTTGTCAGGGTGGTCCATAGTCAGAGTTGTACACTTAATTAATTCTCAAAGATAGCTGGAGAGAGAGCTTTCTGCCATCTTTCTGCAACTTTGTGATGTTGGAGGAGTCTCTAGGAGGAGTATTTAAGCTGTTTGTGGTCTGGATAAAAGAGACAGTAAGAAACAACTTTGCCAAAAGTTAAGCACAACCTACTGAGAGCTATACAAGAAACACTAAGGGAATGGAATTTCTGCCTGAAGGAGGATGCAGACGTTTTGAGGGAGCCAGGAAAGCAGCACTTTGGTAGAGAGATTATGTGCCTCTATTGGAAAAACAGAGAGGCATGGATTGATTGTACATGGCAAGGTTTAGGTAGTGGAGGGCTATAGGGGTGGCTGTCAGAAACAGGTCTGCAGACTCGCCAGTCAGTGAGGAAGGCGAAGGAGATCAAGCTACAGGCACCAAAGCTGAGTTTCTTCTGCAGCCTGTGATGAGGACCATGGGAAGGCAGCTGTCCCTCAGCAACCCATGGAGGTGCATGGGGGAGTACACTGGGGTGGTACCGTTTGTCTTTCCAAATAACCATTATGTGCGATGGAGCCCTGCTTTCCTGGAGAGGTCTGAACACCTGCCTGTCCATGGGAAATGGTGAATGAATTTCTTGTTTTGTTTTGCCTGTGTGCACAGTTTTTGATTTCCTGTTAACTGTCTTTATTTCAACACTCAAGTTTTCTCACTTTTACTTTTCCAGTTCCCTCCCCCATTCCCCAAAAGGGAGTGAGAGAGTGGCTGTGGTGGTGACTTAGCAACTGGGGTTAAACCATGACACAAATCAGGCCCAGAAAGCAGGAAGGGAGGTGTTTTTAAGATTTTTTTTCCATTATCCTACTGCAAGTTGTTTGGTAAATGATTAAAGAATTTCCCCAAGTGGTGACTGTTCTGCCCAAGACTCTAATTGGTGAGTGATCTCTCCTTGTCCTTATCTTGACCTGTGAGGTTTTAGTTTTATTTTCTCTGCCCTGTCCCCTCCACTGAGGGGAGTGATGGCACAGCTTCAGTGGTCACCTGGCAGTCAGACAGGGTCAATTCATCACAAAGCAAAAGACAGAGATGTTTTGGGGTAACTGAAGGCTTCTAATATGGAAAGCCCTTCTAACTAGAAGCCTTAGACTCTGCTTAGGAAACATCCCTCTCATCCTCACAGATTGTGATGGGGCTGACACATTATCTCCTCTGTCTTTCAAAGAAACTGAGCTTGTTTGAAATTACCAGTTGCTCAGATTTTAGATACAGCAGCGAGCCTGTCCTTTTCACAGTGAGAAAAAGCAAGCAAGCTGGAGGAATAGATTGAGCCATAGGTATCAAATGGGTGATAAAGGATACATAAGCAATTGGGTGGTTTTGGTTTTTATTTCTTTATTAGATTTTACAGGCAGCAGTGAGACTATCATCTTGGCAGAGAAAGAAGATTCTAATGGTGTAGACTTCAGCTGACCCATTGGTAGGGTAAGTTTGAAATAAAGGAAACAGAATAGGCTTTTTGGTAAGAACAGAATTTGCTGCTGCCTATTTTTTAAAGTAAGATGTATGACGTGTCTGGTTTCACGTTGTAGACTTCAAAGTATTTGGGTCACGTAAGGTTTTATTTCTGTAGAGCAGGGTTGCACGGGCGGGTGCTCCAAGGAAGTAATCTGTCCAGTGCAGCCAGAGTAGGCTGCCAGAGCAAATGAACTGTACACAGCCTTAGTACAGTGCTTCCTATGTGGGGAGGGTGGCAAAGAGTGTGGGGAAGCAGCTGGACAGACCTTTTTTACATGCTGGTGGATGACAGGTAGGAGCTGAACTTTAAATGCTAGGCAGGCTTCAGTTAGAAACTTGCCAGTTTTCCTGGTCAGTCCCTTTCCTGCCTCCTTGGGAGGCATCTAAAGAATGAATTGAGGACTGGGGAGCTCCAAGGTTTCTAATTAGCTGGAGAAACTTTCTGTCCTGGATGCAGGGATCTCTGTGCTTCAGGATGGGAAGTCTGTGGTGATTTCCAAGTGTCATGCCTCTGAACCGTTTCTACTGCACTAGCGACCTCAGGTTGAAGGTCACAGGCCCTTTAAGTTCCACAGCTCAGTTTGAGCTGCTCTGGAGCTGATGTTGGAGGAGCTCTGGCCAGTGCAGACTGCAATTAGCACAGAATATCATGGTGGTTATGCAGAAGCCCTACTCCGACACATTTCAGGCTAGCGTTCAGTAATGCACAGCTGTTATTGTTACTATTAACGATAATTGTGTTCAATCCAGTTGGTGACTGCCAGCAATCTTAGGAAACAAATTTCATTTTGGAAACACCTTGTGTTTAAGAGTTTCTGAAACTAAATATGGATGGACTTCAGTTCTGTGAAAAATTTCCAGTGTTTGGCTTTTCCTCCCAGAGCAGGATGAAAAGTATTCTGGTAATTTGGAAATTATCACAGAATGGAAATTCATGTCCCTGGCCAGCTCTATTTATGAACTCATTAATTCAAGTGCTCATCTACCAACAAAAGTCTTCCTAGCCTTTAATTATATTGGAGGTCTGTGCTTTAGCATTGTCCTTCTGATTTTGTTTCCAGAACCTATTGGAGATTCTTTCTACCTTTCCTTACTGTTGGCTATGGTGGCACTTGGAATGCATTAAAAAACCATAAGAATGCCAAGGGGTCTGTTTTCTTGTGAGATTATATATGACATTTGAAGAATAACCCTTCAGCTAGGAATCCATTCCCTCTTCTAAGGAGACCATTTACTTTAGACTGAATTATTAAAAAACACAAAACCCACAGTAAAGCTGAATGCCTCTTTTCTCTATTTCTTCCTCATGAATGTGGTCTCACTTTTAAAATGTTCTATATGGTGATGCAGACCAAGCCCATTCTTCATTCAGTGCTTAATTTTAGGCCTCCAAATCTGAAAAGCTTGGCCTGCAGTCATAAGTATACATTCTTTGTGCACCTTTCAGAAGACAAGTCTGATTGTCTTACATTGATTTTAAGTCATTATTCTCTGTGCTTCGTCTTCGCCAAATGTCAAAATACAGCTGTTTCTCTGCTTAAGGGATACATTATGCTAAGTGCACTGGAAAAAAACATTGGCAAATGATATAATACTCTGGAAAAGAGAAAGAAATTTGGAAGGTGCTGGGGGAAAAAAGGAAAAAAAAAAGAAAGTAAAAGAGTAACCTTGCATCATACTTCTGGCAAATTTTGTCAAGCCAACAGCCAATCAGAGTTAATATGGCTTTACTCTCAAAAAACCTGCAGCAATACTATTATAGTTTCACTACACTGTTTATGAAAAGCTGAGCTGGTCTGGAAGGCATTACATGAAAGACAATTCTAGGAAAAAGGGAAAAAACCCTGTAATCATTGACAATGCTGTTGTCTGAAACCTGGTTTTTGAATGTACATTAGAATGCATAAAGTAAATACTAAAAAAAAAGAGAGAATGTGTTACTTCCTGATTTTAAAACAATAATGGCCTTTCTACTATAGCAACTACTAAATTTAGTGACTACCTCATCTATGTATCCATACAGAAGGAGAAAGAGAAGGATGATTAAAATACATGTGCTTCTGCACATGTTCCCTTTCAAAAGCTGACATTTCTATTCTGAAGTAACCAGTTATCCCTCATTCCAAAATAAGATTTTCAAGGCAGCCTCCTGCAATACTGCAGCCATATCTGTCCTCTGCAGCTACAAATGCAGCAACATCCCTGCCACCATCATGCAAAGGCTTTAGGTTAAGAAGTAACAATGTCCAAGGTCAGATTCTTGCCTGTAATTGCTCACAAGTACACACAGACACACCCTATCACTGAGGATACACTTAGTCTCTCATGCCTGGGGTTTGCATGTGTGGATGAGAGTGTTTCAGCTGCACTTTAACCCATCTCACTGCATGTTCTGGCTTGTCCTGGTGTGTACAAACACAGCCCTGCAGGGCAATGGGCCTTCCAGCGCACCTGGACTTTGTTGTGGAGTACATCTCAGGACAGCATGGTTGCTGAGCCTTCCATGAACTGGAAACAAGATTGGTGCCTTTGGGGATGCTGAGAACCAGTAGTACTGTCCCACTTCTGACAAAATGCCTCTCTTTACAGAGGGCTGGTTAGCTCAGGTGTCTGTGCACTGGGTGCAACTGCTCTGTGTAGATGTACCTCAGAATAAATGGAGACTTTTGTGTCTTGGAACTATTCTTCAGCATAAAGAACAGAATCTTTAAGTTTAGGGTGAAGTATACCCATATTCTTTATTTTTTTGAGAACCATAACTTCACATCTAGCCTATGATGTTTAAATGAAAAGTATCTAAAAACAGTTAAACAGTAACACAGTCTTCAGGGTTTTGTTGCCATTTCTCCTCCAGTTGACTACTTCTGATTAAAATCCAGATAGGACTAACATTTTAATGTGTCTAGACTGCATTTGAAAGTTCAGAATCACAGAAAAGCCTAAAGTTCATTGTTTTTCAGTTAAATAAAGATGCCTAAAGGAGTTTGGGGTTAGACATTTAAATTGCACAATTACTTTCTAGTCTAGAACTCTAGCCCTTGGTTTGCCACATGTCTGTAGGAAACACACACCAAGTCACTGCAAGTTGTCCCAGCTTGAGCCCTGGAAGCACTAGGAATGCAGGAATGCAAAGAGGACTTTATTCATTACATGTCTTTTTTAAAGGCAGAGTGTGAGTTCTTTTGTTGGCTCATGAAGTGATAGGAGAAACCCACTAGATTTTCTCTGTGCTGGCTGAGCTGAGCTGGCACATCATCATATTGATGTGGAATTATCATGGAAGAGTGCAGTGAACCAAAGCCGGGTTTGTTTAAAGACACAGGCATGCTTCCGGGGTTTTGTTCAATTCCTACCCCTTAAGAATTATTTGTAAAATATTGTCATGTATCCAGTGAAAAACATCACAGTTGCTTCTGGAATCTTGCTGCTCTAAGGGGTGTCTAATTTTTTACTGGGCCAGTAGGACGAATCACTGAAAATCAGGACTGTCCCAGTGGTATTTTCCTGGTAAACATCAAAGGCTCTAGAGGCAAAGCAATTCAAACCCATGTACAAGTGCCTTCAGGACCGAAAAAAAAATGCTACTGTGAATTTAGACTATTAGTCCCTTTGAAAATCCACCCCTTTTAGCTTCAGCCTGTTCTGCAAGATCTGTGAACAGTTTTGTGCAGCTGTTGGTTATGAGCGTTCACTGTGTAAACAAAAGAATCCTCCATGCATTTTAGAGGATGTGCTCCAGCCAGGACTGTGCTTTGAGGCAGTCCTGGGGTGTAAGGTAAGATTTCCGTGAAGAAATTTGCCATCCTCAACCCATTTACAAAAAAACTTGCATCACACAACTTGGAGTACTAGAAAAAGAAACCCCTGCATGGATTACACATCTGTCCTAGAGCAGAGGGTGTATTTCACATCTGGTTTGGCCACTGGAGGTCAGTGTTTTGGAGTGGAATAGACATAATCCATTTGGTAATCCTCTGTTATGGCCATAAAGACGGGAAGCACTGTACCAGATCTTTCCATGCGTCACTGTGGTGTTTAGTATTTGTCATCTTGGCTTGACATGGGAATATGAGTACATTCAGCAGCAGTCAAGGGGTTGTATTTTTGAGTAGTGTGAGAACAGCTGCAGAGAACATAGTGATTTCTCAGAGATTATGTAATGAAGTTGCCTGTTGCAGACTGCAATAGTGGTTTAGTGTGCTAAATACTCCTTATTCACGTCACTGCATAATGTGACACTGGGGCAAAACATTAGCAAAAACCAATAGGAATAATTGCCTAATAGAAGTTCATGCTTCATTTAGAGCTGGGACCATGATGCCTCAGGTTTTAGCTTTTATATTTTTCAGATTCTGGACTGCTTTAGTTTGTTGGTCTGAGCTTCATATTAGCGGACAGTAAGCTTTCTTCACAGAGTAAGTAGACAAAATAATTCCTTCTCTAGCTGAGGACCAAGGACAAATGATCCAAATTGCAGGCCCAAGAGCATAAACAGCATGGACTGAAGAGAGAAAATCAAGAAGGATGGGACTTCATAAACTAAAGCTATAATTGGACAATTAGCTCCAGTATTCTAATGGACCAAAACTTATAAAACTGTGAGACCCCATGATGGGTCATCTATTTTGTGACCATTTTGGGTTCATCTGTGGTATAGCCCTGGCTGGGCTCTTGTACTGCCCAAGGTATATCCATTGAGGCCTCCTAATAAATACCTACTTTATTCTTTAATTCCATCTAGTCTCTGTTCTAGGTCAGGTTTCACAAGGCATCAACCAACTCTAGCAGCTTTGGCTCTTCTGTTGGCATGGTTTTCACTTCCCTCCTGTTGGCACTGAAAACAGGATGCAGGTGGGAAAGGAGGTGCATATATGTTCTCTCTCCATATTACTTTATTTTCTTTCATGTTGCTGTGATTGGAAGGCTCTCTAAAAAAAGGGTCAATAGTAGTGTGCCCCACCAATGGCCACGAAATAGCAGTTTACCCAAGAGGCCAATACTGGACTCAAGACTTCTTAATGACTTCATCTAGATGATGGACCAGAGTGCACTCCCGCAAGTTTGTAGATGGTCTGTGAGGAGTAGCTAATACGCCGGAGCATCAGGTTGTCATTTACAGGGACCTCAACAGACTGCAGAAATGGAGTGAAAGCAGTGGGGGCTGGAGAAGCAAATGGTGCAGAGGGAGAGCCTCAGCCTCTAGTTCCTTGCAGATATCTCCCAGCCCCTCTGTGTCACTGGTATCCTCTGCCTTGCTCCAACTGGCATAATGCGAATCTTTCCCAGCCTACCCCGCACCAGTCAAGAACATGTTTTGTCATCCCCACAAATTCGATCACTTCCAAATATGGGAAAAAATTAGGTCATTTTGTCCCATTCTGTTAGGACACCATAATTCATATCTAGAAATTCTTCACTGGGCTTTTTTCTTTATTTACATGTTACCAGTCATAATCACCACACCTGAGACATGCATCCAAATTCTGCTCAGATTTTTACTGATTCAAATCTGGAATATGTGATAAATTGAATGAACTAATTCCTGATTTACTGTGTCTTAGGAGAGAAAAGAATTTGGCTTGCTTATAGACCTAATCATTCAAATAATTTTTCTATTAAAGACAGAGATAGGTAAAGGGAATGGAAAATCATGCTAGTGGGAAACAGCCAGCCTATTCCTGGCAGCATTTTAGATTATATCAATAGGTGAGCCAACCTCCATTTTTTCTTTTGTCTTTCAAATGGAGCGGTTACAGTCAGAAGTATATGTGGTTTGTCTCACTGTTTTCAATTTCTTAAGGAAAATAGTTTTGTCTTACAATACTTAATTTCTGGTAGCTGAAAAGCACAGGTAATATTTTTTGTTTTAGAAGAGTGACAAAATCCAAAATATCTTGGGAAAAGTCAGATTTGTGGTAGATCTTCTTTCCTGCTGAAAGATTTTCACTGAAAGAAAACAAGTCACTGAGAAAACCACTCAAATTTCCCCTCTTTAAACATGGGGATATTTTGAAGGGATTCTGACAAAATGGATATTTAATTCCTGCTTGCAAAAGCAAAGGTGATTTCTGTGGTACATTTATCCACAGAAAAGTGAATACTTTTAGGGCTGAGAAGAGTTAGGCTTCATCATGTTTTGTTGCTATTTTAGTTCTTCAGGGGCATAAGTACATGACCACCTTGATGCTGGAACATAGTTTAAGTTAAACAATAGGAGGCAAATTCTTGCAGTGAAATTTCAAACACCCTTTCCTGAGAGTATCCTGCCCAAGAAGTGCTCACACTACTTCTCTTTTTTCCCAGGGCCAGTTTTTAAAGTAATTCTCTTGCTGTTTGCTTGACCTTTTTGTTGGGCTCTCTCACAATGGTTTCCATCTGTTTCTGTATTTCATGTACTTCATTAAAAAACACCCACTGAAACATCCTATGATTCATTACATTATTGTGTCATCATTCTTGCAAGTGGGCTGTGTTTATGTGGTGGCTCCCACAGTTTGGTGCTCTGAACTTCAGTAAGAACTTCACCTTTCTTCACTGAATGATGACTGCTAGCATCCACAAAGTTTCCTCCAAAACACGTCACATCAGAATGTTGCTGCTGGTGGCTGATAATGGTGGCTGTGAAGATCTCCCAGATCGATTTTAGCAGAGCTCTGCAGCCCCTTTGGTCACTGCCCTTGAAAAGTAAAAAACATTTATAGTGAGAGGCAATTACAGAAATGGGTTAATTGGACTGGAAAGCTGGTACCAATGATGGCAGCATAAGAGGAAAGGTCTAATTCACTCAGCTGAGCACTCATGGTAAAAAGCTGGTTGTGATATCATGATGTCTCATCCTGGAACTTCTGCAATGTCATGCTGCAGGCTGTCATGTATGCTGTGCAGCCTTTCAAGAATAATAGGTTGGAGTAGAATACAGAAGAGTTTAAAAAGGAAGCTACCAGTGTGACAGCAGTTAAGGCTGTGTCACATGAGGATACATAAAGATCAAAATTATTCCAGGCTCAGAGAAAACTATTTATATACACTCAGTTGGAAGATCATTGGAGATGATCTTGGAGATGGAACTACGGTAAACTCTTAGTATAAGAGAGAGGATTGAATACTTGATAAGGTTTCTCTGACCAAGTAGAATGAGCCACAGCGTAAGTTTGGAGCTGAATTGAACATGTCTTCTGACAGGATCTCAGGTCTGTAGTATAGTGCAAATGCACATGAGAACTATGGCTTTTCCTTTCTACATTGGTCCTGGCACAGGACAGCAGATCACAGGGTGAGATCACAAGTTACCTCTGGCACAGGAATTCCAACAGATGCTGTACAGATCAGCTTGAGGTGTGAGAAGAACCTTGGAAGCATGAGGGGGAAGTGGAGAAGGAGAAGGCAAAGGAGCAAATGAGCAAATCTCCTACTAGAGGCAGGAGCTGTATTGGAACTGTAGCCATGGCCACCAGCAGAAGACAGCTGCTCATCTGCTGTGCTAAGTTGTGCAAAGAAAAGTATCATTGAACTGAAAGCATCATTTAGTGCAGGAAATGACAATTGCCACATTGTACTCATTGTAAGCTTCCAACTTGTGACTAGGTACCAGGTTCCTCAGCTGAAATTTTTATTGAAGCTTTAATCACTTGTGTTCTTGACTTATTACAATTTATTTTTTCATCTCTCAATTTACATGTCTGTTATCTAAAGTGCAGGACGTCCAGAATGGTGTCACTAGACTGCTCTTTTCTTCAGGAATTTTATCACTTTTTCCTGTGTAACTTTCACAGGCTTACCTTCCATCATCAAATTAAAATGTAAATTACATTCCTGAGGGCTGATCCTTTTTTTCATCACATTTGTTTTAGGCCTGTGTAGCTCTGTGACTTTATTGGTGTTGACTGTGATTTAAAAAGAGAAGAAACAGCCCCTGGCTTTTAGAGCTACCCATAGATTTAGTCCATCCTGTCTATCATCTTGTACTCATGGCAACACCAAGACATTGAGTCTGCATTTGCTTCCATTGTCTGGGCTTCTTTTCTGTCTCTATTCCTTAACTAGATACTCTTTACTTTCTTTGATATTATATCAATTTTTTTCCCATTCGAGTCACTGTGCTACCATCAATATGCCATTATAAAAATGTCCTCTGAAGTCCTCTGACTGAACCTCTGTGCAACTAGAAGAAAAGTGGCAAAACAAAGAACATATCCAAGAAGGAGAAGACTTAACTCGATTCTTCACAATCTGCTTTGGTAGGAGCTGAAGGCTTTCAGTTCAAGGGGACTGGATTGTTTCCAATGTTGGGCCATCCAGAATCAAATTGTTTCCCTTATACCAAACTATCTACCCAATTTACTAATTATCAGATTAAATGGGATTAGACGTAGGACTTTCCAGATGATTCCAGGCAATAAAACCAATGAAGTAAATTCTCTTCTGATGACACTTGCGCAGAAATGTTACTGTGGGGTAATAGTCTGCATGCAAGAGCTGTTTCCAGCTTTGGAAAACACACCATTTCCATGCACAGCTCTGGTGCAGCCAGTGCCAGCAGTAGTCATAAATTCTGTGTGGAATCTGACAGCATTAGTACCTCAGGGTATGACTGTGCATAGTTCCGTCTCCTGAGGACAACGAAGAAAGCAGACAACTAACAAAGAAGATGAAAAAGAAATGGATAGTGTGGATATGAAAGAGTATTCCGCTTGACTGAAAGCCTATGAAAAAGCCCTGAGCCTCAAAGATCTGGAGTTGAACTCATCTAACCTCAACAGTAGATGCCCA